>NC_043965.1:35474394-35816894 GCF_902148855.1 Sphaeramia orbicularis
TATTATTGTTATTATTGAATATTATTAATAAAAATTAAAGGGCAATATATTTAAAATTTTTCATATAATTAAAGGGCATTTGTATTTTAAAGCTTTCTGAGACCAGCTGGTGTAATTTAAAGGAGTGGGGCCTCAGGGCTTTATATAGCCTCAGGCCTCACCAGGTCTAAATCCGGCCCTGTGGTATTTTCAACCCTGATTTCTGCTTCAAATGTTGATGGTTCAACATTTGAAGCATTTCAGTGGTATTTAGTGGAAACGTTGCACACTGTACCACTCATTCTCACCCTCTGCCACTAAAAACTGCACGTCTGTCATTACAACCAGTATTTGTTTTTTGTACATTGTGGACCTTTTAGTTAAGTGGCTGTTAACTCAATGTACCTTAATAGTGGATGCCACCTGCTATGAAATGGGAAAAAAGACAGGGTGAAGCTTATTTTCAGCATGAACCAAAATGACTAATAATTAGTATATGATTAGTAAGAGAAGAGCTTGTCAGTTTGTGCCTCTTCAGATATATAAAGCTTCCAGAAGCCAGGATGTGCATTGTTGACACTTGCGTGGGATTCGAACACTTGTTGTGGGTTGATGCTGCGAGTGTGAGCAATCAACTTGAACCACATCATACACTTAACATGACAATAAACTTAAAATGCTCATCACTAGGCAAGTGAAGAGTTCTGATCTAAAATAAGTAACACGGGAGAAAAGGACACCTACACCCTGAAGGTTTCATTGGATTACTGTGGTTTTCACAAGCATTTTGTGCTTCCTAAAGAGCAGAGAAGACTGAACTCCAGGTGTCAAAATGGATATAGAACTGAAAATGGAACATGTCCACTGAGTTTCTGAAGAGACACTTTAACAGTAGCTCCGGAGCTCTTGTCTGCATCCTTAGCACTGACACTAATTCACATTTACATCTTAACCATTTTCCAATGCTCTTATGCAAAGTGACTTATAATCAGTGCTTCTCAACAAGGAGAGCAGCAGTAATCACAATCACTGTAAGCCTCCATTAAATGAAGGGGCCAGAAAAATAATAAAATAACAGCATGGGTTGCAGTTATGTCACTCTTAATAGCAACAACAGCTGAGAGTGCACATATGTCAAAATGCAAAGTAGTTTTGTGTATTAAATAAATGCTGCTGATCATTTTGGGGTCATATGTCTTTGTTAAAATAATTCATGTTATTTTCTGACTTGATAAGGGTTAACATCTGAGAGGCAAGATATGCAAAGCCTCCTGCCGATTGTCCTATTCATTTCCCAGGCACGATTACATCCAACTCACACATGAATATTCCACTGAAGTCCCGCAGTCTAATAAGAAAACATGATTGAGGTGCCCAGGCTGGGTGGTATAAGTGGCTGCAGGAATAGATTTCCTGCCACCCATTCCATCCTCTAATCACTGTTGGATGATGCATTTCAGTATTTCAGGTATGAGGTGCTGAGAATGTCAAAGGGTTTGTGCCCAATCTATTCATGGATTAAGTGTAATTTCATGAAATGAAAATATTACGGCACTAGATTTCTGCATGTTTTACACATTGGAGCTGATTTGTATTCAGTCAGCAGCTTCGTATCAGTAAAGCTGTGCAGTTTTTCTTCCCTATAAGATACAATTTTCAGATTCACATACAAAAAATTTAAATTCTTAAAATCTGCTTGACTCTAATGCAAGTGAAAGTGGATGCGATTCAGAGCCCAAGGCATAAATGATGTAAGCCAACCTTTTTCTGTTATAAAATATAAAGCACTCAATCGTTTTGCCTGAGGGAACGCCTGCCTGATTTGTGTTCATTTTATAAAGCACTGGTGGATTTTGGTTGGAGAGTAGCCGAAAAAAAAAAAAAAGTTCATACAAGTTTATGAGTTCTTCTAATAAAAAAGAACTGTAACACCATCCTCCCCATCTCCACTGACTGTTCAGTAGCATAAGGTGTTGAAGTACGACCAAAATTAATAATAGTCATTTTATTCCACAGTGCACCAATTTTCCACTAAATCGGGCAGGCCAGATGTCCCTCTCCTCTGCTGTGTCTACCAAGTTTTCCTTGGGGATCCTGAGGCATCCCAAAGCTGGACAGAGTGTGTTGTCCCTCCAGGAAAAAAAGACTAATCTAATTAGAAAATCACAAGACTGTCTGCCAGCAAAGGAAATACATCTCTGTCGTTTGTATCTATGATGATATCTAGCAACACATCGTCATACCTGAACGCCAGCACAGATCAATTACCTTTAACTTCTAGATTCAAATACTATTGACATTGACAGTGTTACTTTTCAGCTGTGACAATGCTATAGCTAAGGTTTTTACGCACAAAAATATCTTGGTTAGTGTTAGGAAAAATTCTGGTACCGGCTAAAATAAGAAATTTACGCAGCAAATGTTACTAAAATAAATTCAATATTTACTTTTGTTTTTGAGAGTATTTTTCTGATGAGGTCGGGCAGTTTTGCACGTTATATACCATTTACCTCAAACAATTTGCACAATTACCCAGATATTGCACATTTATGGAAAGATACATTTTTTTCTTAGTCATAGTAGTGTATATTTTTTATATTTTTATGCTCCTTTTCTTTAATGCCACTTTGTTTCCTAGTTAAATTATTGTTTTTAAATTTTTATACATCATAAATTCACTCAGATTTCAGTGTGGACAGCAAAGTAAGATTTTCATTGTATAGGGAAACCTGTTTCTTTACTGTACACATGACAATAAAACACTTTGAATCTTTGAATCTGTTGTGGGCATCACCCAGACTCAAAACCCGAGAATGTGTTAATAAACAGTAAAGTGAAGATCTTAGACTTGTATAATCCATGCATTAGATCAATGCCAGTTTTAGAACTAATATTCTTGTTGGCTTAAACATTTTGCAGATATCCTGTGGGGAATAGGATATCATGGTCTCAGACATGTGGGCACGGATTTAGATTTTTTAATTGCACTGTATTGGTATTACCACAGGTTTTTCCATCTCAAATCATATAGGGACAGTTCAGACATTAGTGGACTTAGCCAAGACTTTGATTCTGAAGGCCAGTTTACTCATCAGGATGAGTGACAGATATGCGACAGGACCATAGTATAGGCTTAAAACTGACAGAAATACCCTCTTGGGCTGTAAAGAGAACACCACCAGCGTCCACAGGCAACATTTTTATGATTTAAGCTGAAATATTTAATACTTTGTGGTTTACCTCAACTGACTACCATGTGTTGTAAAACCATGATGCAAAAGGGCATATATATTTGATATGTGCATTTAAATACGTTTTTTTTTTTTTTTTTTTTTTTAAGCAGCGTTATCCTATTAATTGCCTCAGTGGTGTTCAGCACACACTGTTTACACAGCAGATCAACTGGGGCATGGAGGATATACACAATTAACATCTGCTCATTCCCCAAAGGTGAAGCTTAAATACACTCTATAAGTGACTGAAATTGCAGAGAACACAAAGCATATTCATTACCAAATCTGCATGAGTAAGCACGGTCATAAACAGCATATTGTAGGATCATCTAAATATAGCAGTAAATTGTAGTAAGCAGAGCTGCGAGACCAGATTAAAAACCCTGCCTCTAGGAGTCTAGTTCTACCCTGGAGACCAAGCGCGAACAAATGTCTCGGAGGCGTGCGAGTGTTTGATTTGTGTACTGCTGCTCCTCTCCCAAATCTCTTCACTATCCTCAAGGAGAACAGAGCGGAGGAGTACCGCAGGACGGCAGAAAGACTATATGCATGGAGTGTGATTTATTGCTGTTTGGAGGTCGCTTGCTTGATCTGGCATTGACGGAAAATTAATCACATGTAGGACACAGGAATATAAATCCAACTTCTGAAGTTGCAGTTGGATACATTAAGTATTAGTTTTGTAGAATGAAATAAAAATCAAGTATTATGCATGTATTTATTTTAAATGTAATTTTTAAAAAAAAAACAGAATCTCTGAGACTTATTCTCTCCGTACAAATGATCATACATTGCTAATAACTGGCTCATAACTTGCACTTGTTTTACTTATTCTGCTTGTAAATGTTATCTGTACTAACTGTTTATTGTCAAATGTGTCTGTTATATGTGTTTTAACCCTGTAAAGCCTGAACCGTTAAATCATTGACAGAAAATTCCAGTTCTTTGAAACTGGAGCCTTTATTGATCCTTCTGAACAACCCAATTTTTTTTTTCCAAAAATCAATTTCCATGTATGAGTTTCAGTTTTGTAGCATATTTGATACATCGGGTTTCAATTCTCAAATATTATTACTTTTAAACAAACAAAAGCATAATATAACACTAACATGTCTAACAAATTGGTAATTCATTTTCCAAATTGGCAAAGTTCTGCCTCCTTCCTCATTAATGACTATCTTGTAGTGTCACTGGAAAGGCCTCTGGTGAACAAATTCCTCCCCCCTGGTGGATTATCCATGTATTGCATGTATCTAATTGTATACATCAGGTTTTTCAAGAAAAAAAAATATGATGATACGTTTGGCGTTAAAGGGTTAACTGTATGATCTTGAAACTGTGTGTTGTATTTGCTGCTGTCTATCTTGTCCAGGACCCCCTTGTAAAAGAGGTTCTCAGTCTCAATGGGATTCTTCCTGGTTAAATAAAGGTTAAATAAAAAAAAATCTGTTCAGTCAACTCTATTTTTTTTTTTAAATCATGGTTACACTATGTATTCTATTAATCAGAAAACGTGTTTCATGTTTTCTGTGTCTACATCAAGAGTTTCCCATCTGTTTCTGAGTCTGCTACTATGGCCACTAAACAGCTGCACTGAGAGGCTGTGGTGAACTGCTTTGTGAGAGGAGCTGTTGAAATAGGGGACAGTGCTGCTCGTGTCCTTTTCCCACGCAGATTTTCTCAGCTGCTCTGAGAATTCAAACTTAGACTTTGCCAGCTGAAAGAAGCAAAGATATAACATCACTTGAAGCGGTGCATGAGAAAGAAACGGACAAGAAGAAGCCAGAAGTCATTGTCGAGGAAAACAGAAGATAAATGAAGAGGCTTAAATGAGTTTTAATTTTTATGATTAATGATTACTGACCACTCTTTTATGTGTCTGTTCTTTTCCTGTCAGAAGTTCTAAATATGCAGGTGTAAGCAACTACAGATTATATTCATTAAAACTCTCCAGATTTGATTAATTGAAAGTTCAAAAAAAAGACCAATAGCCCAAAACAAAAAAAGGATCCAATAAAAAAACATTTTCTACATGATTCTTTTATAAGCATCACTACTTATGGTGTTCAAAAAAAGATGGCAAGTTTCAAAATTACTTGGAATAAATAAATAAAGAACAGCCACAAGCAAGGTGCACTTAAAAGGAAATCAGACAGAAACATAGAGGCAAAAAACCTTTTCTGACATTTAGATGCATGGAAGCCAAGTCACTATTGTTTTGTCAAGTTTAACATAAAGGATGTTCATTTCTAAATTCATTACTTGTGTGTTTTATTGAAACCACAGTAAGGTTGGCTGAACTTCAGTTGAACTTGGTTTGCATAAATTCATGCAATTAGACAAGGCAGTGACACTGCTGAGGAAACCAATTGGATAAGTACTTATCGTTGTTTGCATACAAGTGCACGATCGGACAAGCATGAAGGATCCACGTAGCAGCTATGAATGAGCAGGAGACAGAAACTTATGACTGAGAGCCCAAGGCAGTGGTGTGAAGAACTGTGGAATGAATGGTGATAAAAATATGTTCAAACATATTCCAACATTAGTTATAAAAATGATGACTGTTAGTTTACTGCGACACAACGATAACACTTGTCGGATGCATTTATTCCTGCGTACTGTGAACGCTTTCCTCCTAATTGGCTGTGGAAATGTTTTGTAGGGATGAACAAACACCACCTCAAGTGGCAGGAGTGAAAATATGGCACATACACGTAGAGGTATAAAATATATATGCAGTAGATGGTTGGAATTAAAGGAATGCATTTGCATTTTGAGTATATTTTTATGAGATTGTAATTGTGTGCTCACCTGGACTCCTCACAGGGAAGTGGCTTTCATTCAAAAGGTCGCCTCTGCAGTGGCACGACCCTCCACCCACACCTCTCTCTAAGGGGCCGAGCCTCGGGCTTTATCTGGACTGCCAGATCCTCTCTCCACACGCTTACTGTACAAACAAGCACAGGCACACGCACCGCACACACTTACTCAGAACTGTAATTACTGTCAAGGCAGGCTGTGCAGAGAAAACAGACTGCAGCCAAGTTGCTGCAAAGTCCTTCCAGCTGGCTCAAAGTCCATGTAGATTCAATTAATCCTGACCATACAGGGGATAACAGCTGCACACGACTGTCCGGGGAGTCCAAAGCGCCGGGAGGTAATCACAGAGTAGCCAGTTGTGACATTGATGCACTCATTTATTTGTGTCATTTATACTCTATCATTAGCAGCTTTTTTGCATAATATCTCATATTAAAATCATTTCTCAAATCTGAGCAGTAATCTTACTTCCATTTAGTTTCACAGTTTGCCGAATGACTACCTGCAGTGACTGATGAGAGATGAAACCTTGGCTAACAGCTAGTCGATGATTCCTGGAAAAAAAAAAAAATCCCATAACACAGAAACCCAGTTCAATTTTCAACTCAGCATGTTCTGTTGATGTAAAAGTAAATGACAAATAACTGTCAGTGTGTTGAGATCACTGCTGTGTTTTCACCACTTACAGCTATTTGGACTCTTTTCATGTAAGAATTTTTGAAGGCTAAGTTTGGATGATCTAAATTTTTCACATTTCAGGTATTTGTCAATCAAACTTACCTGTAACACACTGGCAATGTGTTCATCTTGCTTCTGGCTGCTGGAACTTCTTTAATCTTCACATTTCAGGTGGTGGTCTCTAAGCCTGTGCTCAGAACAGAAACTCACTGTAAGAGGTCAGACATGCTACTGTTCTTTACACCTTGACTAATCGGTGTCTCAGACTGTATGGAAACATCTTTGCTTTATTTGATCATATTCTACCCTGCATTTCA
Source organism: Sphaeramia orbicularis (assembly GCF_902148855.1). NCBI lineage: Eukaryota > Metazoa > Chordata > Actinopteri > Kurtiformes > Apogonidae > Sphaeramia > Sphaeramia orbicularis. The sequence goes on from NC_043965.1 coordinate 35,481,425, forward strand.
AGGCTTAATCATCCCTTAAAATATAACACCTTAAAGGGGTTATACTTTGCTAAACTCACTTTTATTAGTCTTTGGTTCATTTATTTGTGTATTTGGACCCTAATAGTTCAAATAGTTTGAATTTGAACCCTCCAGGTGCTGCAAAGCTATCTTTATATTCATTTTGGAAAAAATCGAGTGGATTTCTACAACCCGTTTTAATTCCTGCTTAATTTGTTACGTCTATAACTAATTACATCAAGACATTTGCACATATAAGGTCCAGACTTCTGACAAACATTTCTCAGAGCACGCCATAATTGTTTGTCAGCAGCAGCGGTTGTAGTCCATACTGAAAATATGTCCAAACTTTGAGCCAGTTACCTAAAATGTTCAGTTGTTGGTTGAACGGGACAGAGCAGCACAGCCAACAACCTGGAGGGGGTGGGGCATAAAGTGGCTCATGTGCATTTAAAGGGCCAGCGCTCGAAACGACCTTTCTGGTGTCATTACCGAGAAACAGGGTTAAAGATGGACCTGTGGAGTTGAATTAATGAAGAATTCAGACCCAAATATAGCATTTACAGTTTATGTAGACCACAGGGAAATGTTTTAAAATGCATAATTCCATTTAAAAAAGCTAAATATCAGTTCTTTAATTTATTCCTGTATTTTTAATGTCTTTTCTCTAAGCACAAGGTAAAATGCTGCTAACTATGCATTTCAGGCTATAAAAAAGTTTACCATTCTCAGTATCTTATGATAGATGGGATCTACACATTATATCAACCACTTTATGTAAAACAGAAGGCGCTAGCAGCTAATTTAGTAATTCCTGGGTTGATGTCATTGCTTACCTAAAATAGATCTGAACCTCAAATGTACAAAATGTTCAACATTCCTTTGCCAGATATGTGGAGCTACACAGTTGCACTAGAAGACAAAACCAATTAAAGTAATGACAAGAAAGAGATGATACAAGGGGGAGGGAGAGAGCAAGATAGATACAAACAGCTTTTCTTGATTAGGCCGAGCTAGTGGGCCGCTGGCTGTTTGGTCCACATCAGAAAGTCAAACAGTGCAGCAGCCTGCGCTGAATCACAGAGGTGAAAATAATGTCAGGCGTTGGAGAAGACGAGTCACCAGACTCCAAGCTCTCAAAAGTCAACTACAACACTAAAGCAGTGCAGACAAAGCTGAGTACTTCCCACACTACAAAGTCAGTGTTGAATTTCCTCCTCCATGAGACGTGTGTGTTTATTTAGCTGAGTGTATTTCTGTTCGCCTCGATACGTGCCGTTCTTTCTTTGTGGTTTCATATTAGAGTGTGAACAAAAGGTTGTGCTACGACCTTGATGTCTTCACACTGCAGACCACAGGAAAAAACTGCCGCAAATGCCATTTCAGCAAGCAGAGACATTTACTGATGTGTGCTCTTCAACCTTGTTCCCTGGTCAGCAGCATGGGAAAGTTGTAAAAAGGAACTTTCAGCAGAGATGCCAACAGCAATAAATCATATATCTGTGTTTACTGCATGTCCTGAGTATCGCTCCACCACCACTGGTAGCACAACTGGCAGTTTGCTTAAATAAACCTTCCAACAGTCGGCAGTGATGTGTCTGTGGGTGGTGTGAATGTTGTCACTCCTCAGCGAGTTGAGAGACTTGGAGACTTTTTTTTCTGACATCCCTTTGGTCACAAAGAGTCCGTCTGCAATCGATGGTGTAAGAGTAGCTCATCAATCAGTCACAACTGTTATTGATTTTTCACTTTGTTGCCCACCTCTCTCCTCTTACTGTTTTTGTGAACTATAGAACATTGTGCAAGTATTTGACAGCGTTGTTAGGAGCTGAATGGAGTGTCACGGTCCTGCTGCTCACTCCCATGGGGCTAGATCAATGAGAGACAATCAGGATCCTCCCCTTGACACTGGGACACAGGAGGAGCTGATATCTCTAGGATTTGTCTTCTCAGAAATGTGCAGTAATTTAACATTTTTAGGTACCTGTCAATAGATGAAAATGATTGTGCTGTAAAAATAGACTTTATAAACATTATTACATAACAAACAAACCACAAATTATGCTGCCTATTTTCACCTTTTTCTCAGTTGGTCAGTGTAACTGGTTGTTACCATGGCAACAAAGTTCTTAGTTCTACACTAGCCTTGGGCCGTCAGATGTGAAACGCTCCCCGTTCTAAACCATCTTCCCAGATCAGCAAGAAACTGATCATGTTAACAGCCATTGTCATGCACCAGCAGCATGTGTATATACTGTATGTAGGGTAAACACTACACTATATGGACAAAAGTATTGGGACACATTGAAATCACATGTCAAGGTGAAATTAAAAAAGGGACTGAGATGACAGACTTGACTGGGAGCAATCTTTACTTGGTCTTGGTGTGCTTAACAGACAAACAGGAAGCAAAACAGACTGAGAACTCTTTAAGTAAGCAGAGACTAAATCAGTCAAGCACAGATCAGTAGACAAAGACTAAACAAGCAGATTATAGGTGGAAAAAATGAACTAAAACAGTATGAAACCTTATGAGACTACATGATTTTACACTTATCTAAATATTTCAGCTTGTCACACTAACAGGGGATTTAGTGTAATTTCATATTGCAATAAATATAAACATTTATTCTGTCTTTAGGGTTAATTTTATTTACATTCTAATCTGTGCTGAAAAAATGCTTCAGTTTGTTTTTACTTAATTTTACTCAACATTGCAATTTTTTTTTATCATTATAGCTGTTTCAAATGTTCTAGATTTTTGAACTATTTATTTATCAGACTATAAGTTGAAACCACATGACAGTTTTTAATGTGTACGTGTTCTGCCAATCAACCGGAAAGAAAAATTTGCAGTTAATGATCGTGGTAATAACTGACTAGAACATTTTTTATCATGCAAATATTTCAAAACAGGAATGGGAAGTTCAATAAGCTGTAGGTGTGACGCACCCTAATATTTTTGTCCTTATAATGTGCTGTGCCTCCCAGTGGTGAAGAGGGTCTTAATATTCTGGATTGATCATCGGGGCAGATATGGAAGTGACCTACATTGTGTAAAATTTCCAAGTCAAAACTGCCATAGATTTTGAGCTATAGGTAAAGATTGACAGTTATACAGACTGACCTACTTGCAATACTCTCACAGGGCGAAAGAAATAGAAAGCATCATCACATACATTATGGAAATACAGCACTGTTACTGTTAAAGGCAAGAACTGACATCAAAGTGAATATCGTATATAGTAATAGGGAAGAAAGACTGTCTGGTGCGTCTCACTTTCTATGAGAAAAATGTTGCTTTAGATTCCAATAATGAACTGTTATCCTCAGATAGATGTTAACACCAAATTTCTTCTTATGTCTACACTTTTCATCAAACCAGCTCAAGCCTTACTCAGCCAGCATATATCTCTGGGTTTTACTATTTTTCATCTTTTATGGTAATGTGTTTGTTTAATTTGCATCTCACAAGGAACTTGCAGTGTCTTTCATATCCTTTTACACTGGGCAAAAATGTAAACACTCCATTTCCTATAAGGAGGTGAAGTGAAATAAAATGAACAAAATGAAGACGGGCATGAGTGAAGAACTCAAATCATATGGAGAAATAAAGTAATTTCTGTGATTGATCAGCCATAACTATGCATTCATGTTGGCATCCTCCAAAAATGTCTTCTTGCTTAGCTTCCATAATCCAAACACATGAGGTTGAAAGGATGAACGTGATTATCACACAGGACAGGAAATTAATTGTAAGGGTCTTATGCTCTCTGCTCATCACACAGGCCTGCATGGTGTCTAAAATTTGACTGCTTGGCCCAAATCTTCTTGGGAAAAGCTTTGGTTTTCATTTGCTTTCCAGCCCAGAGCTTAGCATTTGACAAAGTGCGACCTAAGCAAAGGGCGTGATTAATTCTAATATGCTTGAAGACATTTTTTTCTGCCGTGTTATTAAGTTACTTCAAAGGACAGGTTTCCATTAGTAAGGCAAATTTTGGACCTTTTTAAGGCAAAAGTACACGTTTCACCTTTTAACGTGTTGTTTCTGAATATAACTAGTCAGCCTAGACACAGTTTAAACACGTATGCACACTCAGGTTAACATGACATGTTTAAAATGATATAGGTGGATTAAAAATAACAGCAGCACCACAATCACAGTCCCATTACGATATGGAATATAGGACCCAGCAACCTACATTACATTAGGAAGTATTTTGATCTTTGTCAGCAAAACTGGCAGAACTGAGGAGAGCTCACAGGATTTCATTTAGCCCAATTATTCTGCATGAACACCAGGCAAAGGAGGAAGTAAAAGTTGTAGACACAGGGACAGTGCAAAGTACTGCAAATATCTCAGCTCATGCAGAAAGTATTAGGTTTAAAAGGATTATAGTTGCGATGACACCTGAAAATGAGCTTTGAATTCATAGATTTATAAGGTCTGAGGTATTGTACAATCTTTACATTTTGCACCTAAAGTGATGCCAAAGGTCAGAAGGATTATCTGCAGTTTTCTAACACACGATTCAGTATTTTTTCTGCTTATTACCTCTAATCATTCTGGCAAAATATTCAAATCCTTTAATAAAAAAGTACTAATTCCAGACGCATATAAAAATTCTCTTCAGAAAAACAAGAGTAAGTGAGTATTATCAGCAAAATGGACTTTAAATGTGCAGTAAATCAGTTTTACACTATTATATAAGATGTTTTTGGATTAACAATTCTGCTGTACTAATGTGGATGTTGCATTTCACTGCTGTAGATATTTGAGGTTGAGATCACTCGAACTACTTTATACTGTGGGTATTCTAGTGCATCATATTTTAGTGCATTATATATATATTTTTTTACATTTTTTATAGGATCATCTCGAGTCTGTTGCATTGCATAGCACTACTGTCATGTGAGAGCCACATATCTCTAAAAAGTCAACTGTACATGAGCTGAGAAAGACAATCCTGTTTTCAGCTTTGTTACAGTGTGTTTTCCAGTGAATCCAAGAGGGGTCAAACTGTTCATTTAGAACACTTAAAGTAAAAACAATGTAGAATGATGTAAAGGGCCTGTCAAAAATTGAGACACTTTGAGCTTCTGCATTGGCACATTGTCAAATAGGAAGAGGTCAGGGATTAAGTTTGATGATTATATCACAATTATGAGTAGGATTCATGACAGATTTCCACACGACTGAGTTAAATTGATGAAAAGCTTAAAGGAAAAACAATAATTGATCAAATTAACAACTGAATTATTGTAACTCACTCAAATAAGCATCTACTGATCCAGCCAGTGGGCTAAAATCAGTGTCCCACAGGCCACATGCTCCATCAGTCAAAAGAAAAGGCTGAACCGGGCCTGATCCAGGCTAGAGTCCTATAAAGAGAGTTATGACATGCTTTGATTTCGCCGCTCCGGTGATCACGTGGTTCACGTAAGCCTGAATAGGTTCAAACAAACTAAGCACTCCCATGTTATTTAATGGGACAAACAGCAGTGAGCATGGTAAATCTGAAAATAAACGACACACAACCGTTGTGTCACTACCGTATGTACTGTTGTGTGTTATACTTTTGAGTAGTGGGGTTGACCACTGAAAGGACTGCATTTATGACTTTGAAAACTTAAAATTTGGGGGGAAAGGTTGGTGTTAGCTTGGGTAGGCTACTTACATGAGTGGTGCTAACTTTTTGCAAGTTCATTCATTCTGCAGCTGTACTGTACTTGTAAGGAGATGAACAATTTACCATTTTAAGTTTTACTATTATAGGACTGTGGTACAAGCAGAACACAGTGGTTAGCTGAGAACATTGTGTGTCTGCCAAGCTCTGCTCTGATAACACACACAATACGACATTAACCAGAGGAGAGCATAGCGGCTAACTTAGCATGTTAGCGTTAGCACAGACACTAAACTCATTAAAAACCCAGCATTAGCAAACTCAACAGTATTCTTATAGGATGTGTCAGATCTTACAAACACCAAGTGACAGAAGTTCTTCGTCCTTTAACTCATGAATAATAACTTTAATGAACTTTCATTGGCAGAGCTCATCTCTACAGTAACTCTCCTCCTCATTAACACATTACCTCAGCTGACACACTTAACCACCAGGTTCAGCAAAACAACTAAAATGAAACCTACCGATAACGTTACCTTATCTTAAAAACTCCATAATTTGTGGTTATAGCGGTTAATTTTCAACAGCTGGCCAAGTCAGCTAGCAAACTACAGCTGACAGTTGACTGTACCAGGTGTTTATGAAATACATTTGTACAAACCCTAACCCTAACAACAGAGAACTGAATTTACAACATGAATGTCCACTGATACAGGACACACACTCGATAATTTGAAAGATGATGATATCTTATTAACTTACCGCTGGAGTTGCTAGATCAGCTGCCATAGAAATGAATGTGTTCCGACTTGCGTTACACTCAATGTTTGGAACTATTGGCCCCTCCATGACCCGGAAGAAGGTGCATATTTCTTTGACAACGGGAGTCTATGGAAGTGTTGTGACTGTTATCAAGGACTCTGATCCAGGCCTCTTAAAGGGTTGGGTGTGGCCTAATAGGTGCGACCAGGTCCTGCCCCTCCTCTACCAGGAAGTGCAGTTTTCAACACTTAAACTTTCAATTTATCACATCACAGCATTTATAATCAACACATTTGGACACGAATGGTATAACAAAATTGTAATGAGAAAATGAACTAGTTAATAAAGCTGCCAGACAAATATAATGGAATAAAAAGTACATTATTCCCTCTGCAATTAAGTGAAGCATAAGAGTAAAGTTGTGTAGAGAAAAAAATAATAAGAAAACATGAAGAAAGGAAGATTACAACCTACAATTAAAACACTAACGATATAGTACAAAAGCAGTGGGTTGATTAAAAAAACAGTACCACCACTAAGATTAAAACAGTGAACTCAGCTTGTGAGAATAAAAAAATAGGACCAAAAGAAACAGGAAAATACACAAGTGTTATGATAGAGAATAAACCTTTGAAAGTGATCTAAAAGAGGATACTCATCTTCCTCTGAAGATGCAGAAGCCTGCTTTCCTCTCATCCCTCTTTAATAACATTGCGCTCAAAGGTTGTGATGACAATTTGCCCACCAAAGCTTCAATTGAAGTATGAAAACACACAGTTACATTACATACTTCATAAACAAAAACATAAAGGTTAAAGATTGGTTTTCAGACCTGCAGTCCTAATTAACTGGAACCAACAACAGTACTTACTTTATAACCTTAAAAGCATAGACTTCTATGTGTCTGTACATAATTGAAAATGACCCAGACTGACTTGCAGCCTCTACAAATGTAAAGTCACCATTAAAATCTTCTTTTTTTAACCATGAGCATATTCCAGTATTAACATCACAGCTGTATGATAGCAAACATTTGCTAATGATAGAAAAATACATATTCAGCAACCAGTGTCATAAACAACTGGTGCAGTGTTTGCCACCCCTTCCTCTAAAATCCCTTTCAAGTGCTTATCTGAATATTCATCAGTTGTTCTACCTACTTGAAGTTGTTCTAAAAATCTCCCTCTTATTGAGCATGGCTGTACTCATCCAGGTTCAATCACTGCATGAAAGTGTAATGACTGCACCTTTGAATGTTATTGTTAAAGATGGGAGACACTGCAAAACTGCTTTGATATACATAATGGGATGCTGTAGCTTCCCTAACAGCTCATTCTTATGCGGCGGACACCAGGTTTTGTTATTACACTGTGTTTGGAAGCTGCTGAAGATTCATCGCAGCTTGTTGTCATTACATAAAACCTCGGCTATTACTTGTCTTTCACTGCGGTGCCATGAAGTCAAAATGTTACAAAATGCAAAGCCAATGGGTCCTGTCAAATCTATTTCTGTTCTACAATTGTCTATTTCATTCCTGCTATTTCACTGGTGAAGGTGTGGGCCAGTCAGCCAACCACAGGGCCTGTCAAACTGTCAGCAGTTATGAAAGCACTTCACAGCAATCAAATGTCAGGCTACCAGTCGGGTAGCAGTAAAAGAGAAGAAAACAATAAGAAAAGAAAAGGTAATTACAGCGTTTAAAAATTGCATAAAGTTAGGGCAAAACTTTTTATACAGTAGCTTGATGTGGAAGAAAATGCATGGAAATATCGACGTTTGAAAGAAGCAAAGACGCTGCCTCTGATGCTTAATAGTAATCTGTTGTTTTTATATTGTGAGTCAAGTCAGTGTCCTAAGTGTGAATTTATGTAAGAGATAAACAGGTAATACAAGGATTCTGTTAATATACATGTGCGTTAATTAATAAATGATTGGACATGCATAAATAACCTTTTTCCCAGAGCTGCTCACACATTTGCAACACTGGCTGAGACTAATAAAAGGCATCTTGCTGTGAAACCAATGTCTCACTTTATTCAGCAGCCTCCTGTGTGGAGCCTTCAGCTGGAAGTGAGTCATTCCCTCCTGCTCCTGTGTGGGTGGTAAAGAGATGAGCTGCATGACCCCAGTGCATGATTAATTAGCGATCATTATCCCATCTCCGCTCTCTTCAGTGGATGCCATGCTTTTGTCCTCCCTTTATTGGTATTGTGAGCTGCAGCAGCACCACCCGCCTCTTGACATGACTGGCGAACTTTGGAATGTGCGATGCAGTACATGTGTAAGCATTTGTGAAGAGCAAGTTTTTGTGTACAGCGATGAACTTTCAGCTTTTTTTTTTTTACCTCATCAGAATTATGATGCTATTATTTGTCTTCGCATAATGAAGTCCTTTAAATACAGATGGTGGCATAATCTGGGACGAATTATGAATAATGTTGCTCTCGCTCGGAAATGATAGAAAGTCACTGAAAACACCAGAATCAGCGTTCAAGAGACCTGATACCTCTTGAGTTAAGGATACAATGTAAAAGCACATTCTGAAATTAAATGCAACCCTGCCAAGTTTATAATGAGATAAGCGATATGAGAGACTAGAAAAAAAGGCATTCAATTATTTATAATTACAATAGAATCAGTTGCATATAATGCTAAGTCCCCTGTGGCTGAGTGTTTAGAGAATATGTTTGGCATTTGCAAGGTTTCAGTGAAATATGGTCACTTATATTTGATATGAAAAATATACTGTTTTAACCCATAAAGACCCAAACCTCCACTGGTGACTACAAGCATCTATTGATCTAAAATGTTTAACAACTGTTCATCCACTAATCCTATCAATACATGTAAATAATTGGTGTACAATGCAGTTTTTCATCTTTTCATGGTCATCACATGTGACCCATTTGGACGTTCAGAGGCTCTGTAGTGAACATGGAAACACTGTCATCTTCTACAACATTGATTCACCAGTAAAACCCATGGAGTTCGATCAGTGACAGTGGATGGACGCACTTGGTTTATGTTCAGTTAATTATGCATTTTGCTGAAAAAGTCCCTTTGTCCTCATTTTTCTCTGTTTTGATATAATAACCTTTGAATTTACTGAGTTTTCATGAACGTCTAAATTAAAAATAGGAAATTAAATACAGGATTCACAATGAAAAATGCAAAACAGAGAGGATCATTTTATTTAAAAATGGTGATACATCACTTAAGACAGGTTCAATAGAGAGAAACATTTATTTGGGAACTGACACAAAAGTATCACTGGGTCTTTATGCATTAAAACTGCCTGTATTAAAAATAAATGAGTCTCTCTAACTGCATAGTGGTGGTGTGTAAGTATTACTTCTTACAGAAGAACATTTTCCTTCCTTCAAAACTAAAATCATGACTTCTGGGCTGGGCAACAAAATGATCATGACAAAAATCATAATACACTGTTGCCCATAAAGTTGGAATAATTTCGTTTTAAGACACATTCCTCTATTTATTCCTACTTTTTATGATCCTATTTTTTTATTCCTATTTATACACTTCATTAATCACAATCTCAATTATACTTAAAAAGATTTAATTTGACCTTTACAGGCATATACAATTTATAATGCAATAAATATAATTTCAATAAACTTTTTTTTTTTTTACACAAAGTTGATTTTTTTGTAATCATTATAATTGTTTTAAATGTTCTTCCACACCATTTCTAAAATATTTGTCATTGTTAAAATAATTGCCTGATTTCTTCAACTTGCACTAAAGAAGAAAAACTGAGAAACAAAGAAACCAAACCTTTCCTGTGATGTAGTATTTTGCCTCTAATTGAGTCTAGATCCATCCTCCCATTTGGATTCAGTGTAGAATCTTCAACTAGGGTCATTATTTTCTATTAGAGGTAATGAGTATAGTCCCATAATTGTGTGTTCATTAGTGTATAATTATTAAAAAATAAGAACAATAAGAGCTGTGTTTTCATTATTTCATAATGATCCATTTGCATCTATAAAGACAAGTCCTTTTGCACTTCTACTCCTTTTCCTTTTCCAGATTTTCATTTTTCTGTTTTACAGCAGGTGGCATCCAGTGTGAAGGCACATTTCTGTCTAAAATGTGGAAGTGCACACTACAGTTATTATCCCCTTAACCAAAAAACCCCAAATGACCCAAACACAGGCTTTAAAGCTGGGCACACACTTAACGAAACAGTGAAGCAAGGTAAGAAGGGACACGACGCATTTGCATAACAACTGGAGCAGCAGATTTTAGTCTCTGACAGTCACAGAGGAGCACAAACCTAATGGCTGAATCACTACAAAACACACTTAATGGTTGGTTGGTAATGACTGGACATTCTGTAGCGAGATAGCCGGCAGCCAGCCATCTATTTGTTTCCAAGATATAGTCACTACTCAGAAAATATGCTCAACCAACAGGATAATCTGTGATCCATATGGGAGATAACACAACCTGCTTTGTAATATAAATGAAGCATAATGAATGTATAAGTACGAACAGTTTATACCACGTAATGGTAGTTTTCATAATTAATGCTACAGCAAAATGTCATTGCTTACCTGGTGCATTTAAAGCTTCTGTAATTAAACCATTATGTCATACTGTATAACGTGTATAGTGTATAAGGTGAAGTTAGTGTTTTATTAAAGATACATACGAATAAGTGTAACAGAAACCCATTTATAGAACCATTATACGTGCCTGCCCATATGGACCAAAGAGACCACAACATTCACTGACTTAATACAAGAAACAAACATTAATGTCATATTAGAAAACAGCAAGGCAACCATGTATAAGGAGCTACACAAACAGGAGTTTACTACAGACCAGTGGTTTGATTCTAGCCTCAAATGATGCCAGCCAACTTCAGGTTTTTTGTCAAACGCCACTTAAAATCTGCAGCTCAGAACCACTATCATTACTACACAAACCATGAGGGCAATGATGCTGAAGAACAAGCTTAATATTAACATTAACATTAGAGTAATGGATTGAACCAAGTATACATTTCCATTTTCTTTTGCATGATTCTTTGAGACTTTCGTTAACATTTGCCATACATTTGGATGCAAATGAGTCACACTATGCTGCAGACCATAACTGCATCCAGAGCCCGAAGAAAAATTCATAAATGCATAAATACATTTAAATAACATACGTATACATGTCTTAGAGTTGTGAGTGACGGTCGAAAGCTCATCCTTGAATGACACATGCACACATATGGCTTCCACGACAGTTTTTCTCTCTACTCACTAAAAATTACAAGCCATGCCTCTGATTTTGGAGAGCTCTCAGTCCAAGAATTCATGCGCGCTGACAGCTAAGGTAAGCCCTGAGAGCTGACCCCTCTCTTAACACCTACTCTGACAGGAACACACCTTCTGATTACCTTTCATCCTCTGTGCTGCGGCCATCAGACACTCCAATTACATCTGCTAATGGAGGAGCCTCTTCCCCAAGTTGGCCTTCCATCTGGTTAGGTGTGATGCAACAAGGGCTGGAAAAAGCTGGATAAAAAAAAAAAAAAACCTGGTTAGCTGAACTTAGACTACTTATTATTGTGGAAGTTGTTGGTCTGTAACTTCTGAAAAGAAAAAAAAAACAATAAGAAAACCACAAATACTTATACGCTGTCTGCCATCGGGTGTTTTATTCATGCAACACCACAGCTCAGTTCCAGTGATTTATGACATCTCTTTATAAACAAAGGCTGGTTACAGGAGGAAAAATTCAAGGCAATTACTCTTACATTTCTGCAGTGACAGGCTACAACATTCACAACAGTAACTAAATTCAAGTTGTTAACCATTGGATTACAGCTGATGACTCAGTCTAAGCTGCCTTGGTTGTCTCTGCAGCACGCAGACAGTGGATTACTCAACTCAAAATCGCTGCAGGTAGGCAGACAACAGACAACTACCTCTCTAGGGAGCTGGCGAGTCCTGTGTCTCACTTTCTTATCATGCATCATGGTGCCTGGGAGCCTATCACGCAGAAGGCAGCATGTGTAAACATCAAATTACATTCAACTTAATAGTGACAATACAAACCCCATAGCTCTTTACAGTAATCAGTATCTTAAAAGCAAAGTAGAATGTGTGAAGTATTTACTCATTTTTAACTTGCAGACAAATGTATGTTTTGTTTACTTCATCACTAAATGCTAACACATTCTGTAGATTGTCACTTTAACCCTTTCGTGCATGAATTATAAGAACCTCAGCCAAGATATTTTTCCTGAGTGTTTTTATTTATTTTATTTTATTTTATTTTATTTATTTCGAACATGCAAAGAAACAAAATAAAACAAACACAAAACAAAATAAGACAAAAACAAAACAACATTTAAATGAACAGAATCTATGTTCAAGTACGTGCAAGTCTGAATTTTGCATGATCAAAAAGGAATAAGAAGAAGTATAAACTTATTTAATCCTACCCCTCTTTAGGCATGAAAAAAATCAATACGATTGAGTTTTTCTTTTTTTTTTTTTTGTTACAAACATGTCCACTCAGCGCTGGACACCATACATTTAATTTTTAAAGCAAAGAAACATGTATTTAAAACCTAATATCAGAAAGTGATAAGGAAAACTATGTAATAAAAACGTTTTTAATGCTGCTAATCTATTGTTTTCTCACGTTTTAACATACTCTAATCCTAGTTATTATTGACTTCATGGAGATAATATGCAAAAAACAAACAAACAAAAAAAACCTGTTAATTACAGTCTAATATCAATTAGCAATTGATTTACACTGAAACATGTTTGTGCAGATCAGGGTTATTAAGAACAGCAAAGTTACAGTAACAGTATGAATTGCACTGAATGAGATGATGCATAAGTGTCCACTGTGTTGGCGGATATGCAACTAAAACAACAAAACCCATGAATATATAATAGAACAGCTTTGAATAACTGTCCACTGTAGTGACCACTATGCATGAAAGGGTTAAGACTGGTTTTGCAAAAAAGAAGGGTGTGTTTCCTCAATAAAGGCTTGTCTTGGAACCTCAATAAAAGATGATAGGTTATAAAACTGACGAGATCACACAGTGTAGTTGATTTGTAAAGGCTTATTAATATGATGTCAACACTTGAATTGCCCCATTGTCTCTGTCACTGCATTACAGCATCCAAGAAAAAGGTGAACAGGGCTTTTCCAGGTTGTGTCATTGGTTTTTACTGTGGTACGGTTTCACCAAAATAAGCGCTGTTGCCGAGAGATGAGGTTGCTTTAATGACTCTATGAATACAAGAAGTCTGCATGAAAACACCATGAAAGCAAGCACAGTGATGATTTACACACAGTTCAGTGCAGTCAGTGTCAATGAGATCATGTTCAATCCATCCATCATTATTCAATAACCACTTAACACACAGGGGGTGTTGGATACTACTGGTACAGTGAAGGTTATTTTTTGCATTTTCACTTGGTTTAGTGGAGGTTTGGAAAATTCTACCAGTGTTGGCCTCTCAAAACCTCCTTAAAAGCATTGCTGAACAATTGCCAAAACACAAAGCCAAAGTCAGTTGATCTCTTACTCCTGAATAGCTGCTATTTTGACAAAAGGAGGTTTAGTCTGACTACAACTATTTACCTCTGCACCAAATGCATTAATATAACTTCCTCACAAATCATCAACTTTATAAAATTGTGAAAAAATGTAAAATGTAAGGAATTCACATTTAAATGAATTGTAGCAGCACATATTGTTAAAATGATGGTTTCATTATTCCAGGGTTAGACATCTGTTAGATAATATTAGGATTTATTGTCAATAGCTTTACCATGCACTGCAGCTAAAAAAAAAAAAAAAAAAATCAGGGTCATAGGAAAAAACTTGGGGATGAGGGGACGGTAAATTCTGTTTTCACCACATAAAGACCCAGTGCTGTTTTTGTGTCAGTTCCCAAATGAATTTTCCTCTATATTTAACCTTTCTTAACGGATTTATCACCATTTACTCTAATATTATTCTCTGCATTGTGCAAACATAAGTGAAAATCAAGTATTTCCTATATTTAATGTACTGATCATGGAGATGTTCATTAAAGCTCAGATTAAAGTTGAGGGTTATATCCAAAACAGATAAAACTGAAGAAAAAGATTATTTTGTCTTACAAAAAGATGACAAACTGCATTTTACACCAATTATTTACATGTATTGATGGGATTAGTGGATCAACAGGTATTAAACATTTTATGTAAGTGAATGATTTTGGTCGCCAGTGGATGTTTGAGTCTGTATGGGTTAAAGTTTGATGCAAAATAATAAGCCCTGAACATTAATCTCTGTCGCGTCTTAGGCTTATTATGAGGTATACAAGATGTACTGTAACACAGCTCCCAAATCTACATATGCAGAATAAGAAATTTAATGACAAATAATGAATAAGTTATGACATGAATCCTTCCAAAATACATCTAATCTTATATTATGATTAAATGAGCACAAATTTCTAAAATAAAACTGTGGTCAACATTTCTTACAACAGTAAATAAACAGTGCCCTTTCACCAACATGCGTCTTTCTAGGACTCACTGAATCCTACTTGACACTCATGCTTATGTAATTTGGCTCTGTGAGTTATCTGCACTGGCTATAAAACCCTAAGCATCAGCAGGCAACAGGATATCCTGCTGAGAAATATGGCAGGGATAACAGCTGCTGCTGATTTCTCTGTGCTTGCTCGATCATGTCCGATGGCACTGAGGCTTTTAGAAGACTGTCACAGAGCAGAGTGAGGCCATTATACACTCTCTCCAGCTCTCCTATCTGATGGAAAAAAGGTTGAGCCCGTCAGACCAGCACTGAGAGCTGCTGTACCAACAAAAGTGAATGTATGTGCGTCTGAACTCTCCTCTCCATGGGAAGTCTTTGACATCTCCAGCCAGCTGTGCTGCCGGGGAGAGCATCCCTCCATCATGTTTATTGACTGGGAGCTGTCCTCTAATTGAAAAGAGTTGAAATACAGACTTTCACTCTCCCTCCCTTTTCATGAATAACTCATCAATAGCTTTATGAATAACTAATCAATGAGTCTGAGTCAAAGATCAGACATGCATCCTTGCAGAACTTATTTGGAGGAAAACACTCTAGACTTTGACTCATTAAAGGGTGAAGTGTAAATATCACTGTCTTTCCATACCACAGGCAACAACATTTATCCGCACTTATTACCATCACTTAAGCCCTAAATAAATATGTGTCTCTGTTAAAATACATAGTTCGTGTGGAAATCCCAAATCTCATACACACTCTGAGTTTTACATAAGATGAATGGGCTTGGACTGACCTTGAGCTGAACACTGTTTTGTCGTCATGAATGCTGGTGAGTAAGCTGCTGTATGCATGTGTGGCATGTAGATATGGGATGTGCAGCAGTGCCTTTATGTCGAGAAAAATAGACCTTTTCCTGTGAGTAAATGTTGACTTCACCCACTGTCAGCCCTTCATGACACAGACTGAATTGTGATTTAGCATCACAAGACTACATTAAATAGAGTATTTTCTAGTGTTGTAACAGTGGAGCAAGGTTACTGCCACAAAAGAAGCTAATACATACTACATTAAAGATTCCCCTGCTTAAGAAAAGAATATAGATAAGAGGTTATATGTTAAGCTTATACTAATACTGTATCTGCCTTCCACAAATTTAGATTCAGGACCCAAAATGGGTCATGGAGCTCACCAAATACACAAGTAAGATACAATAACCATAAAATATGTGAATTAATTTACCTGATTAAAATAGAAGAAGAGGGTTTGTAAGTGTTGACTACATATAAAGCCCATATGAAATACAAAGTACTAGTCTCAGTAATAAAATATGGTACAATACAAATGTATGATGTAAAACATGCACAAAAAAAGAGACTTCAGATATGATGTTTTGCAGCATAAAAGTCACTCTGTCATATGTTTGTGTATGATAGTATTTAAATATTCTGTTTTATGTGTCTATTACTTGCTGGCAGTGGTGTTAGTATCAGTCCATGTTAGAAGTGAGTGTTAATATATCTGTGATCAACGTCCTAATACTGTATGTTAGCCAAATTTCATTTAGTCAGGATTATTTTGTCGGTGGAATGTGTAAAAATGTAGATATGACAGCAATTTGTGATGTATTTTTGGAAATTTGGATCTGGAAGAGACAAAATATTTTGGTATTGAGCTGAAAAAGTTGTTTAATGTATTTATTTTTGTTTGGAAAATACTCAGAGCATAATTTCTTAACTGTTTGGCTGTCACAGTCCTGTATGAATTAATAATGGACCTTTAATTTACAACGTAAGCATTCAATATAAGTTGAGTTTTGAACCACATATTTAACTTCCCTTTGTATACTCTGCTGGGCATTTTTATCTTCTTCTTAATGCCAGACACATTGACAATTACTTAAATAGGCAAGGAAAATTGAGCTTAATCACTCAGTATGTATACTGCATAACGTGGCTGTACAATTTTGCATTCTTATAGAATACTTTAAGTGGGAAAGAAGGTAGTAAAAGGCTACACAGGATGCAGGCGATCTCGATCATTTATTATCAAAAAAAATGAATGAAACATGTAATAACATTAAGGTCCAAGTCTGAATTAATTAACAATAAATAAAAATGTCACAATATTAAAACAAATAAATAATAGAAATGCAGTGTAAGTGAGCAGATCAAGACAATGTTCCTAACACAGAGATTAGATGTTGGTGTAGAGGCTGAGTCTTTACCACTATCAAACTGCACTGCAATATGAACACCTGCCAATTCTTGAGGTTTCTCAATTATTTAACATGGTTTTGCATAACCCTCATGAGTTGCTACCTCTACAATTCATGACCTTAAAGCACTTTGCCAGACGTCTATTAAAAACTCAGACCATAACCTCAAAATTGTTTGGCTGTCAGCGAGTCATTAAAAGAGGGCTTATTAGCAATGCAAGGCTGTAGTTGAATACCAGAAGTAGAGCTCAAGCAAATATCAACTGAGTGGAGAAAGTATGAGCTTGAGTTTGGCCAAGAATGGCTTATTAATGCATGCCTAAAGGGTACAGGACCTGTTGGCAAAAGCTGGACCAGTTACAAACAGAAGACAGCCACTCATACTGGTATTCAACAGTAAATACATATCGCATATAAAAATCAGAATGTTGTTTTTACTATTGGTGAACAGGCTGGACTTTATCTACTGTGAATTATGCTATTTGTTACATTCATGATAAACAGGGACAAGACGATGGCAAGCTTGTTGAAATTCATGCAGAAGTAAGTGAGGTAACATTTCACCGGCGAAAAGAGGACATCTTATCTCCAGTGTGATTCAGAAACACACTTTACATCAATACCATTTAACACATAGTACAGAACTCAACATCATACTGTACAATAACAGCAAATGGACACTTTTTATATACTTCGCATCTGAAACATTATGGATAAATGAGTGCTGTCACTACTGTAGGGCAGCGTTTACAGAAGCACTACCTCTCTCCAATAAGGGGAACTGATACCTGTAAGCTGCAGTAACTGTGACACATATTTGTTTACTTGGCAATGTTTTGACCTTTAACTGTCACCTGAGGTGCTCTAATGAGAGCAGATGTCTAAATATTGCTAAATAAACCAATAAGGGAGACACAAGCTAGCATGCAGGGTTCCCTAATTCATTACCCCTCCTAATCCCATAAAGCTGCTCTAAATGTGAGCAGTACATGCAGACGGGCGATAAATTAAAGGGAAAACCGATGTAATGTGTTACACAGGAATTGGGAAGAACAGCTTCAGTGCTCCTTGGCACTGATTCTACAAGTCTGCGGTTTCAACTGGAGGGATGAACAGCATTCTTCCAAAGATATTCCCTCATTTGGTGGTTTGATGATGGAGGTGGAGTGTGATCAAACACAATGGTACAAAATCTCCCATAGCTGTTCAATTTAATTAGCGTACTTGTCAAGCCGTTAACTGACCATTTATGCCCTATGGATGGGGGGGTGCTGTCATCCAGGACCATCCATCAGGTCCTTCCTTTGTCACCCATCTGTATCTGAGGCTTCACAGCGTGCCTCTGTAGAAGAGCAGTGAAGCTACAGTGCCACCATGTGGTCATTTCTGACAAGTGTGTTCTGTGTGGTACAAAGGTTGAGAGACCCCCAAACAGATCCATGAACACATGTTGAGACCATATGGTAAATAATGAGGCTTTTCAGACAGAGGGAGGGAAGAAAAGCACATCACAACAGCCTCCACCTGACATTCTGACAGTCAACTCTAAGTATCTGAATAATTTTAAAGTCACTGCTGCAGTGAAGTGAAAATAAAAGTGACAGTTGTGTTGCAGCTGTCACTCTGTTTTCATGAGTGAAACATAAAACTTAACAGGGATTCACAAATAATAATGTCACAACAACCATGATATAAATAAAAACTCATCTGTGCTAAATTGCTCCAACAGTGGGAACACAATAACAAAAGAATAACCTATAGTTTGTAATCATTTTGCTTACGTTCCAAGAATTTCACAAAGCAGCACAGACTGAAATCACTGCCATCGTTCACTTCTTTAAAGACTTCAACTCTAATACATTTTGCTGCCAAATTTATAAACAGCTTGACATTTATAAAAGAGCAGTTGAAAGTTGAGCTTTTTTTTTTTTTTTTTTTTCAGCAATTTAGTCACAGGGTTTATAAAAGGTTATAACAGCATATTTTACTGTTGCTACAGATTCAGATAAATTCCACTGCAGTTTCTCTTGAACAGTTTAAGTGGTAACTATTTTTCCACTTGACATTTGCATGTTGCGAAACCTGCCTTTGTCTGGAAGCACTAACTGAACGCTCTCAGACATAACTGATAACAGGTCGTGTTATACTTCTGCAATTTCTGTCAGCTTGTTCCTGCATTTTGAAAAACCAAAGACTCTTAGAATTCAAACAAATGCGTGGATAATTTGGCACAAACAATGATCACAGCCCTGTCATTTTCATTAGAGCTGCCACTGTCAGTCAATCTGGCAGGAGAAATCAACAATGTGAAGAAGACGGAGCTTTTCATTATTTTCCTCTTTGATGTTTAGACACAGTGATTTACGTACAGGATAATGTTCGATTCTTCGATTCTACTGATATTGCTGTAATTGAAACAGCAATTTCTTAGCTGTTAGGAAACGGCTGGAGTGATTTGCAGAAAAACCTTGTGATTAACAACACCAGTTTGCCAAGGATATGCCTTTCTTCCAATGTGCTTGGATAATGCCACTTGAGAATGATTGAAATTCCAAATATTTAGTTACACGTTTGGACAAAAAACTGATATGCAAATCAAGCAGCGAACCACACTGGTCTGAAACTTATGACCCCGGGGACTTTATCCCTTTAGTTCCTTCAGAAATGAATGGACGAATACACCATATCCCTGTGGTGAGGTAAGAACTTGGTTTTGACACGATAAAATAAAACGCATATAATTGTTACAGTCCACTTACTCCAATAGAACTGTAGCTGCAGATTTCTGAAAAATATTCTAATATGTAACAGGAGTGTGCTGAAAGTGAGCATGCTCAGAACAACCCTTGCAATGTTTGGCTAATGGCTTATCCAACTGCACCTCTCTGTGGAGGAGTCTCTTTGAGGCCAGTTGGACAAAAGTGGAGAGCGATGGGTTTGTTATTGGTGCTGTACGGCTGGTATTCAATCCAGGGGAACCTCTGAGATGCTGGGTAACATGGAGGCTGTAGCACGTTTAGACTCGTTCATCTTGTCGAGGCCAAAGAGGAGGTCCAGCTGGGTGACTGGCCGCAACCTCTCCTCATCTACGGGTCTGAAGCAGTAAACACAAGAGGTCAAAGGTCATGCTCATGAGTAAAAATCGTCAAGTGAGTTTACCTATAAGCACTTTTGAAAATAACAAATGTTTACTGTGTGCTTTAAAGGGACAACATCTACATCATAATACTGGAAGGTCTCAGAGCATCTGTGTGTGTGTGTGTGTGTGTGTGTATAATGGCACGATTCTGACAAATTGAGGTGATTTTACTTGGCCAGTTTGGTACCTACAGTTGAGGAATAGTTCCATCTCCACACTAAATGTCTCGGCAAGTTGATAGGACCAATATTTTCGGAGATATTAGTCATTTTGGAATACAATAGCCTTACAATCACGAAAGCGCAGTACCACGCTGCATGACGGGAAATGAAGTTAAAAAAAGGAATGCTGCATTTACTCCTGCAGTCCCGACATAGCGGTATTAACATTGGCACCTGCAGCCATATGGCCTGACTGACATTTGAGAGACAGAGAGAAAGAGAGATAGACTGATATATATATATATGTATATGTAGAGAAAGATATAGTAAGGTACGTCCTGGTAATCCCCCCCCCCAATCTTACGAACTATTCACCTCCCACCTACGTCCGTGTCCTTCGTGTGTACCTCATAATTTCACTCTACAAGTGCGCCTGGGTAATAATACTGGAAATTAATTGTTGTTTACATTTTCAAGAATGACTTGCCAAACTATTTTTATGTCACTACTTAAAAAATATAGACTAACATCTTTTCCCAAAAGTCTGCTCTCCCCAGCATAAAAACTACCACCTCTACAACCCATGGTTCTCCACAGGTCACAAACTAGTATATCATAATACTGGAAGGTCTCAGAGCATCTTCCTGTGTGTGTGTGTGTGTGTGTGTATGTATCTGCACGATTCTGTGAAACTGAGATGTTTTTAACTGGCCAATTTGGTACCTACAGTTAAAGAACAGTCCCATCTCCACATTAAATATCTAGGCAAGTTGATAGGACTAATGTTTTGGAAGATATTAGTAATTTTTAAATACAATAGCCTTACAATCACGTTGCTATGCCCATGACAGTTGACGGGAAGCTCAGTACTGCACTGCCTGATGGGAAACGAAGTTAAAAACAGGAACGACGCATTTACTAACATCAGTCCCTAGATATTGGTATTAATATGTTAATTGTCATTTGAATTTTAAAGAATGATTTACCAAACAATTTTTATGTCAGTACTTATAAAATATAGACCAACATCTTTTCCCAAAAGTCAGCCCAGAAAAAAAATGACCACATCTAGAACCTGTGGTTCCCCCCGGGTCAACACACTTGTATTATTATATATTATTTAGATAACATCATAACGCAAGAAGAAAAAAAAACACAAAGCCAGAATGTGGCCCTCCTTACATTAGAATAACAATCAAAAGGCTGCACTGCTCAATACAGCTACAGAGCTGGACTTTGTAAGTTACCCTTCGCAGAATCTAAAAAAAACATTTGGACGTACTTTAGATTTTGGTCTGTAGATGGCCAAACAGTGGATAATAACAGTAGATAAACCTGTATACAAGCTACACTCAGACAAACCATTGTTTCTGGCAAACTTCAGACTACTGTGGACCCTTAGATAGTATTGGAGCGTAAATGTGTTCTTTGTATTATGCGGTCTTTGCTACCAACACCAGTACATGTGTCAGTGCCCAAAGCAATTTACTGTAGGTAATACTCTGACTTATGCTCCAGCAGATATAAGAAGTGTAGGAGAATCACCGCACAGCTCACTTGCAGCATCCATGCCTTATTGATTTTGTAATGTGTAGGTACAGGTCTTTTAAAAGATAAGATTATCTAAGTATTTATGACTGTTGCATCAGTTTTGCTGTCTTCTAGAGAACATGTGTAAAAATAAATACATAAATGGAATATCTAATTGTTCTGAGACCTGGTCCCCTTTGGATTTTAAGATGGTGTGGGATGGATGGATAGTAATGGTTGGTCAGTGGATCTGATGGGACTAGAGGTAGAACAGATGAGTTCTGGTGCCAGTCGACGCTCACACAGGGTTCTTTTGTGAATGTTCCGGCAGTGCCTCTTGAAAAAGATTGTGGTTGCTTGGTATCAAGATTGTTAAGAGCTCAGCTACGGGTTTAGTGCTCGGAGTGCTGAAAAGTAAAAAATATTTTTCTTTTAGAAACAATGCCCTCCTCTGAGATGTTGCAGCAGTCACTTAGCAACAGCTGAAAACCAATTTAAACCAATGTGATGCTTCGCCTTTATAAAAGATTAGATACTTTTACATCCCCCAGTGTAATGACATACTGAATTCTGAAAAGATGATGAATATAAAATTATTTGAATGCAACTGATTGTTTGAAATCCATGAACATGCATCCATGTTTTATAACAATCCCTACAACATTTAATGCCCCTTCCTTTAAATCCTGCTCTGTGTTGCAAAAAGTCTAAAGTGTTTTGTACAGAAAACTGAAATAAATAATTTGTGAGAATGTTTAAGTTTGAAGTGAGAGAAAAACACATAGGCATCAAACATAATACTGATAGCACACAATCCCACACTTCAAACGTCAAACTTTAAAAGGCAGGTATTGTAATTATATAAAAAGACGCTCGGAAGAAATCACAGCTCTGAAAGTTGTGGGTGTCTGAAAATGAATCATACTTTTCCTCCTCCTCCTCGCTGTCCTGCAGCTGCTGTGCGATCTGCCTCATCTGCTCCTTACGGACGTAGTCTCGGACTCGATACATGGCGGCATCACGGCAAAGCTCCCGGAGGTCACTGCCGGAATAGCCTTCTGTCTTCTCAGCGATGTCCTTGAGATTTATGGCATTGCTCAGCTGAACAAGGGGAAGCAGGATATACAGTTAGGAGAATGAAAGGCTGTTGGTGGTCTCTGGCTGCTTTTTCTAGCTGCCAATCAAGTGCCAACTGCTTATGGGTGATTAGTTATTTTAATGTGATTTGACAGTGAAAATACAGGTGTGAAATGGTCTCTGAAAATGACAGATGACAGCAAAGAAGAGAATTATCTTTTTCACAGCCACCCTCAATGAAAAGGAATCCCATCTTACATTTTCTCCTGCTAAAATTAGCCTCAGGATGTCCTGCCTTTGTCTTGTGTTCTAGAAAAAGAAAGAGATGACAGCTTTTCTTAATAAGAAATAGGACACTTAAAAGGATCAAACTGGAATTGGACACACATATGACAAGCTTATTGTCCTAAAAGTCTGAAAAACTACAGTGAAATTCAAGATAAGGGAGTATGAATCTTCACTGGTCTCATGATTTGATTCCATTATGACTCACTTGTTTACAATTTTTGATGCATCTCAATGACTCCCATTCTTAGTTTTCAACAGTATTGCACATGGCTCTTTTTCCTCAATTAACAAATGTAGTCAAGTAACTTGAACTCTCCTTATATTGATTACAACTGCATCTTTTCAATGGAAGTATCTGAGGGACTAAATGTACATGTCGAGATGTAAATGTCCAGCGGCAGCATGATTTAATTACAATGTCTGCATCCTCATGCATCTCTGAAATAAGACATTTGAAGGGGTTATATATTGTACTGGTATTCCAAACACACAACAGCAGAGTAAGTTACACAGCAGAACAGACAAACAGCTATCCAATCCACCACTGAATCAAGACTATGTATCCACAGACTGTATCATTCACTGAATAATTATAAACCCCATTGTTTACACACATCTGTACTTTGGTATCAAGTGTTCTCCATTAAAATAAAAAAAATCTAACTTCACTCTTTTCATTTAGAGCTGTATCTAGTGGTGAAAACAGTGCTTCTTCTTTTTCTCTTTCTTTGACTCTAAAGGTTAGTAGTTCCCATCTTATCTCCTCTCATCACTTCCTGACATTTTGATCAAAGGCCCCATGGTGTTAGTTTTCCACAAGCTGTGAGTCTGTCAGAGTGTCTCACTACTTCCTCTAGTGGTCACATAAATCTCTGGTCTGTCACTGTGAACAGATTCACTTCATATCTCTACAATCCAATACATTGACGTCTTTGACATAACTTCACAGCTCTTTATTCTCAACACTCTAATGATATATTTTGGTAATTTTTTAAAAATATTTGAAAGTAGAAATACAACAGGAAGCCCTTTTATACACCTCCATAATGAACATAAATCTTCTAAAATATAGTTTATACACTGTGTATACATTTCGAGTCAACAGACACAATGTATGTGCTTGTGTGTGAAGATCTTACCGGTAAGCCCACATGAAAAGTGGTTGGCATCCTGCGGAGAATGGCTGGATCCACATCTTGTGGCCTGTTTGTAGCTCCCATAACCATCACCTAGTTGTGAGACACAGTAAATGAGTCTGCTGTGAAACACCTGCCAGGTACATAATGGCTTTCTAGCATTCTAGTCTTGTCTTTTTACCCTGGAGACATGGAAAAAGACAGATACCTGAGTGGTTGAGGATGTATCAAGGCCGTCCCATAGGCTCATGAACTGGGCCTTCATCATGGCTGTAGCTTCGTGGTCTAGGCTGGAGCGGTTCCTCAAAAATGACTCTAAAATAAAGGAGCGCGAAAGAGACAGCACTTAGACAAAACTCATTTGCTTGATAGACTGAGGCTAATGGTCTGAATTTAGTTTGGGTTATAAGAAGGATAAGACTGGTTTCCTTATATATTAGTCTGATATGCCTTTTTAATAAAAAACGGATTGCTGCCTGTTATGTCATTCTGCACCATCATAATGGAAGGGGCTTTATGATTAAATATGGCAATTTCAGAAGCAGCAATCTGTGAAAACTTTATAGAGCTGCTACCCAATTAGTTACTACACTGGTTTCAAATATTAAAATGCTAAATGTCATGAGGTGATATTGATTTTCTGTTAGGTACACTCACCAATCTCATCAATGAAAATGATGCAGGGCTGGATTTTTACAGCCAATGAGAAGACGGCAGCAGTCAGCTTCTGTGATTCACCATACCACATGTCTGTCAGCGTGGAGGCCTGGAGGTTGATAAACTTGCAGCCTGAGGCTCTGGCTGTTGCCTTAGCGATCATGGTCTTCCCACATCCCGGAGGACCAAACAATAAAACACCTGCAAGAATAAAATCTAAATATGTATCTGTAATGTTTTATTGTTTATAAGTCTGAACAACAGTTGTATGGTAGAGAATGGCATCTGGTACCATTTCAAGTTTTCAGAAATACCAGGGCTATAAATCATAAATGTGTTTCTAAGGGAAAGACCTCCTACATAAAACTGAACCGAGGTATTGTTTTAGTTTTATGAGAACATATGACTCACTATTGGC
Organism: Sphaeramia orbicularis; assembly: GCF_902148855.1. NCBI lineage: Eukaryota > Metazoa > Chordata > Actinopteri > Kurtiformes > Apogonidae > Sphaeramia > Sphaeramia orbicularis. Next base: position 35,506,968 of record NC_043965.1, read on the forward strand.
AGCTTTCAGAAGGATTTTTCAAACTTTTTCTGACGTCCTTTGTTTTAACACTTGTACAAGTGAAAAATTGGCCCAGCTCTAGGAGTCCGTTCTACAAACATTCTTTATTACAAGTTATGTGATTAAAAAAAATAAAGCTTGGAGAATCACAAAGGAACAAGATTCCCAAAGCAGCTAATTGTAGAGGTTGACTCATCCTCTGCACAAAGCTTTGAGTCAAACCATAAAAAAAGTACGCATTTTTTAAAATGTGATTATCCGCTTTAATCATGCCAAGGATTAATCAGATGATTTTCTGGCACAAAGTCCTAGAAGAAAGCATAATTCATTGGCTAACTTTCTAGCATTTATACAAAAGAGACTGGTTCACACACAACTCATAAAAGGCTTCAAACAACTTCTAACAGAGTTTACTGGCTTCTAAAATTGAGATGATGACAAAAAATATAGCCACAATATATTAGCTGTGTAGTTCAAAAATGTGGGCCTGCAGTGGATTTGGAATTAAATAATGGAAATGATCAAGTTTTAGGAGCCTAACTGTACATCTTTCACTAATACTTTGTGATATTGGCTGATATGAAATTTCTTTTTTTTTTTTTTTCAGAGCATACAGTTCTAAGACTCACAAAAACATTTATGTGCACATGTGTAGTTTATGTTGCTGTTGTATTCAACTTATTTATATTTGTAAAAAACAGAAAAACATTATATATATATATATATATATATATATATACACACACACACACACACATATATATATATATATATATATATATATATACACACATACAATATATAATTTTTAGATAGATAGATAATTCATTCAGCAGAAAGACAAGCCTTCTTTTTTTACCATAGGCTTTGTATTTTTGTTCTATACATATATTCTAAAGAAAAATAGGCTAAAGTGTCAAATTCCTTGTTTATGTGTGCATACTTGGAAAATTAATCTGACTTCTTTTCGCGTGCCGCAAAATATCAAGTTTAAACTTTATTTTGTGAAAGCAGAGTTAGCAAAATTAAACTGCAAAACTATAATTATCTTGCTTACATTACATATGTCTGTTTCAGACAGTATTCATATTTCAATGTATAAGCAATAAATATTAAATTTAAGCATTAGTTGTTTACAAAAGCATTGTATGATACAAAATATTTAATATGTGTTAACACTTCAATACAGTCTGGTTGTTGGCCTGTAAACAGTATATAATTGGACATAACAATACAGAATAGATGGTACCTTTCGGAGGTTGAAAGAGTTTGGATCCAGCCAAAAGGTGTCTTTTCTGGAAAGGCAGGATGACTGTGTCTTGAAGCTCATTTATTATATCATCCAGTCCAGCTATATCTCTCCAGGTGACCTGCAAGAAAACAAAGTACCATGAGTACAGTTCTAAAAGATAAAGTAATCTTAACAACACAGGCTCAGGGCTGAAAATGTCACCTTCATTGTTTGTGGATCGACGAGGTGAGATGCAATGTTCATCTCATACTCTGTGAGGCTGACCCCCTCCACGCCGATCCTTTTCATCAGCTGTTCTGCCTAAAGAGAAAAGATGCAGCCCTAATCTTAAGACATACTGGTTAATGCAAAGACAGTATACATAAAATGAGCACACAAATCAGTATTTTTATCTACTTGATCGTATCTGTTTACTGATTGCAGAAAATATGAACAAATAAAAAACTACATCTTCACCTCACAGTTAAATCAGTACTGAATGCACACCACAGTTCTGCAGTTACATTATCTTTGCTGTACTTTCTTACCCTTTTCTTGGCTTGATTCTTTTGTTTATGTGTAGGGTCCATAGCTTCGACTACCCATTTAATGCTGTAGTAGGTAGCCGCCCCGAAAATAGTAAGCCTCAACAGCATTCCAACTACTTCACCCCTGGATAGAGGCCGCAGCAGGGCCTCTCTGGGAAGATCTTTTAGCAGCATCTCCAGTTGAGGTCAGTCCATTGGCTTGATAACATGAAAGAGCTAAGTAGTAAGGGGAATGAGTCAGGCAGGACCTGGAGGAAGACAGTATATAATTCATTTAAGAACCAGTGGCAGCCTTTCAGTATAGCTTATAATTCTGTCAAGTGCAAGTATAGCCATCCTGCTTAGTGTGAAATATCATTAAAAGGTGCATGAGATTGTGTCATTAAGCCTTTTACTTTTAAGTTGCTGATAATTGAGTACTTACATAAGAAACACTGAAATTAAGTAGGATGAAACAACTTTTAACTGACATAATACAATATCTTATTGCTTGATAGTGATGTTCAATGTTTATAATGTATAATGACCACTATTATTATTGTCTAACTGAGAATAAAATCTGTTTTTATTAGATTAACCTGACCAAGAGCAGGATAAAGAATGAAACAACTATTAATATATTTAAGGAAAGACATGAAATCACACAGTATCTACAAATGTCCAATTAACATGAAATATAAGAAGGTACAATTTCTACAACTATTTCGGTGTAAAATTAGACGCAATCAAACTAATTAAGACGACTACTTTCTTGATGTCGATGACGCAAACAGGTGTAGACCAGCAGTAATATGCTAAATCCTGTATTAAGCTAACTCCTGTCTCTTACCTGTACCAAGCGTATACGACTGAAGCTACAATTAAAGTCGATATTAAAGAGAAAGGCGTTTGATTACGTTGGGTAGCAAACGGTTCCACATTTTATAAAACGAAAATTTATTCAAATAAATATTTTAAGTTCATTTCTTAGCATCCCCAGAGAATAAAGCTAAAGCTAAATCAGCTGTCGGTTGTAGCAAAGTGTCACTTCACAAATTTGGTTAAAACCTGTATTTTCAACAGTTCTTGAACAAAAGGAGCGTATAAATACAACAAGTCTCATAACATAAGCTAAAATACTAAATTGTCTTACTTACTAAATCCGCATCAATGATACAATGTGACGAAAATGTCAAAAGCAAAATACTAGCGTCGGAGGTGCACCGCTGTTTGAGCCTCGGGTAGAAACAAACACCATAGGTTTGTTTTGTTCCTATATTAAACTGTACGTCGCACATTTTGCCGCTGGATGGCAGTGTTTACGTTCATTCAATGTTTGTATCAGCACCATGGACAGCAGCTGCACAACTGTGACGAGACACAATACAAAAAGGTTAGTAAAGTGAAAATCTTTGAGTAAAAGCACTAAATGACACACCAAAAGTCAATGAATGAAGTGTGCAGTTTGGTGTGGATTTATTATACATCATCACGAAACATGAAAGAATTAAATACTGGTTTGAACATGAAATTTGTATTAATACTTTACATGAGTGTTTCCATTTTCTGCAACTTTGCACCACTACATCAAGAAATAAAATACTAATAATATTTTTTACATCCCTACATTTCAGTTACTAGAGCCTTAAATTGGAATAAAAGGGGAATAAGAAAAATTTAGGAAATATTACATTTGTTGTCAACAAAGGAATATATGTTGCTACTTAGACATCAGTAGGAAGAGTCTGATCATCATTGGAAATGAAATGATAATGTCTTTATTTGTAGTTCCTCATTGGGGAATTCTATTTTTTTTCCCCGTCATTATTTTGTACTCACACAGAGGCCATAAAGGCTCACACATACACAAACAAAATCAATACACAAGCACTTAAGGTATAGAGAGGCTTCAGAGCGAGCAGGCTACCACATGGTTCAGCGCACTGCGCAGCTGGGGGTTCAATGCTTGCCTTAAGGGCGCCTCGGCAGTGAGGTGCCCTTGGTGAACTGGCACCGCTCCACCTACCAGTCTACATGCATTAACCAATAAAGACCCCGTGGTACTTTTTGTGGTCAGTTCCTAAATATATTTTTTTCTATATTTAACCTTTCTTAAATGATTTATCACCATTAATTGTCATATTATCCTCTTTAGTTTGAGTTTTATTAGTATAAATGTTGTATTTTCCCATATTTAATTCACTGATCATGTAGATGTTTATTAACGCTCAGAGTAAATTCATAGGTTATTACATCAAATGCAGAGAAAAATGAAGAAAAAATTTCTTTTTCAGGAAAACATATCCCCAACTTAACATAAAAACAAGTGTGTCCATCCACTGTTATTGATCCAACTCCATGGGTTTTACTGGTGAATCAGTGTTGTAGAAGATGATGGTGTTTCCACGGTAACTCCGGAGCCTCTGAACCTCCAAATGGGTCATATCTGATGACCATGAAAGATGACAAACTGCATTTTGCACCAATTATTTACTTATCTGGGATGGGACTCCAGCCACGTTATAGGAATGGGTTAATTCAGTTGAAGAGAAACAACCACAGAGACTGAACAATACTGGTAGTGATGAAGTTGTGATGTAGTTTCATGATGGATGCTTTCTGAGAGGGAAACATCTGAGGGATCGATTAGAAGGGGTCAGTTGTGTGAGTTGAGGTGGTGAAAGGGTGGAGGACAGCTGCAAAAGAGCCACAAAACTGAGATGACAAACTAGATGACAGCAGAGATAGAGAGAGTGCTTTTAAATTTGACAGCTTACAAGTGATTGGCCAAACAGAAGTGTCACATTGTGATTGGATGAGGATGTAAATCAAGCTGATTGAGGTCAGAGATAGCGGGGAATTTTAAGGAGGTAGTCTTCATCTGTCTGGACAGTTTTAGTAACTGGTTCCTTTTCGCAAAGACAGTTGTTTACGCCTTTCATTTCCGCTGAAAACAATGTGTCTCTGACCTGTGTTCCTTTAATGGCAGAGAAAAATTCTCCCCCTAAAATGAAATAAAATCTTTGAAAACCTTTTTGGATTATCTGGAAACAGCACTGTCGCAGAGAGTAAACAGTCCTGATCTCACAGGACACAAACGTATGATACTTTTGAATATAATATAATGCAATTACTACAGATTAAATGATAATAATAGCTCAATTAACCCAACATTAATTTTCTCCAGTAGTTACATGCAAAATTACACATTAGCACAGCAGTAAGTAAAAGTAAACCCTGACAATACACATTTTACACCATCAATACTATTACTTTTCACACAATTTACCCAATAATTTACATATTTCACCAACAAAATGTGCTATACTGTGATATTAGTTAGAGAACTATTCCATGTTGTCATATTACTACTGTTTGTAGGATTTGGGTGCTATTCCACCCTTATATGGAATTGTTTATTTTTCGTCAAGCAACTATTTTCAGGTACATTACAGCAGGGTAAAGAATTCTAAAAACGAGTCTAAAGGAGTAACAGTAGTAAATATTGGGTATCTTTCTGTATGTGTCATGTAATCCGCCATTGTCTAGGGCAGAATGTTTTGCTGGTGATGTCTGTGGATCTGTTGATAAGCCTCCAAACTTATACGAATGTCTTCAGGTAGGCGTGATGCACAATTTAGCCACACTTGGTTGATAGTCAGATCTCAAGTCTAATCTGCTGTTTGGTTTCCACTCATTTCCAGGGCTGTCTGATAATGGATAATTCAGTCCTCTTAACAGCAGCCTCATAGATAAGGCTGTAACAAATGGGCTTCTTCACCGGGTAATCTATCACACATGGGCCAAAGGGATTGTTAATTGTCACACATTGTGAGCTAAATTTAAAAATTACAGTTACAGTTTGTATCCAGATGGTTCTTTGCTTAAGATTTTCCAAGTGAATACAAAGTGGAGAAGCAATTATATACAAATATAAAAGTGTTAAATAAGCAGAGCAATGTCATTATTTGCAAGCTTTTACATCAGATGATTTAATGAATATTACTGGTATTTTACCCCAAACTCATACATCTTGCATCAACCTAAAAGGTGCACTTGAAGCAAAAAAAACAATAACAGTTTTCATTTCTGACATTTGCCTTGCGGTCCATAGGAGATGTAGATTTTGGCCCAGCTTGCCGCACTTGTCTGTGTGCATAATTAACTGCATTTTAAACAATGTGCTAGAAAAAGGTGATTGTTTCTCTCTCTCTCGTTTCTTTATTTGTAGTACACTTGGGTAAAAATCCCACATCCTCTCCTCCCTTTGTTAGTACCAATTAGCTGTCCAATTTGGATGTAATATTCCACCTTGCACAGTTCCGGTTTTAGGCGTCCAGGGTGTAAGTCCACCCTTGTTGTGGAAAATGGCCACACAGACTGCTATTGCACACACCCTTTGGCCATGAAAATGCTTCATAAAAAGCTTAATCCCCCTGTACTGCAGCAGCGGTGTCCCCAGGAGATAGCAGGCTGACAGGGCCATTTTGATGGTCCGGGCATGAAAGCGCAGGCTGTGTATCTGCAACAGTGCAGCCGGGGCTCCACACTCCCACAACGCCTTGCACCTCACCCAAACAAAACTCTCACTGGGTGGAGCAAAGAAGAAAAAAAGAAAAACACTAATTCAGCTGCCATGGTTGTCAAACTCCATCGTGCCACTGCTGAAATAAATCTTATAGTTCTGCTCTCCACTCTGTAGTTTCACATACTAAACCTTATCTGTTCAGTGAAAACAGCCGTGGCCACTGATGTTTTGTAAGCCGACCACAGAGGAACTGCAGGCAACAGCTACAACCACGGTCACAGTTTCTTACATGTTATGAGGCTGCGCCGCCAGCACTGTTTCTTGCGGAACTGTTATCTTAATTTGTCATCTAATCTATTTTTTTTTAGAAAAACTGTATGGATTAAATTGTGAAATAGATGTTCAGACTTTCTTAATATTCATTTTAAATGCAAGTATCAGTGTAATGAGTTAACATTTGATATAAATGATCTGAATACCAGTGCAATTACGGTATTTGACAGAGAGTGTTGCATTATGGGTTGTTACATTTATGCTACTATAGGGTAGTGAGTGTACGTCCATCTGTATATAGTGATTCTTCAGCCTTGTTGAGTTAATTTATCCCTTAAAAACCCTTAGAACTTTTTTTGTGGTGACATCCAAATTAATTTTCCTCTACATTTAACCTTTACAAAGTGAATCCCCACAATTTACTATAATAGCATCCTCTGTGTTTACATTTGTCTGGTATTTTTGTATTTGATTTACTGATCATGATGATGTTCACAGAAGCTCAGTGTGTCAATCATATTAAAATAAGGAAAAAAAAAAGGACCTTTTCAGTAAAATATATCATTACCTGAACATAAAACAACCAGTCATTTGTTGAACTACATGATTTTTAGTGGTGAATCAATATTGCAGAAGATGACAGTGTTTCCATGTTTACAACAGAGCCCCTAAATGTTAAAAAAAAAGAAAAAAAAAGACAAATCTGATGCCCCCGAAAAGCTGAGAAACTGCATTTTATCTGAAATGAACCAATATTAGTAAGTAATGATTAGTAATTCAAAAGTTATCAACCCTTTGATGTATGAATTATGAGAACCTTAGTCAAGATTTTTTTTTCCTGAGTGTCTTTATTCCTCTTGAGGGATGAAAAAACAACGTGATTGAAATTTTCTGATGAACCTTTTTTTATGGAGTTACAAAAATGTCCACTCAGCGGGACACAAGAAACATGTCTTTAAAATGCAATAACAGAAAGTGATATACTGTATAAAAACTATGAAATAAAACATTTTAATGCAGCTAATTTGTTTTCTCACATTTGAACATACTCTAATACTAGTTATTACTCACTTCATAGAGATAATATGCAAAAAAAAAGGGATTGTTGTCGAAGAAAACTGTTAATTACAGTCTAATAACAACCAGCAACTGATTTACACTCAAACATGTTAGTGCAGATCAGGTTGATCAAGAACAGCAAAGTTACAGTAATTGTATGAATTGCAGTGTATGAGATGGTGCATAAGTGTCCACTGTGTTTGCTGATATGCACATAAAAAAAACAAAACCCATGAATGTACCATAGAACAGCTGTAGAAAAGATGTCCACTGTAGTGACTACTATGCATGAAAGGGTTAAACATTTTAAATCAGTAGATGCCTTTTGTCCCTAGCTGCTATTTAGGTCTTTGAGATGTGTTGATTTACTGCTGTTGAAGAAATAAAGACTAATGAAATTATAATTTCAGAGAGTGAGCTGCTAGTTCATCTTATTAATTAAAATGTGCACCAACTTTGAATTATCAGCAAAACACTCTATTATAGTCTCATCTCACTTTAGTAATCTTGCTGCCACAAACATACTTCACATACAATATATTTTACTGTTACTCGGTTGAAGCAACGGCGCAGAACACAATATTAGTGAGCTGTAATGTTAGTTTAAGACTTGTTAAAAAATATCCTCAGTTCATTATGAAACTATGGTGGGACAAATGAGACTAATGCCACATAATGTGCTACTGAGTCACCCAAAAACCACAGCAGCTGCACTGCAACAGACCTAGGGTTATGGTCCTACTGTAAGCTTGGTCAGGTTTTTTGGTTAGTTAATTTTCTTGTGACTGAGCATTACTCCTTGACAGCAGGTCTATCTTAATTTGCACTTGCTAAACTGTTTAACCTTTAAGTGAATGCTATTCTCTTGCAACACTTAATTACTTGTTTAGGAAGAGAGATTAGCTCTAGCAGGATAGAATCATTATTTATAGGGAGTCATTATTTATTTACCCGGTGTAACCTAGCATCTTTTTAATCTACCAAGTGCTGAACCTGTGTACGTACATGACTGTATTGTCTATCTTTTTTGTTCTTTTCCATAGGGGTAGGTAGAATCAAGCGAAGTTCAACAAAAAAAACATACATATCCCTTTGTAATTTTAGCCACGGAACGCACAAGGACAAAACATACCATGCATACACATTCCATTTCATTTCAGCATTTCAGAGTTTGTGTTGCTCTGTCTCCTGGTTACCCTGCTCTTGAATGATTTCCAACTGATCTGGGATATGATTCATGTCTATTATATGTAAAATAAGCCAATCTTTGTAATTTGGCATGCTTAGATGGAAGGATAAGCAAGCAGGGGATGCATGAAAGAAGCAATGTCTGGGTGAGAGATGTTACTGTTCAACAAAAGGATTTCACATGGTGCTGAGGCTTCCTCGGGCATCCAGCGCTCTTTGTTCATTCTGCCAAGGTAACTCACAAGTCGACAACCCACCGACATCACCACAGAAAGCTGATTTCAGCTGTAGTTCCAGACTGACAGCTTCGACAGTTTCATCAGCTCCATAGGCTTCACCATGGTTACCAAGCCACTGTCAAGTTGAGAAAAAAATGGCCTAAAAAGAGCGTTAATTTGTTTTATTCACCTTTTCCAGCACCTGAGACGAGTGAGAATTACAGCACGCCATGCATGAGGCTGATTTCCTTTTTTAGTCTGAAGATGAAAATCAGTTTGTCAGCCTTGGTTTATAAAAATTCTGCACATTTTATCCCTTAAAATAACTCATAGCAATCAAACGAGCTGTGTCTTTTTGTCACTTCATCCCCTCTGACAGATAGTAGATGTAGATAGTATTGTTCGGTAAAATCTGAGAGGGCAAAAAAAGGGAAACCAATGACCCACTGAAAATAAAGATTATACTGTTAAACACAGTGAGAAGATAACAAATTAAAACAATCTAACATCATAAAGTATTAAATCGGATTAAAGCTGTATGAAATCAGACAGGTTGTCACATTATTTCCCAAGATCTAAAGAAAATCAATAAATCAAATTTTATTTATATAACGCCACATCATATTAAAAGTTATCTCATGACACTATCTAAACAGTGCAATAAACCATATCCCTATCCAAACTGTGGCATGATCAGCGTATGCACAGCTGCAAAATCTATATAGCTTTTTTGATTTTTGATTTGTCTTTATCTTTTATTTTATTCTTTATTTTGCACTTCTTTGCTCTTGTGTGCTTTTGTACTTTGCTGCTGTAAACTTGGAATTTACCCTTGTGGGACTAATAAAGGCATATCTTATCTTATCTTATCTTATCTTATCTTATCTTATCTTATCTGTACATTTAGAGCTGGTTGAAACTAGACTGTTAAGCCAATTTACGGAAACCCAACAGAATCCTCCAGGACCAAACACTTGGTGAAAGTGGAGAGAGAACAGGCAGAAACCTGGAGCAGACCCCGACTCCCGGAGGATGGTCGTCTGACATGATCAGGTGAGGTTAAAGAAAGAGGGTTAAAGGAAGAGAGAAAGAGAGAGAGAGAGAGATTGGGGGAGGAGGGAGGATGGGGGAAATAGGGGGAGACACATGGATGCACAGCAAACTGAACTATAATAGTTTAACTGTATAACTAGAACAACTGTTGCTAGTAGAACTACCAATAACTAGAACAAATGTCCTTAACAGTTAATACTACTACTCCAAATACAAGTATCAACCACTGTTGTGCAAGTTACTTCCAAACTGTAATACATAACAGATTACTTGCTACTGTTACATGACTCCTGTATTACTTCTGAGTTACATACAGACTCTAGTCATAAATGGTGCATGTGCAGTAGAACCTCATCCAAAGTCAAACCCCCCTCCCAGTATTAAAGATAGGAGAGCCTTCGGACGCATAAATTTGCACCCAGAAGTACCTGTGGTTGGATAGCTCTGTAAGTAACGTCTACGATGTTCGAATCCCAGCAGGAATGCTTGCATTTTTTTTCAACATTTTCCATGTTCAAACAGGGGGCACCAAGGACACTGGTAGATAAATCTACAATTGATAAAGTATTCTAAATAGTCATAAACGTTAGCCTACCTTGTCATTGCTGATCACAGGGATCATGCTAACTAGCTTCTGTAAAGCAGGGTTAGGGTTAGTAATGAGCATACATCCATGTGGACAATGGACTGTCTTCTGCCATTTTCACCCACTGGCTGAACTTTACCGATGCATTTTGGATTGCTGAAGGTCTCACAGTCTTGCTGTTTTTTTTTTTTGTTTTTTTTTTTATGTTAGCAATTAAATTATGGGCAAAAAGTATGTCGTAACTCAAGCACTATTGAACATGTACCGAGTAAAATATTACTGAAAATTGATTAGTAATGCCTTACACTACTGCATTACAACAAAAGTATTCTGTTACTGTAATGCATTACTTTTGTAACCCATTATTCCCAACAGTAGTATTAACAGTGGGTATACTACTACTACAGCTGTTAGCTGGGGTGCCAATAAGGAGGGGTAAACATGACAAATTCATGGGGCCCAGTATTTGTGGGGGGGCCCATAGAGCAGTGGAGGGGGTCCAGTGGATATAGAAGTTGTGAAAGTTTTGTGTCAGATGTGCTGTATAAGAGGGGTGTAGAATTCAGGAGGCAAACATTGAAAGCATGTTTAGTTTCATTTTCATTTTCACGATATCGGAAGTGCACACCCGGTCCGACAGATTGAGACGATAGTCAATTTGTGTAGGGTCCAGAACAATTATGCTTTCATGGGGCCCCTGGCTGTTTACCAATAATAGAAACCTCTGCCATCTATGTAACAACGTAACTATGTAATAAACACTATCATAACTATATGGATAAAGGACTGATGACGATGGAGGCAGCAGAGAAGCAGGACCACAGCAGAAGGTCCAGAGATGACCCAGGGAAAACCTGTAAGGACATAAAGCACAGAGACTCCAGGGAAAACGTTGTCAGGTCAAACTGAGAAATTAATATTACAGAGGAAAGTTTCAGAGACACTGATAACACATAATGAAGACACTGTCACACTGCATGGATTTAAACACTTCTTTATAGCATGAACACCTGTTATCACCTGTCATCAGTCACAGATGACTGACCTTTGCTATCTACTTCTAAATTTAACATGTCACCTTGAACATTTAAGCTTCAGCTTACACCCAGTGTGTTGAGATATTCTGCACAGGCTCCAGTCTCTTGTATATAGATGATGCACACAGAACAAGTTTTAAACCTATTTAAGTCTTTTATTTTACTGAAGGGATTGTCTTCTGCATTTTCTGTGGAATTGATTTGCTAGCTTCATAAAAGCGAAGTCACATTATATATGGCTGATTTTTTTCTTTTTAATATAAGTGTCTTCTACGCTAAGTATATTAACTGTTCCCATTTATTTCTAAGGGAAAAGAGAACTGACAGATTTAACTTCATGCTTAACTAAAACCTTCAAACCGTACATTCAAAGCCCTTCAGCCCCATTTCAAGTCAAACTTCAAGCTCTGAACCCCACCGCCTGTCTCACCTCTGACAGTTAGAATATATTAATGTCAGTGTCTCTGGGTCTCTTGCAGAATTAGAGATACACTATTTTGTTTCCAGTCTCCATCCTCATCCAGATAGCAGTGAAAGTTAATTCAACAAAAATGGTACAGCACTGCAACAAACTGGAGTGAGTAACTACAGGGTTTTTTATGGAGACTGAGGGCCAATAGTCCACTCTTCTTCTCATATACAGTACTATTAAACCAGAAAACAAACAAACAAACAAAAAAAAACATTATCATCCTCCCTCCTTTTTTGTCAGTTGATATGACTGGTTAGTTTCATATCGATATTATGGTGGAAAAAAAAACAAACAAAAAAGAAAATATGCTCAAAAAATCTAAGGTGTCCATTATCTTTTCTACCAAGTTTCATGAAAGTCAGTGCAGTTTTTTCCATACAATTAACATGATTAATTACATTTACACGCCTCATTTTGCAGAAGTAAAAAATAGATACATAAACAAATAATCGTGCTTTGCAAATGATCAGTCATTTTATCAGTACAAACCTTTCTAACAAACAGTATATTGTTATTCAAAGCAGAGATACTTGACTCAGTGAGTATATTTACATGCGTACTATTGTTATGAGTATGATCGTCTTCTGCATTTAACAGGTTCCGTGTAAATAACATATTCTATTTGGATATTCAGCATTACACATTCCAAATTGAGTCTTTTCTGATTAATATGAGGGAAATGCTGATATTATTCAGGGTTTATGAGAATACTTTAGAGGTGTCTACTGCGGATTTGGGAAAGGAATCTAATTTGCATGTTTTACTGCAGGTTTAAACACGGCCCTGTTTACTATCAGCTGGGGTGAAAACAAAGATTGTCTCCAGTACAGATGGAGGCAAAAAAACCAACAACAACAAAAAACGGATTTCTGGTCAGAACAGTAAACACACCTTCTGTTAAACATTATGGATGAGGGTATATCAGTAGGGGTTTGACAGCAAATATTGAAAACTGACATTTTCCAGAAGGTGGAATATAGAACATGAATGGAATATTTGTTTTCATTGGTCATAGAAACAGCTAATTAAGAATTTTGTCTTTTTTAAAATAAGGGCAAAAGCTGGAATATTATGTACATGTAAACAAATTCATCTCCTGTTTTTTTTTTTTTTTTTTTTTTTTAAACTTTTGCTATGACTCACCGGCAAGAAACCTGAAATGCACTTATTAGAATTTAGAACTAGTGTCTGATTTATCTGTTCTGGGATTTTAGTAAAGACATTAGGTTTGGTCCATAATTAAACACAGTTGGTGATGATAAGCACCTTAATACTGGAAACCACCTAGAATAAAACAAAAAAATAGAAAAAAATCTGTTCTGAGCCATTTTTGAAACATAGTGGTAAAATACGGTGGACTCCATCAAACACAACCTTTTTCTTCTTAATATAAACTGTCTATGATAATGCCCCCAAAAGACATGTTTCTAAATAATTCAGATTTTTCCGCTAAATAATGAAAATATTTGTGACATTATATTTGCTGCTATGATTAGATGCCTCTAAATATAACACATGATCCTTTAAATGTTGTGTATATCTATAATAATAGCAGCACAAGTACAGTAATTTAAATTTTAGTGGTTTTGTTATTTCTATGAATATGAAGGTAAAAAAGTGGTTTGATGTAAACAAATTTGAACAAAACTTATTTGGAAAACAGAAGAGAAATACAGAAGTAAAAGCAAGCTTAGATAAAGTAAACATAGAGAGTAGATGTAATTAAATTCTTTGGTGTGATCTTAAACTACAAAATCTGCTGGAAAAACAAGGCATATTCTCAATCAGAAATCACGATAAACATTTTACTGTATATTGAGGCGTGGGGAAACACATATAAAACCAATATACAGCAATGTATAAAATGCTAAAAAGGTCATTAGACCTATAAATAATGCAGGATATAGAGACCATCGACATGAACGTTTTCTTCAGTGACAAACTCTAAAATTTCCAGATTGGATTGAGTTTAAAACAGCTCAACTAATATTTAAAGTAAGACATAAATTACCTCAGAGTTTGTTTTCAGGGAGAGAAATGGGATATGATTTAGGAGAAAAACTGAAGAAGAACTGTAAAAAGGATGTATGTGTAAGAGATGAATTAAAGCAAAATAAAAACATAAATAGTTCAAAGGAAAATATATAACACAATTTTTAAAGAAATGTAAGGATGAGGAACGGCAGTTTAAGCCAGGATGGTAATAGAAGTGTTTGAAGAAGGAAATTCAGCTGTACCGTTTTGTGCTCTTCTGTTTTCTATGGAATGTTGTAACCTGAGCTCTTTTTCAGTAACTTAGTGCTGACCTGTTCTTTTTGTGGACTGTATATATGTTGTAAAACTGAGGTAGGACAATATAAGCTCGGCTTCTTCCTACTCCATTACAGACATGAAGTGTTGAGGAGCCACAATGAGGTAATTGTACATTATGTGACTTTTCTTCTTACCTTTTTGGTTGGCTTGTTGCCTTCGATATTCTGGAGTGTTCTGTTTAAATTAGTTTTTCTTTGCCGTTTTATCACCCTTTATTTTGTTCCTACTTATGTTCGATTTAAAGTTTATCTGTAACTTTTATATTATAACACGTATTCACCATTAACCCATAAAGACCCAAACAGCCCCGGTGACCAAATCATCTACTGATCTAAACTGTTTAATACTTGTTGATCCTTTAATCCTATCAATACATGTAAATAATTGGTGTAAAATGCAGTTTGTCATCTTTTCATGGTCATCAGATGACCCATGTGGACGTTCAGAGGCTCTGTTGTTACCGTGGAGACACGTCATTTCTGTAACATTGGTTCACCAGTAAAACCCATTTTGACCCAGTTTGATCAATGACAGTGGATTGAGATACTTGATTTATGTTCAATTAATGATATATTTGCTGAAAAAGTAAATTTTTTTCTTAAGTTTTCCCTGTTTTGATATAATAACCCTCAAATGTAATCTCATTATGATATTAAAGTACAAGATTAATAAATTAAATACAGGAAAATACCTGATTTTCACTGAAAAAACCAAAATACAGAGGATAATATTAGGATGTATGGTTATAAATCACTTAAGAAATGTTAAATATGGACAAAAAGTTTTGGGAACTTTCACAGAAGTCACGCTGGGTCTTTATGAGTTAATTAGCTGCTTTTAACATGTATATTAGTAGAATACTAGTTATTTGCTAGTCATTATAGATCATTTTAATACCTTATTCTGCAAGACCTTATTCTGCCCTTACTAGACCCTTAACTAAAAATTTCTCTATTTAAGCTTTTTATAATTACCTAATTACCGCCTATTCATAGTTAGTTAAGTCAGTTGTATATCAATAGAGCTCAGTATTTGTAGATTTGTGCTTGGTTCCATATGAGTAGACCACCTTGATAAGTATTATAGGAAAGAATAACTATTCCTTTGGTACTCCCACCTTAAAAGCCCCATCATAATTGATAACACAACTTACTACTAGAATAAACGGTAATTAGGAGCTTATATAGGGGGAATTCTTAGTTGAGGGTCTGGTAAGGGTAGAATAAGATCTTGCAGAATAAGGTATTAATTAATGATTTACAATGACTAACAAATGGCTAGTATGCTTCTAATATACAGGTTAGTAAGCAGCTAATTAATGATGAATATATGTGTCTTGATATAAAGTGTTATCATATCATATCATTTCTTTAGTGTTATAAATTTCTGTTTTTCTCAGTTTTTGTGTGTAATGAAGCACAGTGACACGTTTAATATAACTATGAACATAATGCGTTTACATTCACTATTTGTCCACAAATCTCTTGATCCGATGTCTTATTAGTAATAAGCCATTTTCACTTTGAGCAAATGGGCTTTACTGATTCAAACCGATCTCAGCTAGCTTACTGGTGGTAGCAAGGGCTCTAAGGCGTTACCACACATCCACTGCGTTTACGTCTTCACCGATCACCTGAATAGCTGAAGCTGACTCCATAATCTCCACCTGGCATGAAGCATTCTGAGCCATGGAGATGAAATTGAAGGGAACAGCCCCAATTCCTCAGGTAGATTCTAATAAGGAAAGCCCTGGGGAAGTGAGGAGGGGGTTGGTGTCTGTGTACGTGTGAGAGCCATGGAAGCGGTATGTGGGCTTGTAAAAAGCACACAAATGGCACAGCTCCTCTGACAAGGAGGACGTTTAAGTTCAGAGCGTGTGAGACTTGTCCCGTCGAGTGAAAACAATTGGCCGGTTCCAGCTCCCATTCATCAAAGTGACAGTACTTGGCCACGTGGAAATGAATGAATAAATAAAGGAGAACGCAGTCAGTGTGCAGATGAAGTGGAGCCTGCTGGGTAGACGCTGTCAGAGAGGACTGTCAGTATGTATACTATTCAGCCCTTGTTGGCAAAATGACATCCCTCATGACTACAACACCCCTTGCATATGGTTCTCTCTTCTCCACCACACAATACATTACATGCAAATCATTCTGACAGTGTAAGTGAAATTTCATCTTTACAATAACCCTTTCACCTCCCATCTACTGATATTGTAGTCCTACTGGGCTGCTGTCATGGCTGCCCTGTTGTGTGCTCCCTGAAAAACAGAAGCAGTTGACCTTAGAGAACTCAAGCACATCAACATCCTTTTCTTGACTTTGACTGTGAAAAGACGTGTATTGTATGCACCCCATGTGGATTTGGAAAAGTATGCTTCACCCCTTGCTACCCTTCTCTTGAGCTATGACCTGCCACATATTCATTATTGATCATCTGTCTGTTGCCGCTGGGTTGCCTTGGTTACCTATAGGCATCTAAGCTGCCCTACAAATATACTTCTATGTGCAACTCGCAGGAAATAAAAATGTCTTTGATAAGGAGGTAGTCAGAGCTGCAGAGGTTGCAGACACATTGGGGTCATCTGACAGGATTCTTTGTCTCTTTTATCTTTAGAATGAAGAAAGTTGATTTTTTTGTAGCAATCAACACTTTCTTTACACTTCAGGCTGCAGTTAACTTACATTCAGTAGACTGCATGGTAAAATTACTGGCATTAAAATTATAGCGTAATGAGTGATCATTGGATAGAACAGATTCTTAAATACAATTAAGTGTGGACAGTCTTTAGCAAATGGGTCAAAAATGAGTTAGTGTATTTGTTACAGTTAGAATTTAAGGTTGTACCAATACAATATTTGTGCATGCTCTTATATTTAGATTCTCGCCATAAATACATAAAGGGATTACTTAAAGGTGTCACTAATTTCCCATGAGTCCTGAGAACAGCACATCTCCACTATAACGCAGTTACAAGTGAAAAATAAGTTCTGTAAGTGTAAATGAGGACAGTGAATGGTAAATTTACATTTATTTTCATCTTTGTTTACTTGTATGCTCTGTAACAATGCTGTAGAAAGTAAAACTGTTGTGTGTTACATGTTCACATCTAACATCAAGTGTTAACGCTGTTGTGAGGAAAATAAATGAATAATATATAAAAATAAATACGTAAGTGTGTACACACACACACACACACACACACATATATATATATATATATATATATATATATATATATATATATATATATATATATATATATATATATATATATATATATATATATATATATATATCACATATCAGGGTGGGGAAGCAAATTTACAATTTTTGAGGCAGGGATTGAAAGACAGTGTATGACCAGTTAGTTTATTGAAAGTCATGAGAATTTATTTGCCACAAGAAAATTGACATAATAGAAAATGTTTTTATTCTATGTGTCCTCCTTCTTTCTCAATAACTGCCTTCACATGCTTCCTGAAACTTGCGCAAGTGTTCCTCAAATTTCGGGTGACAACTTCTTCCATTCTTCTTAATAGTATCTTCCAGACTTTCTCGTAATAGTTTTGCTCATAGTCATTCTCTTCTTTCCATTATAAACAGTCTTTATGGACACTCCAACTATTTTTGAAATCTCCTTTGGTGTGACGAGTGCATTCAGCAAATCACACACTTTTTGACGTTGCTTTCCTGATTACTCATATGGGCAAAAGTTTCTGAAAAGGTATGGATAATAGTGTTAGGTATGATTATGACATCAATATATGTTTGGTTTCAAAACAATTGACGTAGTGCCTGCTGAGAAAAAACAACTAAATGTTCATTGTAAATTTTGCTTCCCCACCCTGTGTGTGTGTGTGTGTGTGTGTGCGTGTGTGTATATATATATATATATATATATATATATGTGTATATATATTATATATGTATATAATATATATATATATATATATATATATATCCTCTGCAGAATCTTCTCTTTGTCTAAATCATTTTAACCACTATTTCACACTGAAGGGGAAAAGACACTTTTAAGCTTCTGTGTTGACTCACAAAGTAGAGCATCAGAGTCATATCTCAGAAAATCTAAACACCAATTAGCAATTACAGCTGTCAGTCACATATAATATTTAGCCCCCTACCCAATTGAAAACAACTATAATTTGTGGTTAGACCACAAGTGGGTAGAATTCCTGTTTCTTCTCTGAGAAACCACTTGAATTACAGTATGATGAAAGGTAATCATGAATTTTTTTTACCCAGTGAAGCCAAAAAATGCAGTTTCAATATACCTGTATGTTCAGAGTGACTCCTGAGTTGCAGTGTTCATTCACACTATTTACACATGTCATTAACTTTAACTAATCTATATGAATATGTTACAAATTACATTCAAGGTTATCTAATCTGTAATAAAACAAATCCTCTCAGAATCAAAGCTCAATGTGGACTGTTGGAGTAATATTTTTAGGATCCAATGACTTCCTGGTATTTTTTTCTGGGGGTGCTAGGCAGCCCACAGAAACGGCAGATACTCACGCTGTGCCCAAAACCCCACATTTTCTTAGTATGTGTGTGACATTCAATTTTTTTGTGTGCATAAATGGTGGCATTTCTCTTTCTGGACACCAGTGGTGGCCCGTCAATAGAGGGCCCTAGGGCTAGTCTAACATGAAGAAGAAGACAATAGGTATCACCTAAAATAATTTTACAAAAACATTAATATGAAAATAAATGAGCTATAGATGATACAGGTAGTGAGTACTGTGTATAATCTGCATTCAAGTGTAGTTGAAAATTTTTTTCAGTCATTTAATGGACAGTCAAGTCACATGTTTGCTGCTTTGGGCGCCGGCTGAGAACTCCATAGACTTTTGTTATTGCGCAGTGGACCCCCCCCACCCCCCCACCCCCTCCAATACAAGAGATAGCAGAGTCTCAGGGCACAAAAACTTGTGCTCAAGCACCACCCACAGGAGTAAATGTCACATCCCAAAAAGAATCAAGACCTTCCTCCGAAATGGAATCAGCAAATAGGTCCATAAGTAATACTACTGAGCTGCAAGGAAACAGCTGGTTAGGTCAGTGGTTATCACAGTGGACTACACTTTGGGGAGGCTCAGGACTGATTCCCAGTGCAAGTGTTAACAGCGGTAAATTTTTAATCCTTATGTTGATTTTCTGTGTTTTCAGCGCCATGCGATCTACTCACACTACCTTCACCTCTGGTCTAAAGGCATTGTCCATACTGTCAGTGGAAAAGGCACTTGTCAGGGACATGCCTGACTTTAACAATAGTCATAGAAAAATTTACTTGTTTGAAGGATAGATGGGTGAAATGTACATATAAGAAATACATGACTGAAAACACATACTGTGTATTTTTTTTTTTTATTTAAATTATTTTTTAAATAGTGGTGCATGTATTTTGGTGTATCTTAGTGGTGATATAAACTGCATCCCCACCAAAAAATAATTTTTTCCAGCCACCACTGCTAGACACACTAATCAGGGTCAGTTCCTGAAAGCCTCAATGCCAGTTAGAGGTGCGTAACCTTGGTAACCAAACACCACCATCATCATCATCACCACCACCACCTCTACTGGCACCTACCATACATCTTCGGCTGTCAGAAATATGAACTGCAGGCAAAAAAAAAAATTAAAAAAAAATTAGATATTCCATCCACACAGCCCTCTGTCTACAAAAAAAATCTCTGTCCATACAATAAAACAGACAAAACACAACTACAAACTGTTACAAATGCTCAGATTAACCATCATTTCTGTCTAACTTTAAACTATAGACAGCATGGATAACATTTTAATAGGTCTTTTTAAAAAATTTCATTACAGCACTGGTGCAACTCAAATCTATACATTCATTCACTGATTTCCTAATTGCTTAGTCCTTGTGAGGGTCATGGGGGTGTTGAAACCTTGGCTACTATTGTCAGTGCGTTGCCATTTTATTGCAGGGCTATACACATAATCTACACATGATGACTGCAATCTACTGAAGGTATTATCCAGATTTATATTTAATCTATTTATATGATCTATATTTGATGCTCCATGTGCATGATCATCACACATGAACAACAGATGAAACGTGCTAGGATGTGACAGATTTTTAGTCTGTATTTGAAAGTCTCCAAAAATGTCTTTTTTGTAACATATCTGCATTAGTGTTGATGGGAATCTTCATAATCAGATAATCCTTAATTAATTGGAAAGATAAGCAACTGTCACAGGTGACAACATCACTATTTTATGTGGAATGAATGGTTCATGAGGTTTATGTTTTTGTAGTCACTACTTCATTGCATTATGGGATATTTTTGGTAGCACATTGTCCAGTGCTTGCTTATTGAACATTGCATGCAAATCATGTTCACAGGTCCAGACCTACAAAAAATCATGCGTACTGTTCCAATGTATTTAACAGCATGTTAGTAAAAATTTGTACATTACATCTTTTTGTGTTGCTGGCTCTGGCAAATACTAGTTTCTATGAAATTAAGGTTTAATTAGAAAAGCCATATATAGCTTATAAATTTTAACTAATTAGTGAGTCTCAGAGGATTTTTATAGCCTTTGGTCACAGTCACTGTCATAGTTATGTCGATTTTAACTATTAACAGAAAATGCACGTAACTGTTTATTCATGTGTGAAGGATTAAGTAAAAACTGAATTAGGATGAAAATTTCATCATCACTCTAAGTCACTAAAAATGGGCAACTTAGTTTTAACTTTTTATGGGTGACTTTGAATCAATCTGTCACATGAATGAAATAGTATTGAACAGTGCAAGCAACTTCTTTTTTCCTTTGTCAGGACAAAAAGGCCTTATTTTCCTCATGAGCTGGGCTCCTTCAGCCGTGGCATATCATTCTGAGAGTGACACCTTCATCATAAATTACATACAGGCACCATGATAGCACCCAACTTCAGCCTCGGGTAAGCAGTGGGTGGTGCGGAGAGGCTTGACTTGCTTGGCTGCACAGAGAACCATATTGATTACCACTCATGTTTCTTTTGAATCAATCTCCATCACCCATTGGCCATTTTCTGCATTATATTTCATTTGGGAAGGCACATGATTGAGATGGCTGCGTGTGTGGAGCCCGTCTGTAGACCTCCAGATCCCATCAGGAGATTCAGTATTGTCTCTGTCACATCACGATTGGCTGATAGAAGGAACCACATCACTGTCACGTCCATACCGCCTCCTCATCCTCCCTCGGCGCATCCCTCGAGGATCCAAGGACAACATTTACTTCGCCCTTGAATTTAAACCTCCAAATTCCATTTCTGATTCAGTCTAGACACCCTCAGTGATGGTTTTGTCTATACCTATATATGTCAAATGTGTTAACATCAATGTGTGCAATTATGGTGAGCGAACAATTTCAGGTTTGATTTTCCTGTCTCTTCTAACGATAAATGA
The DNA here is from genome assembly GCF_902148855.1 of Sphaeramia orbicularis. NCBI lineage: Eukaryota > Metazoa > Chordata > Actinopteri > Kurtiformes > Apogonidae > Sphaeramia > Sphaeramia orbicularis. Next base: position 35,528,907 of record NC_043965.1, read on the forward strand.
AAAACCTTGAATAGATGCTTCAATCTAGAGTTTTATTCGATGCATCAAGCTCTTCGTGAGGCAGCCCTGATATAGTAATAAAATATTTTCCACTGTCAATCAAAGTCCAAAAATAATGAATATCTTTTCATATTTCTTCTTTTTTTTGCTATGACAGGAAATTAACCCAGGAGCCATATTATGCCCCCCCTGTGATCTCAGACATTCCTCACCATGACAGCAGCCACACATGGAATATTTATCCCCAAACACAATCTAACTTTTGATTGTTCTATGATAAGCCGGAGCTGCTGTATGGAGGCTTTGTGCAACGGATCTCACTCAGCTGGTGTCAGCCAGATTTATTTTTCCTCCCAGCACTAGAGCTCGGTCAGCGCTCAGCTCAGCCCAAAACCCCCTGGCTCTCACACCAATCTATCAAGTCCATCAGTGTTTCATGTAGCCTGGGGGACACTGGCTGGCAGCCTGAATGAGCTTGCTCTTCCTTCTCTTCTTCCTTTCCTCTGCCCTGCCTCCTTTCCCCATCTGAACCACAGAGCTGGCTGTATGGATTTTAACTTCACGTAAACTGGGGAATGTGTTTTCAGCGAAATATTTAATACGGCTGGACCTATTAAACTATGGTACTAGTACACAAATGCATGGAGGCTGACCCAGAGGTAAAGACAACATTATATAACAGCAGTCAGGGACCTTAGTGCCTCTGCCAGTTTTTCCTATTTCTTTCTATACTTTTATAAATCAACATAAAGGTGTACTGCATGTGATTTAGGTGGGATCTGTTTGCAGAATTACAATATTATTTTTTTATGTTTCTCAGTCTGCCATGTTACACCAACTATTGTTTACAAGACCAGGGTAAAGACGGGCATGTGCAACAATATGAAACTTCACCATTAGAGGTCACAGTTCTAGACCATGTCATGTTTTTGGCACACAAAAAGTCACAATTGGACAGGGTTTGTTTGGACCATTAAAACATTTGCATTTGGTCTTATGAATATTTGTGGATTGATTCATTTGTGAGAACTGTTGTGATATTTAGAATGTTTTTCTCAAATTTTAAGAGCCACTTCATCCTCGTGAGGGTCATGGGGGTGCCGGTGCCTAGTTCATCACCGGTTCATTTCAGGGCTGACATACAAATGAACAACCATTCACTCTCACATTCACACCTACAAGTGATTTAGATTGATTAATTAACCTATTAAGGATGGTGGGAGGGGCCAGACTGCCTGGAGAGAAGCTATGCAGATGCAGAAAGCCCCATACTAGTCAGCACTGGAATCGAACCCAGGACTTTCCTGCTTGAGGTGATAGCACTAACAATAAAATACAGAGATTGTTGTCTTGTTACCTCCGCCAAGGGGGTTATGTTTTTGCCAGGGTTTGTTTGTTTGTTTGTTTGTCTGTCTGTCTGTTTGTCTGTTCGTTAGTGTGCAACATAACTCAAAAAGTTATGGACAGATTTGGATGAAATTTTCAGGGTTTGTTGGAAATGGGATAAGGAAGAAATGATGAAATTTTGGTGGTGATCGGGGGGGGGGGGCGCAGACCAGAAAATTTCATCAAAATCTGTCCATAACTTTTTGAGTTATGTTGCACACTAACGGACAGACAGACAGACAGACAGACAGACAGACAGACAACAACAAACCCTGGCAAAAACATAACCTCCGTGGCGTGGGGGGGCCCACGGGTGGGGCCACTGATCAGCCTTGGCGGAGGTCTGCACTCTCCGAGTGCTTTTCTAGTTGCAGCTGTGGCTTAGAAGCCCCTGCCAGTTGTATTTTCCTTTTGTTTTGGTGAGGTGAAGAAGTTGCTCTGTCAAAGATTGACAGTGACAATGCATACTTTTTTTTTTTTTTAAACAGTATCTTTATTGCTTTGGTGTACATATTAAACATTCAGTATTCACTTGTACAGTATTGTTTTGAAATAAAATACATAGTCTATACCAGGGATGGCCCACCCTGGTCACAGAGAGCCCTGTTTCAGATGTTTCCCCTCTTCTCCAGTACACCTGACGGTCATCATCAGGCTTCTGCAGAGCTTGATGATAGGCTTATCATTTGAATCAGGTGTGTTGGAAGAGGGATACAACTAAAACAAACAGGATAGTGGCTCTCCAGGACCAGGGTTGGCTACCCCTCATCTGTACCCCCAACCCAACCTACCCCTTCATATAAACATCAGCATCATTTCACTCTCTTACTCTCAGTGCAAAATGAAATAAAGGTACAAATAAATGTTACATGAAATAAAAAATATTCTGGATATTCAAAATACAAACATATGGATGTCGTTCACCTTCAACCACCACAGAACAATAATGATAATACCACATTACAATACAATGTTGCAGTATTTTCTCCTACATTTCCTGTAAGATTTGTCCAATATCTGTATTATTAATAAATTGTACAAAGCGTTTCCAGATGCCTTCATATACTTCTACTTTATTTTAAGAATATGTTATTTTAGAATATATGTTATTTTCTTCAGAACCATACATGAGCCAAAGCATTAAACCAAGCACCTATTGCAGGTGGATGATTGACAATGGATTCTTGTGAGAGCCTATACTGTTACATGACTTAACTGCAGCCATTTTGTACATTTTTCCCATTTGTTTTTCTTTTCTTTTACACCTCATTTTTTGTTTTAGTTAATAATTTGAATCTTACACTATCACTTGGAATTCGGGTCTTCTTCCCTCCACATTTGAGCTCAGGAAATTGCACAAGGAACTCTTGCTCTGCTTGCTCTTGTGGGTCAAATCTACTCTTATCCCTAAATTTTACACAATGCACCTTAAAAGTTACCAAATACCAAAGAGTTTTGAACTGCAATAAGAAATGTTACTATTAGGGCTACACAGCTGATTAAATTGCATTGCTGTGGTAATCACAATAAGCAATAAGCTATTTTGTAATTGTCAAATGCAGCAATTTGATGGGTCCAGATTTAAGGTGTTCTAATTGGAGAAATGGGGTGGCTTAAAGATGCGGGAGACTTTCGTGACCAATTTTTCATCAAATCTGTAAAACCTCAGTCATAGCCTAAGTATCACAAATTTGTAAGTCTTTCTGTGATTACTCACCTGAATCTCTTGCATTACGGTGAACAATTTCGAAGTGCCATCCACCATAAGCATACCATTTGTTTACAAACTGAGCTGAGAGGTGACTCGGGCATCTTCGGAATTTTGACGTGATGTGCATTGTGGGAAAGGGAGGTTCGCGTAGCCACCTGACAGTAGCAGCAGCAGCGCAACCATATGGTGTTATATGAATGAAATAAACATGACGCAGAAAAGGCTGAAATGTGGAAACGGCTGGAGGAATATACATAGAGGGAAGGGAGCACCTGCCCTTTCTGCATCTGTTCCGGCTGCCGCTGTAAGGTGGCTGCACAAGCCTTCGCATCCCACAATGCACATTGTGACAAAATTCCAAAGATGTCCGAGTTACCCTCCGGCTCGGTTTGTAAACAAATGGCATGTTTATGGTGGATGGCACTTTGAAATTGTTCACTGTAATGCAAGAGATCTAGGTGAGTAATCACAGAAAGACTTACAGATTCATGATACTTAGGCTATGACTGAGGTTTTACAGATTTGATGAAAACTGGTCATGAAAGTCTCCCACACCTTTAAAGCAAGACGGTTTGATCCTAGTTCTTCTCACCATCCACAGATAAGCACTAATAGGTCTACTGATTGATCTAAATAGGTGTGAATGTCAGAATAAATGGCTGATCATCTCATCTGTATATCAGCCCTGTGATGAACTGGCAACATGTCCAGGTTGTAACTTGCCTTTGCCCACTGACATTTAGGATAGGCACGACATCTGTTACTTTGGAGATGCAAGAGATTAAAGTAATTTAAATTGTATTATGCCTAGTTCAGACCAAAAAAGCACAACAAAACAAGTTGAAACCGGCATAGTCTTATTCAGTTTAAAATTGTACACCAACTTCACGTGTCTAAAGTTAAGTTATCCAAAATTTACCCAGGAGTTATTCATATATGTGACAGATGTGGACAAGCACCTGCTTCCCTGTTTCACACTTTTTGGTCATGTTCAAGTCTAACGGCATTCTGGTCTTCAATATTTGAAGCGTATTCAGCAATTTCAGGTCTGACCATTGACCCCTACCCTTTTATCGGACTTTTTGGGGTACCATTAGAAGGTCTCCCTCTTCAAAGGCCACGATTAAATAGTATTGCCACTCCTCCCTTTTAGCACGGCAACTCATTCTTTTAAATTGGAAGAATGACAAACCCCCTCCTTTGGCAGATGGATATGTGATGTCATGTTTTTCCTTAAAATTGAAAAGATTAGATACACATTAAATGGCTGAATGGGGAGGTTTAATGTGGTATGGCATCCTTTTATTTCTTATGTAGAACAGCTGACAATGCACCTTGACTCTGGATAATGTGTGTACAAAGTGACTGGGCAATTACATAGTGGAACCCTTTAATTTTTATTTTTTTTGTGGTGTCTCATACCTCTGCTATATGTCTCAGTGTTTGTCTTACTTTTTCTATGTTTGAAAGACTTCATAAAAATACATTGATCAAAAAAACAAAACAAAAAAAAAAGCTAAAACCTTGTCACTCCATGCAAAGTAATGATTTGCTGCGTTGTAAAAACCTGCCACTTCACACCAATGCCATTAGACAACATGGAGTATCACTTCTCTCGGATGGACTCTCTGCATTGCTTTTCAGGGTTCCTGCTGTTTGATAAAATTTGCAGCGTCTTAAAATATGAATGAGGATAGTGAGTTATTTACAACAGCTGCTTTTCTGTTGTTGATGAAATGGTGAAAACATAAAAAAATAAAGGGGTATTCCCAGAGCCAGTCTTTTGTTTAGGGGAATTGGTGTCACCTTGAAGAAAACACCAACGACACAGCATTTCACTAGGGAAATGGTTCATAATAAAGCTGCAGTTCACAGTGACAAGTGAGCTACAATCTATAAATATGGGAAAAACATACACTATATAACACTATGGTCTAAAAACAGCTACTATCAACTTCAAGCTGCAGCAACTTCCCCCAGCAACATGCTCAAATGGTTTTGTGTAACTGCGTTTTCATTCTGAATAGGGCTTTATGTTTGTCTACCTTTTGATTACTATTATACAAAACTAACCAACACTGGGCTGATATTGTTAATGGCAGATGAAAGGCAGTCCAAATTAACACAGGAAAGCAAAGCTGAAAATTTGTGCACAGACTGTCCATAACACAACATAACATAACATAGCATAGCATAACATAACATAACATAACATAAATGACATGACATGACATAACAAAGCATAGCAGAGCCAAGCATAACATAACATAACATAACATACATAACTAACATACATAACATAACATAACATAACATTCCATACCATAACATAACAAAGCAAAGCAGAGCCAAGCATAACATAACATTGCATAGCATAACTTGACATAACATAACATAACAAAGCATAGCAGAGCCAAGCATAACATAACATAGCATAGCATAGCATAACATGAATTGTCATAACATAACATAACATATCATAGCAAAACATAACAGCATACATAACATAACATAACATAACATAACATAACATAACTAACAAAGCATAACATAACTAACATAACATAACAAAGCATAGCAGAGCCAAGCATAACATAACATAGCATAGCATAGCATAGCATAACATAAACTGTCATAACATAACATAGAATAGCAAAACATAACATAACATAACATAACATAACATGGAGCCTGTCTAGATGTAGCCCTGCTTTAAATGTTGGTCCCAATGCTTTATTTGACAGTATTGTCTAAATGTATGCCAAAAGTGTACAAGCTTTTTGTGTCCTTGACCAGAAACTACTTCATTCGTCATTAATTGATATTATAGTAACATTTAGTCAACGGACAGCAGAAACCCATAACAAATGTACTCACTGATAAAGTAAACCTTATCCACATTTTCCTACCAGCATATACAGTATGACAGCTGGCAGCATTTCCTATTCTTATTGTCTAATATATCTCACCACAGCTTCATAACACTGTCTAAAAACATAAAACATCTCTGTTTGTTTTGTGTTTTGCCTCATGAATTCATCAGTGCAAAACCAGACCTGAAATCACTGTATACTGACTTAAATATAGTTGCAAGCATTGTTTATAGAATAGAACAGAATAGAATAGGCTTTATTGTCATTAGGCAGGTTGTGCAACAAAATTTCAGGTGGTTTCTGTCAGCCTCAGTGCACTATGGAACTACATACAACACAATGAAATACATATATTAAAAGAAGAAAAAGTTATATAAATATAAACAGTTCAGAAAAGACATATGTGCAAATTAGAGATATATTGTATGACAAGGTAAAAAATGCCAGAAGCAAAGCAAATGTTAGTGGAGCAGGAAGACTACAATTCCTCTCAAAAGCCAATTCTACCATATTAAGATGTGATATAAAATGGTCAGATTATCCCACCATAAAATAGCATTATGATTATTTTGTAATTCAGCTATGTAACACCATTACATGTAACTAGTTACTCCTCAGCTCTACATATTACATGCTGGTTGCTTGAAAGGTCAAAGAGAGATAATTGCATAAAATTTGCTCATTCATTCTTTATGAAGATGGCGACATTTGATATCAGATCTAATTGGGCTGTGAAGGGCATTGCAGAGAGCTGTGATATACTGTTGAATACAGATGTCACCTTTCCCATTGTCAGAATTGTTAAAGCTAAACTACATCTTAACATGATGTAAAGTTACAGAACATGCTTTTTAATTATTCAGATCAGCAGCTGCAGCAGCATTGCAGTGTGCAGTAAAATGACAAAGGCACACATGAGAAGAAAATTACTTAATATTACTGCTGTTGGTGGGATATTGTACCCCTGCAGATATGAAGAAGAAGAAGAGAGCTGCACTCTGATCTAATTTCTTCATGTAGTAATACTTCACTGCAGGTTTTTTTCATTTTCAATGGAAAACTGCAGTTGAAGAAGTCTGTTAAAAACTGTCTGACCAAATGATAGTGGCGTGTGAGCTTTGAAAGAAATTTGATGTTCTTTTTTGTAGAATGAAACGAGACAACTTCTTTTGAACGGTTCTTTTACTGGTGATCTTTGGCGGTTAGCTGAGCTGCAAAAGAATACATTTAGACAGACTGTGATCATGATCTCCAAAGGTCACTGCAATGAAAAGTGCTTGTAATCACGTATCTGGTTGAAATCACTGAGAAGTCGATTAGAACTGTTTTATGAGGTCTTGGATCTCTGCTTCATTTTCTTGTTGCTTAGTGACTGCAGGGTTCATGTGGAGTTTCTGAAGGAAAGTGGACCTCCCAGAAAGTCATGCTAGTACAACACATATTTATTTTTGTGGCTCCACAAGGGCATTTAGGAAACTGTTTGCAGTGAAAAAGCAAAAGATTAAATCCCTTTGTGTCTGCCTTAGATGTGAGAGCATATTCCATAAGCCCCCAGTTTAAATGGAGGATATTAGTTTGTGGCTAGAGTAAAGAGAAGATTAATACAGTTTGTTCATCCTCCCAAACTAAAAAGCATCCCAATCTCTGAGGAGACATGAAACTTTAGATACATAACTAACAAGTTTGAAGTTGTGCTGCAGATGCCATTTGGGTTCACTGCTTGAATTACAAGGATGTACATTTAGCCCAGGGCTACTTCGCTGCTCAGCTGCCTGCACGTCTTCAAACACAAGCCACCAAGGACCTGCTTTAACAATGTTTCTATTTGAACAAAATGGCTGAAGACACTGCAGTGTTTAATAAGAACTTATTTAAAATAAGGAATGTTATTCCTGGAACTAAATACAGAATTTAATTACTGATATTTATTCTGAAACCTATAAATGTGAATTAATATGCACCTTTACAATTACTCTTATGCGTAATCTATATATTTTACATTGCCATGAAAAAATTATCATCAGTAAATCTGTGGATTTTTATCTAGTTCTTCTTTGTCAGAATAATTTACAAAGGTCCTGCACTGTGAACTCATGTCATATCTATGAATAAAAGCAGGTTTGACATTAAAAAAAAAAAAAAAATGTGAGTATTGAAGTTTCTCAGAAGTTCTGTTTATTTGAACAATTTGGTGCCAAAAACTCTCTTCATTCATTCATTCCACTTAAAAACATAAATGGACTAATGCATCATTAAACTCATACCATCATGGGAGATATTAAAACTCCATAACTAAGGATAGGAGCTAAATGGTTCTCCCCTGGGTTATTTTGATAATATTCAATACTCCCTGGGGGTGAAATTAAACAAAAGCATAAATCTCCCCTAAATAGATTCAGAAACTGAAGCTGCATGCTGAGCCTTGATAGTTGTGGGGGAAAACTGGTTGAGGCACACTGGCCTAAATAGTAATGAAACTACAGAAATACTGACACAGAATATAAAGATTCAGGCTAAAATCATCCCTAAGTTTAACAGAGGTGAAGGAGGATTATATTTAAAAGCTGAAATGGGTGAAACTGTCAGGCCTGTAACAACTATAACTTTGTATGAAGTGTGAACATATTCCTTTTAACTGAACAAGTCTTTGAAGGAAGACATTTGGCAGAGTTTTCTGAAACCATATACTGATGCAATGTTTTGAAAAAATGAAGAAAATACACTTAAACAAATTTTTTTTTGGGTTCATGATTCCAGAATGTACACAGCTGCTCACAATATTTGGACATTTATTGATAATGTACACCAACATTCAGATTTTCAGAGAACAAAAAACATGACAAAACCTAAGACAAAGATAGTTCTGTCTCCGTGGTTGGGTTGAAAATGTCAATATCCATCATATAACAGATAAGCAAAGGTGAGTTGTTAGAATTTTTTTTGTACTGTCAAAGATCTGAACAGCCGCCAGCAACCAAAATCATGCGCTGTAAAATGTTTAATAACTTCTGATCCACTAATCCTATTGATACTTTTAAATCATTCAAGTATAATGCAGTTTCTCAGGTTTTCAGTGACATCAGATATGACCCATTTGGACATTTAGAGGCCCAAACCCATGAAGAATAATTATAGTGTTATGTTAAATACATTGCATTAATTATGAGTTGTTGTATTATTAGTATTATGCACTGGCCTTTGCCTCACTGTAACCTCATGTACTTCCCTGCAGATAAACTCATGTTGGTTTGCTTGCAGGACACAATGTTTACAATAGCAAGAAACATTGTGACTACAGGGAGCTGAGATCATGCATTCCAACTGATACACGTCTAACACAACACTCATAACCAGTGGTGTAGCGGTCCCTGGAGAAGTGGGTATACTCTCCATTTTTGCCTTTTTTTTTTTTTTAGTAGTCCAGAAAAAGCAGTTTTTGAAACCGTGACATGTCAACTACTCTATTTAGTTTACCAAAAAACCCGTCAGTAGTATTTGCTCACCATTATAAAATTATCAAGACTTGACCAGGGGAGTTTGTAGGTTTTACTAGTCACACAAGCAGCTGCATGAATGTAAATGCATTCAGCATGAGGCAAACATAGGATAACATTAGCCTTTCTTAACGTTAGCATTTCATAACATTAGCCTACTCACACTGTTTTACTATTGGTGACAAAATCTCTTCTCTGCTAAATATACAGTCATATGGCCAGTAGAGTAACCGTGACTCATTTGGAAACCACCTTTAAACTTACCTCAGAATTATGTATTCTAAGAAAGTAGGTTCTCTATGTGTCACTAACTTGAAAGAAGTTTATTCTGCCTTTCTCATTCGCATTTCCAATAATCGTGCATCTTTCAACAAAACGTGCTGTGACCTGTCAATCAACTGGGCTGGCACTGGCACCTGAGGTGTCCAATCAGGTTCTAGAAGTGGCCAGCGCTAGTTAGCTAGTTAGTTAGTTTTCCTCAGCATGAGGCCCGCCCTACTCTGTCTCTGATTGGCTCATCAGTCCTCATGCCTAAAGTTAGCCAATCTAATCAGTGAAGGCAGTGAGTACTAGCCAATTAGAGGCAGAGTAGGGCGGGTCATGGATTCACCATCCTAAGGGAAAAAAATGGGCAATTTGGCTCAGATACTACTGAATGGTGCGTATCAGGGAGGATTTAGAAGTGGGTGATGACTAAAAAATAAATAAGTATACTCCATATACCGGCGTATACCCTGGACTACATCAGTGCTCGTAACACATTGCAAGCACATTCCAGTAGCAGGACATGAACTGATGGTTGGCAAGTCACGTCAACAGGTGAAGTCCAATCAGAAGAGTTGGATGATGTTGCTGAAGTCCAACCTATAATTCGGATTATTCGGAAGAAGAAGAAAATTGTGAACCCGACTCAGAAAATGGGCCTTTTTCTGCTTGAGTTCCTGCGTGAGCTCTTGCATATTGAGACCAGCGCTGATGATTACATATTTTGCCTGTGACCAGAATAAATTTTGTGAATTGAAACCAAGACACATCCTGAACTCATCTTTGGAGCTTCCAATAAACGAACATATGAGACCCTTACACCCATGTTTAATAAATGGCAGTGGTTGTAGATGTTTGGGTTTTTTTTCAGTTAATATATTTCACTAAAAAAAAGTCTGTTTTAATAAGAAAATAACCCTTAAATTCACTGAATTTTTCTAAATATATACATAATCATTCATCTGATAAAAATTCAATATGGGAAAATACTGGATTTTAAATGGAAAATGCAAAATGTAGAAGATAACATTATAATAAATGGTTAGATGTAGAGTAAAATTCATTTGGGAGTCACCACAAAAGAAGTCCAAGTCTTTTGAAAGAAAACAATAATCTTCAAAGAAAGAACTACATATTGGAAAGTGCCGTGCTTATCATCTCTCCCTACATGCTTTCAGCCACTTGAATGCAGGAGTAAAGGTATAAGCTCTGTAAATATCTGATGGTGGCATAAATGTCAGAAAAGCCCTGTTGTGCATCTGAAGTACCATATTCGTGCTTCTATCTCCCAAGTTAGAAGATGATCCCGGTTTAATGGATTTGGGAGCTGAGGAGTGATGCTAGCTTAAAGTGGCACAAGCATTCCTCTCCTCCGGCAGTTATTTTCCCAGCTGCAGCATGTTACTCCCTCTCCTTTTAAGTGGTGAGTCTTCACTGCATCCATCAATGGCATCTTCTTAGAGCCAAACATTTTCCAGCCAAGACAGTTACACACCCAGGCAGAAATGGACTTAACATCCCTAAAGGAGGTGTCCGTCACCCTGAATTTGCTACTGTGCTGGCATGAGCATAGCACAGTTTGGAACTGAAGGGGAAGCAGATTTTTTTCTTGACAATGTTACAACAGCAGACATTAAAATATTTATATTCCTCCCAAACGATAAGTCTTTCTGACACATCTTTACTACTACTGTCCATGGCAAGTTTCACAACTTTATCAGTTGAAGACACTACCAAATCTACAGAAATTTGTGTGTGGTTTGGTAGAGATTTAGGTCTTTTAATGATTTAAAGAGCTAGAACTTTTTTTTTTTCCTTCAGTAATATCAAAATACTTTTTTTTTTCCACATTTAACCCACAAAGACCCAGTGCTACTTTGGCGGCAGTTCACAAATGAATTTTTCCTCTATATTTAACCTTCCTAAAGTAATTTATTACCATTCATTGCAATATTATCTTCTTTATTTTGCATTTTTCAGTGAAAACCTGGTATTTTCCTATATTTAATTTACTGATCATATACAGTAGATGTTCATAATAGCTCAGATTAAAGTTGAGGGTTATTATATCAGAAGCAGAAAAAAAAGGAAAGTGAATTTTTCTGGAAAGATATCAGTAACTGAACATACACCAAGTGTCTCCATCCACCGTCATTGATCCAACTCCATGGGTTTTACTGGTGAATCAATGTTGTAGAAGATGACGGTGTTTCCACGTTCACTACGGAGCCTCTGAATGTCCAAATGGGTCATATCTGATGACTATGAAAAGATGACAAATTGTATTTTACATCAGTTATTTACACGGATTGATAGGATTAGTGAATCAACAGGTATTAAACATTTTACAGTAGATGATTTTGGTGAGCGGTGGATGTTTGGGTCTTTATGGGCTAACCTTCCCCAAGTGAGTTGACACAATTTATCATAATATTCTTCTCTGCATTTTGCGTTTTTCAGAGAAAAGCAGGTATTTTCCTATCTTAGATTTATTGATCGTGTAGATGTTCATAAAAGCTCAGAGTAAATTCAAAGGTTGTATCAAAACAGGGAAAACTGAGGAAAAAGCAACTTTTTCAGCAAAAAGTAGCATCTACAACCACTTTCTTTTGTCAAAGTACACCAGTGTTATGAGTGGATCAATGTTACCAAAGATGATAGTAGACTCTGAATGTCCAAACAGTCATATCCAATAATAAAAATCTGAGAAACTGCATTTTACCTGAATTATACTCAGTGCCAATGAAAACGCAACACTTGAAGATTCTTATATTTTTTTAAATCAATGAGGATTTTTATTCCATAAGCTCTTTGGAATTAATCATAGGCCATTTCTATACAGTAAAAATAAAAATCACATCCAAATTTGTTGAAAAAAAATAAGGATAAAGAAAGAAACTCAAGGACCCCCAAAACCAAAAGTCACAAAGCGGTCCCGGAGGTGCTGCAGCTCAATGTAGCAATCCTGCTGTGGTGTGGTCACACATGCTCGTCCAGGACCAGGTCTGTCTGCAGTTGAGCCAGTTTCTTCATGCCTCTGTTGCATCCTGACTATGGTGGACACATTGCATCCAAAACGGTGCGCCACCTGCCGAGCAGAGATTCCGGCCTCCAAGAGCCCCATAGCATGGCATCTGTGGTCACGTGTCAGTCTAGGCATCGCTGAGTTATTGTAAATGATTTTGGTGCTTTTCAGCTTGCCTTTATATACAGAACATGACCACTCCTTAACTGACCACAATTCCTTAAGTTGAGCAGTTCATTGCTGAGCAATGAGAAAAACAAGTCTTATGAATACAGACAAGTTCATTCAAGCGTGACAATAGCTCAACCTGTCTCAGGTTGTTAAGAAATTGTCTGGGATTATCTCATACAGGTGAAACTTAAACATATTGATGCAGCTCAGGAACAATAAAACACATTCAAGTGTTGTGTTTTGATGGGATTAGTGTTTCAAAAGATATCAAACATTTTAGATCAGTGGATTATTTTGATCTCCAGCAGCTGATTAGGTCTTTGAGGGTTAACATCTGGCAAACAAATCATTACACGCATTATTACTCCTTTATTTTCTGGTGTTTGCATCCTTTTAGTACGTGCTTTTTTCACTGCATTTGAGAACAATAATCACGTAAAGTTATGCTCTTCATGAAAAAATAGGCCCTTTGCAGTTGTATTGAATACGTGCATGATTCAATAGGAACAGGATGTACGAGACCCATCGCTAATTTTTAATTGTTTAGTGTTTTCTTGAAGGTTTTCCTCATTATCACAGATTTCACAAATCAGTTTTTTTCCCCATGTTTTGCTCACAATGTAATATTAATTTAGCTTTGACTAGATGTGAGCAGCTGCCTCACGACTGAATAAGACAATCTTCCAATCAACACTCTCACCCCTGAATATTTATCACTCAACAATCAACACTGATAAATATGAGAAGTAAGCTGAGGAGGAACGTAAACATCTATTCAAGCCTTCTGCATCACTATTCACAGGAGGCAAGTAACAGGTATTCACACATAGCATATTACTGTATGTATGTATTGTGTAAGTGGGCTTCTTACCAGTTTTTCACACAAACCTGATGAACTCTTCCTCCTTCTGTTCTAATTAAACTGTAAGTGGACTATTTTCATTCTCTGGCACTGACGATAGCTTTTCTCATGCCAAATGTGCTTGACCTTTGACACCGAGTTGGAAAAGGAGGACAAACTGCTCCGTGCCCTTTAAAGGCTTCTCTTCTTGCATGACCGCCCAAAACCTTTTCCTTCGTAATATTTTTCTTCCTGTCATTATCAGACTCATAAAGGCTGCTTTTACCACTAAACTACAGCGTTACCAGAAAATTACTTATACTTGAAAATCTTGATTATAATAACTCTAACATGAATTCCATTAGCAGACATTTTCATTGCTTCTCAGAATGCAATCATCGATGAGTATGTGAACATGCATCCATTATTCCATCGTTATTCTGAAGATTATAGTATCTGGAATTTGACAAGCACCATGTAAATAGTATTTTCAGTCTGGATATTCTGAATGAGGCAGTAATATTCTGATTAAGACATGCAGGATATGCTAAGAATCTGGTTTTATGAGAGTTCTTTTAAAATGCATACAGTGAAATCCTCTTGGAATATGCATCTCATTTGTGTATTTTACCTCAAGTTCAGATATACTGTCTCTGCTTACACTCACTTGGGCAAAAAACACAGCTCCTCTATAGTAGAGATGGTAAGAAAATTGCATATTTGTCTTAACAAAAATCATAGATATGTTTTACACAGTATGAAAAAGGAGAGACAATTTTTTGGATTCGTGCAAATATTGAAAAGCTAGCCTTTTGAAGATATTATTTGAACAGCTTGGCCGTGTTCATTCGGTGGAAAGCTAGGAATTTTCTGAATTAAGGTAGAAAAATATAGTGATATTTAATTTTTAATTAATAATAATCAATTAATTAATTAATAATTTTTAATATTTTTAATTTAATATTTGATATTTAAGTATACATCATCATTGTCATCAATATTAGGGTAGTTTAGAGTCAAAATAGTCCACACATGCTTCACTAAGTAGTAAAACACCTCCTTCAATTAACCTTCTTTTGATACAGTTGAGGTGTTGAATTGAACCAAACCTCTGGAATATCTCTATACTCCAGCTTCATGGCTGAATGTATAAGCACATATGACAAGTGGTGCAGCAGTTACCATCCACACCCAGAGGCATGCTTATCACAGAGGACCGGATGGTGCATTGAACATTGCACTGTGGAAAATGTGTTACAGCTGGCCAAGACTGTTTATGGGTGCAGGAATGAAGCCGTGATGTTGTTTTGTTTCCCAAAGTTCAATGTTCTGAATTTCTACAGCACTATAAATAATAAGCTGTCAAATTGTGTTTGCAAGGAGTATTTTTTATGGCCAAAGTTTTTCTTTTTTTTTTTTTTTTTTTACATTTTTCATGTTTCCATACTATTCCACTCATTGAAGGTAGATGAATCAGGATAAGGAAGTTTCCCCCATTTTTGGAGGACAAGTCCAACCACTTTACCATCACAGTGAGTCAGTTCTATATAGGCTGTTCACATGATGTTTCCTATTATGTCAGTGGTCTAGTGTGGAATTTAGAGGGTTGTGATTGTAGTTATGAAATATTATGAGAATAAAAATAAAAATAACACTCAAATTTTCACTGTTTCACAATCACCTACAATAACCTCAATAATATGGATAAAACAATCACTGGTTCTAGCCACTGTAGGTGGGGTAGAATGAAGTATTCAGTTGTTTGCAGTCTCCAGCATCACCACTACATGCCATTAATATAACAAACTGAACTTTTATAGTAGAAGTGAATGAGTGTTTGCAAAGAAAAGCTACACCTCTCAAATATCCTTTAAATAACCTATAAAATCAATGAAAAAAGAAACCCTCTGTGCACCTTAAATAAATATTTTACCCTTGCAGGATGTGGTTTTATGGAAATTATCATCCCTGGCTAGCCTTGACAAACAAAAACTTTGTCAAACAATATAGAAATCAAACTCGAGGCACATTTCCATTTCTACAGAAACAACAGCGCCCAAATCAGCCCAACAGAGCCCTGGCACTTTGGCCTTGTCTTGAACGGTTAGAATGAATCTGGGCCACACGGGAAACACTGTGAAATGCTCTTGTTTCTTTCCTGACAGTGCACGCAGCCCTGTGCATTGTGTTTGTCGTGAGGTCTGGGACTGTTTGGCCGATCTTGGAGGGAGAAAATGCTTGGCTCATATCTGAGAGCAGTGGCGGATGCTCAGTCCCCTGGGCTCTGCAGCACCATAGCTGTCAAACCCCAGGGCGTTTGCTTCTTCTCCTGAAGCCCGAGGATCAAACACTCTGCGCAGGACTGTCAGAACACATCTCGTCATGGAGAAGAGAGCAGACTGAGAGGCTGTGATACAGTTTACTGACGAGAAACAGAGACAAAATGCATTTTACTTTGACTTACAGGAGCGGTGAGCTCACTCAGCAGATTTGTGTCTTACTTGCATCTGAGCATGTTTATAAATGTGTCCTACTTACTGACCATACGTGAACACCACTGAGTGCTTTGAGAGGCTTGTTAAAGAACAGCCCAGTTCATGTTTTTACGTGTTTTCAGCCGTTGGAAGAGCGTGGTCTGTATGTGTTTTCTGAAATCAAAGTGAAAAAAACATGAAAATGTGGAGACAAAGCGTGAAATCCACACATAGAGATTCAGGGGAAAAAAAATAAACAGAAAACATCAGGGCCTCCGGCACTGAGCGGTATCGCAGAAAGATTAATGAGTGTTCCTGAGGACCCCAATTAAAATAGCATCGCTGTACATATCATCTTGACCAAAGAATAATTAATTACCAGCCCACATACAATTGTTTTCTGAAACTGATCTGATACTCTACATGACCAAAAAAAAAAAAAAAAAGCATCATAACTTCCTTGAAAGTACTTCATTATTTTTTGATGGATGTTTTCATTGGTGGGGCGCCAGCGGGTCAAGAGAGCATAATTTGGCATCTACAGAACCTGCTGGCTCAGACACTTGCTCCTCAAACTAGAACATAGAAAATAGGACTTGTGATCTCATTTTTAAGTGGGGAGAACAGCACCTAGAGGGAGGAATTCACTCAAGAATTCAACAAGGACAGTACTGCAGCTATTTAAGTCATGGGGACTTATGGAGCAGCACAGTATCTTTAAGCAACCTGAATAAATTATGGAGTATCTCAAAGAGGAGCTAGAGCATGAGGTACTGTAGTGGATAGTGTGCCTGTTTCACCTCTCATCAATCAAGGATGGAAGCAATCTAAAGGCTGTCGATACAGGATGGAAAATAACATTGAGAAGTCTTTGGTGAACCAGAAGAGGCAGGCGTACACGAGTACATAGCCAAAATGTAGGCCGAGATCAAGGTAGAACTGCATTTCAGCTGCTTGACATCACTGTAACTCTTCACAACTTGGCAAGTTTTCATGCAAGAATTACAGCTGTTATACCACCCAAAAGGGAAAAAAGTAGGCTGCCAACAGAGAAGATGGCCCCATCTCTGGATTTGCTCTAGTTGCCAAAATAAAATTCAAGTGTCTGGTTTTTCTTCCCACAGGAAACTTGATTTGAAAACTTAGAAAAGTGTCAACACTTAAAAAGACAGAAAAAAACAGCACTGGTTATGTGTTTAAAAAGCTTAAAAATGCATGATTATGTTAAGTAGTAAAGCAGGACATTTCCCAAGAGCATCTGACCGTGACGCCACAGACCAAGATTTGCGTCAGTCAAAATATGGCTTCCAAAACTAAATCCATCTGGATTAACAGCAGAAATACCAACCAGATTTATTTTTTGCTACTTTTACTTGCTCCAGTTCTCTATGTGACTCTATAAATTTACCCTGCAAATGTCACCCCTGCTGCCTAAGGTGCAGTATCTTCTTTTAGACTACTTCACAAATGACTTGATTCAGTTCTGCAAAAACTTCTAAATGAGAGAAAATGCTCCACCTCTGCTAAAGTGAGTTTGTCCAAGGCTGGCTGCGAAATGACCCTCTGAAAAATTAATAGTTTTGCAGTTTTTTGGAGTATAGTATACCTCCACATTTTATATTAATTATTATATGCCAGTGCTGGAGAAAGTCTGGCTGAACCCATTATCATTCAACACATCCTTTTGCCCTGAACAACAGTTTAAGTTGATGATGACTGATACCATTAAAACTCTGCATTAAATGATAGTTTTCAAAGCCATGGTTAATGTGTGATTAGTGTACACAGAGTGAAGAAAGAAGCATAACAAATAGGATAAAAAAAACACAGTAATTAGTTAAAGAAGCATATGAATTTCATCACAAATTTTTTATTCAATTTGTAAAACCCCAGTGATAGCCTAATTATCACTAATCCATTAGTCTTTCTGTGCTTACACATCTGAATCACTTCCCTCATGGTGAACAAATTCGAAGATAACTCCATCATAAACACAGTCCACTTGTTTACATAACAAACCAAAACATCACTTGGGTCTTTTTGTAAATTTTGTCATGAAGTGCATTGTGGGAATGGGAATTCCACACAGAAGCAACTTAGTTGTCTCTTTGTGAGTACTGAACCCAAATGTCACCTCTACCTCCATCCATCGACTATGGATGTATATTTCATAATAATAATAATAATAATAATAATAATAATAATAATTAACCTTTTGTTTGAAATGAAAGAAAAACACTGGTTTTCACTTAACTCACTGTGTGAGTTAAGTGAAAAACTGCTGACATATTTATGACAACTACCCTCATCAATATCAACATTAGTGTTATCTCTGTCATCTCCAGGTTTATTATTACTGACTTTCTTCTTCTTCTTCTTCTTCTTCTTCTTCTCAAAAAATCATTACTTTTCTTCATGGTATTCAACCAGTATGGTTAATTAAGAGCGGCGCCCCCTGGTGGATTGATTGAGAAACACTCATTTCAATGCATTAAAGGTGAGGTGCAAGATATTTTCCTGGAGCATTTCTTACTATATTGCTTAAAATCTCCTTCACACCCCAATTACAACCAATTAATTAAATGCTCTGACACAAAAATAAAAACAAATGTGGAACCTGTGGAACAGCCAGGACTGAAAAAACACCATCCAAACATTTTGAGCGCCCCTCGAAATGATTGAATGGTGATATGTCTATCAAACTCAACTGCCATTTGTCCCTCCCCCTCTGCGTGTACCCCTCTTCATGCATGAATCGTGCGTTCTTCAGAGGCTTGGAGCACTTGTTCAGGAAACAAAGCCAGAGCCAGAGCTTGGCTATATTAGTTATATTAGGATGGAAAGTTGACCAGCAAACTGTTTTGTCACTAACATAAATCACAAAGAAATGTAATGTTAGTCAGATAGGTATGGACTTGGGCTGTTCTGTAAGAGCGGGGGTGTTGGAGGAGACTGAATGAGGAATGCATGGATCTGCGAGCCGGAGCCTCAGCCGGGGCATAGCTGGGGTCAGAGCCCAAGCCGGGCCATACTGGGGAGCTGGGGACGCAGCCTGAGCCTCAGCTGGCGAATTGTTGCTGTCCAGCACTCGTGAATCCTCGGAAACAGGCATTGCACATTCCAGTACTCTGGAGGCGTGGCTTCAGAGAGATATCTGAAGAAAGGGGTTTGGACTTTTGATTTGAGTATTTTCAAAATGTAGCTTGTTCGAACCATTTTTCTAAGATCTCGTACCCCACCTTTAAATGTCAGTAGCAGCACTTTGTTACAGTCAGACTAATGACAACGACAATAAAGCACATATTCAAAGTAACTAAGAACTGTAATGGTATTATTAAGTAGTCATATTGGTACTTGGTATCGGCAAGTACTCAAATGTAAGTACTTGTACTTGTACTCGGTCTGGAAAAAAGTGGTATCGGTGCATCCCTAAACACTATATTGCCAAAAGTATTGGCTCACCCATCCAAATAATCAGAATCAGGTGTCCAATCACTTCCATGGCCACAGGTGTATAAAATCAAGCACCTAGGCATGCAGACTGCTTTTACAAACATTTGTGACAGAATGGGTCGCTCTCAGGAGCTCAGTGAATTCCAGCGTGGAACTGTGATAAGATGCCACCTGTGCAACAAATCCAGTCGTGAAAATGTCCTCGCTCCTAAATATTCCACAGTCAGCTGTCAGCTGTATTATAAGAAAGTGGAAGTGTTCGGGAACGACAGCAACTCAGCCACGAAGTGGTAGGCCATGTAAACTGACGGAGCGGGGTCAGCGGATGCTGAGGCGCATAGTGCGAAGAGGTCGCCGACTTTCTGTAGAGTCAATCGCTACAGACCTCCAAACTTCATGTGGCCTTCAGATTAGCTCCAGAACAGTGCGCAGAGAGCTTCATGGAATGGGTTTCCATGGCCGAGCAGCTGCATCCAAGCCATACATCACCAAGTGCAATGCAAAGTGCCGGATGCAGTGGTGTAAAGCACGCCGCCACTGGACTCTAGAGCAGTGGAGGCGCCTTCTCTGGAGTGACCAATCGCGCTTCTCCATCTGTCTGGGTTTGGCAGTCGCCAGGAGAACGATACTTGTCGGACCGCATTGTGCCAAGTATAAAGTTTGGTGGAGGGGGAATTATGGTGTGGGGTTGTTTTTCAGGAGCTGGGCTTGGCCCCTTAGTTCCAGTGAAAGGAACTGGGAATGCTTCAGCATACCAAGACATTTTGTGGACAATTCCATTCTCCCAACTTTGTGGGAACAGTTTGGAGCTGGCCCCTTCCTCTTCCAACATGACTGTGCACCAGTGCACAAAGCAAGGTCCATAAAGACATGGATGACAGAGTCCGGTGTGGATGAACTGGACTGGCCTGCACAGAGTCCTGACCTCAACCCCATAGAACACCTTTGGGATGAATTAGAGCGGAGACTGAGAGCCAGGCCTTCTGTCCAACATCAGTGTGTGACCTCACAAATGTGCTTCTGGAGGAATGGTCCAAAATTCCCATGAACACACTTCTAAACCTTGTGGACAGCCTTCCCAGAAGAGCTGAAGCTGTTATAGCTGCAAAGGGTGGACCCACGTCATATTGAACCCCATAGACTAGGAATGGGACGGCACTGAAATTCATATGCGAGTCAAGGCAGGTGAGCAAATACTTTTGGCAATATAGTGTATAAAACAACAACAAACAACTGCAAGAGGAACATGCATGTGGGTTGTTTCACAAATCAATCCATATAGTTGGTTTTTATGAGGCTGTGCAGCTCAAATAGGGGAAAAGCTCCCTGGCTAGTTTGTATTTTCTTTAACTAATCACAGTTGCCTTAGGTATGTAGCCAAAGATGGAGCAATAATGTCTTTGCAAAGTAGTGTAAAACCTAACCTTAACACACAGATCACAGGGGGGAAATAGCCAATGGCATCTTATTCTAACAGACTACTTCCTGTGAGTCAGACCTGGGGTCAGTGTATCTGTGAGTCATGCCCAGACTTTGAGGACTGTGTTGACTGATATAGTGCATGCTAAATGTCATCTTAAAAACATTGTCAGATCAAAAGGTCAAACTTCTTGTACTACCTTGCAAAAGTTTCTCAGGCAATTACCTCGTATCAGAAGCACACTACTGATGACACTGTCTGCATGAGTCCACGAGCAACACTGAACCTGAATTGAACCAGGTCAGTCTGGCAGGACAAATGTGAGGCATTGCCCACAGTCTGCTCTGCTCTCAGGTTAAAGTCACTTCATACAGTAAATACAGTGCATTTCTAGAACTGCTACAAAGTTATTTTGTTAATGTAAACCTGTTTTTCTGCTCTGTTTATGCAGGTCATGACTATAACTCATTTCACCTAGAGTTACAGTCATAATGTTCTCAGTATCCTGTCTTTACATTTGAGCAATTATGTAGTAGTTTATTTTAACTTTTTTCTTATTTCTTCTTGTATATCTGTAGATATTAGATATAGATTTTTTTTAGCTGCACATTACTTTTAGCCTTGAATTACGATCATGCAAATAAGATTTAGTAAAAAAAAAAAAAAAAAAAGATAAATATGTTATAAATATGATCCACTACACCATCTGCGGTCGGGGTAATTTTTTTTATCAACATCCTTTTATTTTGCTTTGTTGTCTGAAGACCATAAGTCTGAAAAGCAATTGATCTTAGAGGTTCAGCAAGTGCATTTTCCAAAGTAGATACAGAAGAGAATCAATTTGAGCCAAGAGCACCCGGCGCCACAATTGTTTGTGGGTATCAAAGGCTACCCTTTTCTGTCTCATGAAACAAACAAACCATAAATCACTACTGATTGGATGGTGTGGCTGATGCTGGCTTCACCACAGCTGGTACGAGAAAACCAAGATTCACATTAGTGAGGCAAATATAAATGTGAATAAGGCTTTGGAATGTAAATTCTAAGAGAGATGCTGTTTTACTACATTGGACTGTTGGTGCAGAATATAAATGAATTTCAGGTTTTGTACAAAATGACACACTACGAGCATATTGATTCTGACCAGAGGCAATACATAGGAACTTGAAAATCTGCATTATGATGAAGATACCTGGTTTCCTGGATGTATGAGTAATGTACCAGCCAAGTTTCTCAGTATGATACTTGAGCTATACTCAAGCTCCTGAGACCGTGGAAAGTAAAAACTTTGGCTTTTTTATGTTAAATAATTGTCTTTATTTGAAACAGCATGAAGCAACAGTTTTTTTACAGATAAATTTAAAACAGAATGTATTTTGCTGTGGACAGGGTTTTTTTTTAAATTAATTTTATATATATATATATATATATAATATATATATATATATATATATATATATATATATACATACATACATACATACATACATATACACACACACACATACATATACATATATATATATATATATATATATATATATATATATATATATATATACACCACATTATATATATATATATTAATATATATATACACCACACATTATATATATACATATACATTATATTATATATATACATATACATTATATATATATATATACATATACATAATATATATATAATATATATATATATATATATATATAGATATATGCTATAGAACACTGCAGGCCGTAAGTATTTTACAGATCATTACTTGCATGTATTGGCTGGTTTAAACTTGTTGTATGTTACTGTGTAGTATGTAAACTGTGAATACAGCCTAAGAATTCAAGCTTTACACTAAAAATCACCTTGCATTTATCATTATGCATTGGAAAGGCATATTGTGTAGAAAATGGATTTCCATTACGACATGATATATTTTCTACAAACTTTTGGTTTCCAGAAAAAGAACTTCCATATGGATTCAAGCTAAATACTAAAATGACTCGGCTTTTCAGTCATTAATTTTTCATATGCCAGGAGACTGCCCATTGTAGAACTGTGTGATTTTTCGGCACAGAGTGCCCTTGTGGTATTTTTCTTCAGAGGAGCACAGGGTAATAATAGTTAGTTTTAGTCCAAGTTCTGTTTTAGATAGCAATACTTCTATTGATGATAATCATCTGTAGCAGTGCACAGCAGTGGTGATTAATTGTGATTTCCATCACAGAAGTAGTCAGTGATGTTTTTACCACATTGTTCTGATTACAGTGATTTACAGACTGATTGCGAAGGTTATCTAAGAGTAGATAAAAGCTCTCCTTCTTCTGAAACAACCGTGAACAGATTGGCCCTCAATTTGCAAGACCTACACTTGAAAATCTCATTGAACAGGTCTGGAACTAAATTATTTTTCAAACGACTGTATTGAGTGTCCTTCTCAACAGAGGTAAGGACTACGGTTGTCACATGTATTTGTCATGCAAATATCTCCTTTCAGGACTGCATCAAGGGCATCAGCAGCTGTCTACATTTGAACGGACATAGATGATTATTTAGATAAAAAAAAAAGGTTCATTTGTATTCAGGGATGAGTAAAGAGGAAGATGTAAGTACATCACGCCCAGGCAGGACTGATACTTGCAAATGGAAGCAACCCATGGGTCAAATCGATACTTTACAACAATACTATAAAGTGGCAAACCAAGGCCGTTTCTACCTTTCACTAACACTTACCACCTCAACAAAGCAATCAGTGATGACAGCTAAAGAAACTGCAGAACATGCATGAAAATATAAATATACTTGCACACATCCAGTCAACATATTCTACAGTATGAGTTAAAAAGGGAAAACCAGGCAAAAGGGACTCGCAAGAATGATATTTGAATAAATATTCAAAATTCACTTCAGAGATCGAGCCACATCTGTTGAGAATTGTTCTCTAAGCTTTCATTTCCATTTTTTCCTCAGCCAATCTCTGATTGGCATTTAAACAAAGCTCCAAGGATCCAGCAGAGGACTGACATTTGCAAAGCTATTTTTTCTTGATCTGCCATATTTGGAATGATAAACCATTTCTAGATTAATACAATGCCTCCAATTTTTGCCTTTTACCATGTACTGGACACAGACCTATAACAGGTTTAACTTTCCCTTTAAAGAATTTGGAAGACAGTGAAATGTTGTAGAGATTATGCAGAGATGTCCCACTATACTGAATTCTCGTGTGTTGTGAATTATAAACATGTATACCATATGTTATAAATCAATTATTGGACCTTCAAAACATATTCCTTTGGATTCATATTCATCAACTGGACTAGATGAAATGTTAATGTCATTACTGTGTGAATATGAACAGTATGAACAATTACTGTCTTCTCTACTGTTTTATTTAACATTACTTTTTCAGAATCATGAATCTATTATGGGTAAGATGGTACAGATACAGATACAGATCAACTTCATCTGTTGCAAGAAGCACATTTGTTTTGCATCAACTCAAGAAAATAAAACAAAGCCAAATTGACATCCATTTTATTTGTTTTTGGTTGCAAATTACATGTTAAAAGTTGAACGTATTCTTGGTAGATAGTACAATACTACTGCTGAAATATGAATGTTTTAAAATATGAATATTTCAGCAAAGATGTTGATAAAACCTCTGCACTATTCCCGTTTGTACTCACTAGTTTATCCCACAGCAGAGTCAGAGGGCTTTGGAGCTGGTCTAACGCAGAGCTGAATAACATAGAGAACTTTTCTTGAGCCAGAAGGGAGTATATTTTGCTGAGACGGAGAAGGAGAATTCATGAAACATTATTTCCACCATGTTTTCACATTTCTCCAGATGAAAGGAAGCCCGGCAGACAGGTATAGTACAATATGTGGAGGCATCATCTTCGCTGATATGCTAACATGAAGTGTTTAAGGAATCTGAATCCAGGGATCTACTGCTATATATAGTTGAGGCTGAGCCTGCAGCAAAAGATAGAGGGAGAAACTGAAACTTCCTCCTCCAAAAAGTATGAGATAGGACAGATCACCTGGTCAGTTGTATCCACTCCATTGAGTTGCCTTTTTACTTTGCTCAGCCCACTGCACACCCAGATGCATGAATATCAGAATGTCTTATTACCACTTCACTGTATGGTGAGATTGATTTCATTCATCCGTGTTATTAGAGGCCTGGAGGACAGCCAATGAAGAGGCAGTACAGTATGGCACAGCAGAGCTCCTGTGACAATTCAATTAGCTGTCTCCATCTTTGCACCACCTCCACATGACCTGCATCAGTGGTTTTGCTGCGATCAACCTAAGCAAGTGATGGCATCCTTGGGGTTGTCGCAAACCAAGTATGATTGGCTGAAAGGATGTCAGGTTAATGGTGTGGGTGGAGGGGGTTTATCCTGATATTTTTCTGTTGGAAGATTGGTTTCAGCATAGCAGTTGTAGAAAGTCAGCGGTGGTTCAATTTCAGAGTACACAAAAGTGTATTGAAATTACAGCCCTAACCTCTATTTGAACAGAAAGTGGCTGGTTGGCCGTTAGTGAAGATAACAATTTATCTTTCAGCTGCAGTTTTCCATTTATTTTATTTCTGGGTGTGTGTGTGTTCCTGGATTAGCATTTATCTTATTAATGCTCAACCTTGTGAATCAGCTGCTTACCATATTCAAGCTTGAATGCAATGCACTTCCCTGTGTGCCTTCTAACAAAATTACATATGTACATCGTGACAGTTTTTCATGCCATGCAAGTTCCGTAACTGTACACCCAGCTATAGCTCGCTGTAGAGCAGATCTCAAAGCCAAGTTCAGTGAGTCAACACAGCAAGGGCTCTGGATTTGTGAATGAACTGTGCTGTGCTAAGTGCTAAATTGGGCACAAGGAATTGGATTTTATTTGAAAGATCAGAGGTGTTGCTAGAAACATGGAGCGGCTGTGAGGAACACACATCATGACTGGGTGTTACAACAATCCGATCATCCAGTTCTCTCCCGTATTCCACAGAGCTTTGATACTTTAGGACGGTGGATCTCAAACTTTTTTGGCTGAAGTCTCCTCAGGATGCAAATTTACCAAAGTTACACCATGAATTGCTAAAATAATAAGGTTTTTACTGACTCTTCCATTGTCAAAAGAATGTATATAAGATTGCTGTAATGTTGGGATGTCAGTTATGGATAGAAAGATAGCATTAAACTCTAATATAGGTGGAAATATCTGTAAATAACAACAATTCAGATGCAAACATTATCTTTTTGATGTTACATCTTTCTCATACCATTTTGCTTCATCACATATTTTATGTTGTTTACATTTTGTTCCATCTTTTATGTTTTGTTGAGTGTTGCACATTATTTTCTGCTTTTTTCATAGCATTGGGGAGGTCACAGTTTACAAAAGGAATTCACATATTGTATTTTTGTTACGTATTGTACTCTGCCAACTGGCAACCAATTGAAGTCATCTTTATTTTTCGGTCCTGACCCTTTAAGTTTGACAAAGACAGCTTTAGAGACTCCAAAGCTGATTTGACACAAAAGCCTCAACACCCAAAAGGAAGCAGATGTCCTTGAGGTGTACAAATAGCAGCCTTAAATTAGCTTGAGAAGTGATGCTCTTGTTCAGTGTGGGAGCAAGTTCAGTAATGTTAGGCAAAGAGCCAAAACGAGCCATCAGTGAACGGCAGGGACAGTTTGGCTACAGCAGGGGTCTATCTACCAGCCGGTCTCTGACATGTATAGAGGACATTTCTGCACATTTTCCATCACGGTTCTATTTTGGACGACAAACATTCACAGCATAGTCAGGTGTGTATGGTTAAAATGACATGTTGGCTGTCTTTTCTTTGCTTCAGGGATTTATATCAAAGTCAAACTGGTCACATCATTCACAATTATTAACAAGAGCTGTCGAGGCTTAGGATTTGTTCATGTATATACTGTGTTGCTTGGTAAAACCACAAAAATAGCACAGAACACTCTCCTTCTACTTATGGTATTTGCCTCTGACTCTGTGCCTCTTCAGGTAAGTAACACACACACACCAATCCCAATAATCCTTGACTCCAAAACCGGACTGTGTCTCTTGATCATCCCTGGCTCTTGCTGTGCTTCTCCACCCACATCACTCTGCAGCTCACAGCAAAAATCCTGTGTTTGACAAGAATGCAGCACACAGGATGAAACTCAACCATCCTGAGCTTGTCCTAAGCACAAACAGCATCGCAGCTTCTTCTTTTTTTTCCCCTCATCTGAGACGACCCATGACTTTAATAAGCTTTAGCTCACTTCAAGCTTCCCATTACAGCCTAAACTAGAAAAATAGGGCTCCATTCATGCTTTTTAGTATACACTTGTGATTAATTCACACATGAATCATCAGAATCATTTTGCAAGGTCAGTGTGTTAATTTGTAGAGGATGTTTTGTCACCAAGCCGAGCCGGAAACACTGTGAGATCTCTGGTGGGGTGATAATGCACAAAGAGTTCAGGGGCTCTGGGAACCTTGCTGTGGCAAATGACCTCAAATGCTGCAATGGGTAATGCATTCCCCCGCAAGTCATTGTGCTGTTTTGGGAAATAGCGCCATTAATGTCAGCACTGTCTACAATATAGAAAGAACACAGAGATGTTGGAGCAGCAAAAAGACTGGCTGACCTTGATGGAGCTCATTAGCATGAAGCCGCCCTTTGGGCCTCACATATAGGTGATGTGTGTGTGGAGAAATGTAGTCACCTCTACAAGCTGCTTCCTATAACCTTGCACTAACCTAATGAGAAAAAGAGGATTATATTGTTTTTGTGTTTACAGCTCACTGTATCTATATGAGGATTGTAAGCAGAATATAAGTGCTTTAATTTAGTCATTGTGGAATAGTATTTTCTTAAACTAATGTGTGGCTGTCATGCTTTAGAACTAATTTGAGTTTATTCACCATAACATTTTATGGACCTTTGAAGGCAAAAAAGCAATTTTTTGGTATTTAAAAATATGTTCATTATTGCATTTGGCCACTTTGGGATAGCAGAACAAACCAAAACATGTCCTATTATCACTTTAATTACACATTCATCAGATATGGGGCAACATTAATTTGTTGATGTGTCTGACATTCTGACTACTCCACAGCTAATTTTAGCATGATTACTAAATTTATTTCAAATATAAAAAAGGGAAGTATAGGAAACAAATTATTATTGTTTCTTTCATTCTGCTTTCTTTCAATTCTGGAGAAAAAAACATCCAACTTTTTGCAGCTTCACTATAATAATAGTTGGATTCCCAGCTAATAGTTAATAAGATAGTAATTAATAGTTTTGTGCAAGTCACTAAACCCTCAGTTTATGTTGAAAGCAGTTAATCAACAGTCATTTTAGGTTTGCTTTTTAGATTGTGAGCAGATTAATGTTTCATACTAATATCTTCAAGTTCACAGGCGTAAATAAATACTGTAGCCCTTTCTGTCCACCTTTTAACATTTATTTTACACTGCAAACAAGAATGAAAATAGTAACTATGGTTGTAAACTGACTATGATCAATGCAAGATACATATTATTCATCTGACCAGGTGCTTCAGAATATACTTTCTAACATGGACTCAGGAGGATTAAACCCAAACAGCGCATCAGACTTACATGCCGATCCGTACAGCTGGAGTGGTCTATCAATACTGATTTTCTCCTGGTCTAGTAAAGGTCAGAGTTTTTTTTTTTCATCATCATCAGTTGCTAGTGAAGGTTACGCATGTTCTTTTAATAGTCCTTTATGGGCTTATGGCTCCAACATCACAGTATTTAGAAGGCCACTCAGAAACCTTGGTACCTTTGCTAAGTCAAAATGGTACTCCAGTGTTTTGTGTTGATTTTTTGGGTTGCACAAAAAAAAATTTTCATCAAGCTTGTCCATCAGTCCTACAATTCAATCAAATGTCCTACTTTGTAATACTAGAAGTGCTCCAGAATTGAATGATTTTATTTAACCTTCTCGCAGGTTTCTTGAAATCAGTGCAGTAGATTTTGATAAACAGATAAATAATAAAGCTATAAATGATATATGATGATTTTTATATTGCCTGCCAACAAAAAAGAAAATGCATGCATTTCAGCCTGAGCTACACATGAGTACATTACCTTCTTGTTGGATGTAATAACAGATATTGGACATCTTGTTCATTGTTTGTCTCTGTCACATCTAAAGTAACTTTTCTGAACAGATCCACTTGTTACTCTGACTTTTTTTTTGCCAACTTGAAGCCTACAGGCACACCTCATTGGTGTGCATCTGTTATTTTTGGGCCGTGAAGAATTTGGACAATGCTGAACATTTGGGATAGCTGCAGTCCAAACCAATGGGCCAGAGACCACACAGAGAGGCTGCTGCCTCTGTACCTTTCCAAGTCAGCCTGGAGCTTTGTCTCGATAAGGAATGTGATTAGACTATTTGCACAGATATATCAATGTATAAATTAATAGCTTTCTTCAGTATGGCTGAAGAAAGCTACGGCTTATATTTTTCTCCATGTGAGATATAACCAAATGGATACCTACCGCAAAAGTAAGTTTGAAGTGAAACATAATCACCTAACATTCACAGGAAACAGGTCATTGTGTGTGGCTGCTATAGTTAGACCTCAAGAAATGGTATATTATTTATCACCTTGTTTAAATCTTAGACACACTAGTAGTGTATGTGCACACGCATACGCATACCCACATGCACACATACCACCTCTGTGCTGCCTATACAGTTCTATCTTGGAGGCAGAGCAATGCTGGGCCTAATTGTGTCTTGGAGCTACTGTGCTGCTCATCTCTGGAGATCTCATTATAAGATCCACAAGCTGTTCAGGCACGTACCAGCTCTCTTCACTCTCTCATCCCATCAGCTTGTACAACATAACTGTCTGAAATCTCCATCGCCCCTTTGTGGTATTGACAGAATAAAGCAATTATTGTTGATTAGGAAATTGCACCGTGCACCTAAAGAGAGACGCATAGAGACAAAGAGATAAACTGCTTGGTGAGGTGTTTGATCTTGCCGTTAGCTGTCAATAGTCAGTGTCTGGTTCTATCACTGATACAAGTCATGAGAGCAGTGTGGGTTTCAAAATCCTTAGAAAGTTTTGTCAGATTGACACAAATTAAAGTGCCCAAAGCATTCTTCTTTTTCTTTTTTTTGTATGATCCTGCTCTGTGTCATACAAAGAAACTTTATTCAGTCCTTCATCTGCCTCTATTTAATCTTGTACAGTTCAGATACACTGACTAAAACAAAAAGTTTAGCATAATTAAATGAATTTTAATTATAATTAGGAGATATTGAATAGGGGCATATTAAGCATTTGAAAAGTGTGGGGGATGAGCTTTTACACCCATATTATTTTTACCCCATTAACAATGTAATTTTGAATATCCAAAAAAGGTGAAATTTACTATAGTAAAGGATAAATAAATGACAGGACTGTTGAGAAAAACTTCAGCACTGCCTGAAGGGGTATGTTTAATATATAGATGTATAAAAAATGTTTTTTCAGATAAATCCAGGGTGCAATTTGTTGGGGGGATCAACCCCCCCTTTGGTTTTTACATTCCAACTTCTGTTCTGCTTTTTCATCCTCGGGGTGGGGGGGCAACCAACCAGTTGAAATAACAGGCAGGTTGTGACTGCGTTTTCCTACACCTATATCCTACACTAACGTTCAACTGAACCGAACTGTCAGCAGTCTCTGAATTCGTGAACGTCCCAGTGCACTGGGGTGCCGTAAAGGGGGGGTAAATGTGACAAATTCATGGGGCCCAGCATTTGTGGGGGGCCATAGAGCAGTGGAGGGGGTCCAGTGGATATAGGTTAGAAGTTGTGAAAATTTTGTGTTAGATCCACTGTATAAGAGAGGAATAGAACCCAGGAGTTGGACGTTGAAAATATGTAAAGTTTCACTTTTGTTTCACACCAGCATTAGTTACGTTAGTTATGGATCACACCCCCACACATATAACTGCCACCCCTCCTGTTTTTTGATAAATGCATATGTATGCATGTATGGATATATGTAGCAGTGTTATTTTGCATATAGTTAGCACAGGGGGTAAATTTAGTACAGCTAAACTGTAAATTCAGCATATAATAGTAATAGATCTCAATTGCAGTAACGCAAATACTTGTATGCAGCAACTCATCTCAAGTTGATCACAATAAACAAATCCATCTTATATCATGTATATTGGAATTTGCAATTAACAATTACTGACTGTGTAACTGTAAGAGTAACACTGCATGCAAACTAATAATCATACTTACATTCACTTTTATTTGACAGAAACAATGTCAACCAGATAAAGTTCACACATGGTTGACTGTTACAGTGATTCGAACAATATGGAAATCAACTCGCCTAATTTATACTATTTTCTTCAGAAAATCTGCACAGGGGTAAATTCAGTACAACAGATTTCACTTCCAGATGTTTACATCTAAAAGAATGCATCTGCGCATGCCCGACAGTCTGGAGCATGACAGGGTAAAAAAAAAATATGGGGGTACAAATTGCATGCGACAACAGTTCTGGTAGGACTGTAACATGCTGTGAGTCACTATAAACTTGAATATTAGCAATGTTAACATGACATCAGTCTGAGCCTACAACATAACATCTTATTTTATGGCTCGTCGTGAATTAGGCTATCCCTTACATAGCAACCAGGTCATGCATTTCAACATTCAAATATGAGCCAACAAACAACACATCTCACAGTGACAGCAATTTTTGTGCCAGTTCTCAAGTGTGATGCTGAGCTACCTTGAGTACGCTCCTACTCGAAGTCTCAAGGAGAGAGGCAACCGAGAGAGCACCGACGTTAGTCAAACACTGTCAGTGGCTCAGCACCAAGTCCAACTGGGTATTTCCTGTGATTCAGTGGCTGGTCGATCTGTCACTCAAGCTGATCTGGGCTTGTTTCTTGGTTAAATAGTGAACCCACCTGTTTGCAAGCCCTTCAATGCAAACGGCAAGCTGACAATGGGTCGGTGAACACAGAGGCTAAATGGACGCAAAATCCGTTCTGGGCTTGTTGCGTGTGCTAAACCATGGTTAACTCACCATTTGCGTTGAAGGGTGTTTGCTAACAGGTGTGTTCACTGTTTAACCCAGAGTAATGCCTTCGCTCCCGCTGTTTCCATTCACCTGACAGTATTATGGTTAGAATGAAGAATTATTATAGGCTATTTATGACCCTCCTCACCCTCATCTGAGTAGATGTACCCCTTCAGCTGTCTCCATGTGCCCCCACCCTACTGAACTGAACTGAATTATTTACACACATATATATATATCATGCATCCAGCTGAACGTCTAAGGACAACCCGAGTTATTCCACAGGTAACTTTATTAACAGAACTCTAAACGGTTACTGTTGGCTGTAACCACACCGAACAACAGGACAAAATGATTGTATAGAAAAACTGAACTCTGTTCCTTTCTTCTCATCCATGCGCTCATATCTCATTACAGGCACACACACACACCCGCCTGTGTGTGTGGAAACGGTTCACTGGCTCTGCCCCCGTACCACTCTCATTCATTCATTCATCTCTCAAAGCCACACACACTTTGTCTTGAAGTAGTCTATAACTATCCATAAATCAATGCAGAGAATAAAATTCAGTGAGCGGAAATCCTCAAACGGTAAATTTGTTCTGTTGGCGCAAAAGTCTGATATCATCAAAGATATTGTCAAACTTCTGTTAAAAAGCTTGTTTTTCAAATGTAAATAATATTTCAAAAGGAAATACATGAGAGAAATTAAGTGAAATGAAGCCATAATAATATATCCTCACTCTAATGCAGACCTCCGAGGTCAGCCCTGTGATGTAGAACTGGGCGAGCTCAGATTTTTGACCAACTAGCCCAGAAATGGGATAGCACATTTTGCGTTGCGTTGGGGTTAAGGAACTAATGTGCGAACTGGATAATGCATTTTGCATTGCATTGGTTGTTAATGAACAAAGAGCGAGCCCAGAAACGGATAACACAAAATGTGTGAAATGGACACATTTTGCATTGCGCTAGACTTAATAATTTAACAAGTGCAGAAATGAGCTCCTGACATGTGTTTACTCTTTGTGCATTTGGGTAGGTTCCCACTCACTTACTTGTTCTCTCTGGTTGATCTGTAGAATATCTACTGGTAATTGGCTACTTTGGTTAATCTCGCGAAAAGTTTGGGGGATGAAATCGCCATTTCAGAAAAAGCATGGGCGTTATAACACCCACATCCCCCACATCTGCATCGCCCATGATACTGAAGGTATACATTACAGCCTGTGCATTTTTTTACTTTTTTACTTAATTTTATCGTAACATTTTATCATGTTTGTAATTTACGATTTGCTTTATCAGTGTTATTATTATAATGTGTTGACAAGCCCAGTGATTTAATTACTGCTTTTCAAACATTTTGAAAATGATTGAGGATTTTCAACATTTGACAAATGAATGGTTTAACACAATACAGACAGATATCTTTACATATCTATATTCGTAGTATATACAGTACTGTCTAAATGTTAATAAATACACAAATGGAGACAGACTTATCTTTCCTTAAATGAAGTTTGTGGTTAAAAATGTAGAGTATTGTTACTGCCAGACCAAATAGATATTTTTCCAGTGCTTTTATTGTTCTTGGTCTCTTGCAGATGCATTTATAGATTTTGTTAGATAATTAGAAATGAGTGTTGTATTTTCATGTGCAAAAGTCCTTTTTGTGTAATGTCAAATCACAAGTTCACAGCCCTCTTAGCCTCACATCAACCTCAGATGGGTCATATCCAACATTATAAAAACCCTCTCTTTTCACCTGCTTTGTTTTCAGACCTTCAAACAGACAGATATACATATTTCTATACTGTATTTATATTTTTAACCTTTTATACCTGAATAAAAATAGAGGGTACATTAAATAACTAAGTGGTTTTTTTGTTTGGCAAAAAAATTTGCAATTGCATGTATTTTGACCTTGTATATTTTGTATTTTGTTGTGATACAGACAAAAAACATCCATCTATCTACTTATCTCCTGATGGGAGAAAAAAAAAAAAAAAAAACAACTCTTGAAAGTAGCCTGCGATCCTTCGTGTTATGTGTCATCATTAGATGTTCATTTTTGACCCAGATCTACTCCACTGAACCAAAACACCAACAGCAGTATCATCCATCCATGCATTCATTCATTTTCCTGGGTGAGACCCCCCTCAACCCCCCCGCCAATTTGTAACAGAAGCAAAAAAGGCTGGCGTTTTTCTCTAAATATATCAGTCAACTTCTAACTATTTTTTCAGCACTAACTAATGTCTTCTTAAAGGTGCAGGAGACTTTCGTGACCAATTTTTCATCAAATCTGTAAATCCTCAGTCATAGCCTAAGCATCACGAATCTGTAAGTCTTTCTGTGATTACTTACCTGAATCTCTTCCATTACAGTGAATAATTTCGAAGAGCCATCCACCATAAACAAACCATGTGTTTACAAACAGAGCCGGGAGGTAACTTCTTCAGAATCTTCGGACAGCAGGCATCTTCGGAATTTTGTTGCGACATGCATTGTGGGAAAGAGAAGTTCGTGCAGCCACCTTACAGCGCCAGCGCAACCATATGATATTATATGGCTGCAACAAACAATGGCTGAAATTGCAGAAACGGCTGGAGGGATATGCATAGAGGGAAGGGAGCTTCATTTCCATGTCGTGTATGTAGCAGCTGCCGCTGCCAGGTGGCTAAGCAAACCTCCCTTTCCCACAATGCACGTCACGACAAAATTCTGAAGATGCCCGAGTTACCTCCCGGCTCTGTTTGTAAACACATGGTTTGTTTATGATGGATGGCACTAAGAAACTGTTCACCGTGATGCAAGAGATTCAGGTGAGTAATCGCAGAAAGACTTACAGATTCATGATACTTAGGCTATGACTGGGGTTTTACAGATCTGACGAAAAATTGGTCATGAAAGTCTCCTGCACCTTTAAAATATTGGTGGTGGCAACTTCTTCCATCACTCTCAGTCCTCCGGAAAACAAAGTCAGGTAGTACCTTACTTGGTCCTCTGCGAAGGGCCTATGAGGGCCAGTTGGCAGGGTCAGTTGACAGAGGCTCCTGCTCGGCAGTGGGACTTAGTGGGGGTTCAGCTGCAGGCACTTCTGTTGGACAGCATATCGGCACATTACTCAAAGCACATAACAGTGGAACATAACACATAAACCTACTCAGACATTATCAGAAATATTAAAATCACATAAAATAACTATTGTCTGGTCAAAATGTTTGTAGGAAAACAATCACAGACACACACACACACACGCACGCACGCACACACACACTTGCAAAATCCCACCTGAAGGATCCTCCTACTGGGGAGAAGTAGATGCACACCAGTCTTCATCCTCAGTATTACACACTAGTGGAGACACTGAGGACATAGATGGTGGCTGTTCCTCAAGTGTCCAGATCATTCCAGAGGCCTGTGTATCTCAGGAGGTAGATGGCAGCTCCTCATCCTGAGACACTGAGAACATTCCAGAAGCTGAGGGGGTAGATGGCAGTTCATCCTGACCAGTGGCATGGGATGAATGATCCAAAATATCTTAGAAATGCCCCTGAAATTGCACCAAAAGGCAGTAAATATAACTCTGAATCTGATACAAAACATCCATGAATTGTACATTGAAATAAACATACCATTGCATACTATTAATATCTGTCCTTAAACACTATTAATCTAACTTTCAAGGAGAAACAAGGCACACTTTCAGTGATGACTTGTTAAGATATAGACTACCTTTATCACCAAATAGAACTTTAGCAATTAACAACTGTTCGTCTTTGAATTTACTTTACTGCATTGTAAATTCCGTTAGCTAATTATAGGACAGGACCCTACAAGGTTAACCCAAATAATCAACATAAATATGAACTGAAATCGTAGCACTAACAGTCTTGTTGCACCACACATTATGGTGAAATGATATATCAGGTTTGTTAGGTCAGTTCAACCGAAATATTGTTGTGGTAGAGCAGAGCAAGCATCATGGCAAAAGCTAACAAATGTAAGAGTTAGAACCTGCCTGATTAACCTTAGCCTTGTTTTCATGACATGCATAGTTATATGGAGAGAACATCTGCATACCTTAATCTTTGGCCCGTTTCTCCTCTTCTTTTTCTAAATGGACTCTGCACAGGCCCACTATTTCCTGAACTTCAGGTGGGTCCTTTATTTCCTGTCTTTCATTACTGGACACACTGATTAATCCAGGTGTGTCTGCTACTTCTTGTTGTGACTACTGATTAGTTAGGCACACCTGGATTAATCAGTGTGTCCAGTAATGAAAGACAGGAAATAAAGGACCCACCTGAAGTTCAGGAAGTAGTGGGGCTGTGCGCAGGGCCGGACTGAGACTCATTTTCAGCCCTGGAGTTTCATACCTCAGACCGGCCCACTTTAGATCACGACCGATTATTATTAAAATCATGCAATTCTAACCTTACATGTTAGGTCTACACACTGTTCTGCAAAGCCTTCTAATTCAGTGTATTTTCTAAAATATTTCCAATTCAGCGCAAGTAAAGGTTGCTTCACAATGTGGATTTATTTCAACAGTGAGTGCACATTGACATCTCCAACATTATTATTCCTCACAACACAACAATAACAAAATCTATATTTTTTTTTCTTATAAGTGTTAACATTTTTCAAACCTTTAAAATGTTTGAAATGAAATTAAAGTATAAAAATATTAAAATTAAAAAAATAAATTAATTAATTAAGCTTGCTGCACTTTCTAATAACTATTATTTTGGTATCCTCTGCAACAAAAGATTTCCATCACAACTTACTTGCGGTTTGTTCCATCGATGCTATTGAAAACTTTTGGTACAGTGATATTAGGGGTTTGATGAGGATGATAAAAAAATATGTGTATCCTGTGACTGAGGGTGAGCAAAGCAATCAAAGCTAACAGCAGACTCCTCTTCATCTGTGTCATTTGTGCCTAGTGGTTCAGGGCTGTGCTGCTGAGCTGCTCCTCTGTCATCAGCAGACTCTGCTCTCCCTTTCACTCTTCCTCCAGGTTCTCTAGACTCGCCTGCACCTGGATCACAATAAAAAATAATATCTACAGACATTTTGACTTACTGAACCAGTTCAGATCTTTACACTGGCTAAATATGCAGGCTTATTTAATATGACTTTATACTATTGCCTTTCAGTTGTGGGCTTTGTGTATTTACAGTCTCACTTTTAATAATAAAAATTAAAATAGGTCAGGACTATGGTTTGGGTATAGAAAGTGGTTTTACGGGAACTAATGCTTGTTCACACAGTCTGTTCCAACAGCTCACCTTTTCCTTCCATCCTGACAGGAACAATCCCCTCATCACTACTGGCTCCTGGCTCTGCTTCTGACACTAAAGCACAGTTTAAAAATGCTCATAATTGTCAGCACAAATCTTCTGTTTTCAAAGCCTTGGTGTCAGTTTCATTCATGTAGTGCTGAATCCTGGAGCATCTCAGAGCACCTTTCATACTGAACAGGCCTACACCATACTCTTCATTGGAGCCTATTTCTTCTAATCCTCTTCCCTCTCTGAGCAGTCCTACCTGCCCACTCTGGACTTGTGGGCTCATGGCAGGTGCTGGATCTGGTTTCTGAATCTGAGAAGCTACAAGACAAAGTTTCCCACTTTCGTGGCGTCGCATCATACTATTATTTAAATGACATAACGTTATGTTCCACGTCACAATGCCACACAATTCACTGACTCGATAATTAACTAACTTGAAAGGTGGTTTACCCGGTTCATCGTCCTTATTAGTTGTTTCCAACCGGGAAGTCGTTTTTGTGAAAAAGTTGCAGATTTTGTCACATTTGGCTGCGTTTGCTTCCAGAGCTTTCCTCTTTTTAATTCTTGCCTTCTCCACACCACCCTTGCTCTTTCTATTCTCCATGTTTCAAACAGCAAACACAGCTGACCATCGACATAGCCTACAGAGCACAGATCGTAAATGCTCCACAGCTACAGTACAGAGCTACTAACCGTATGCAAGGAGATGTTACGCCAGGTCACGGTGTGTCCGCAAAAAAAAAACAGGAAGAAAACAAACAGTTTACTAGTAGAGGGGGTGGGGCCCAGGAACAGCAGCTGCAGATTACGTGGTCAACTCAGTGCTATGACTGAACACCGGCCCCCAAAAAATAAATAAATAAAATATTAAATACATATTTAAAGTGAACTCCGGCCCTCGCGGCCCAAATATTATACCGGCCCACCGGGAATTGTCCCGGTCCTCCCGATTAGCCAGTCCGGGCCTGGCTGTGCGTAGAATCCAGTGGACACCTGAGAGACCCAGAAGTGAACTGCCCCCCCCCCCCACTCCACCCCCCCCCCCCTTCTCCTTCTCTCGCCGCTTCTTCTCTCTGCACAGCATGATCGCAGCAAGCAGGGGTGCCTGGACAACAGAGGGGACGCTGTTGTGCCAATTCCCTGGCACACCGTGATAGATTGACACAATGTTTTTTAAGTGCTCATGGGTCAACACCCCTCATGAAATGCCGCCCTGGGCAATTGCCCACTTCACCCATATGAGAGACCGCCTTCATCCTTCATTGTCCTGCTCTCGCCTCTTGGTCCACATAGAAAGGCTAAATATGTGCATAGATGACCAGACACCTTTACATGCTGCTGGGTAAAAGAAAAAAACAAACACATTTTCAAGCAGATTTTTATAAAGCTCAAAAACATAGTTAGCTGAACAGTGTAGAATTGCTGTTCCCTCTCAGACCATGTGAATTACAATACGGTGAAACGTAACGATGCCCAAAAAAAAGTATTAAGTACTGCAGGTTTAAACTGTGTCATTGAAGGTTGGAGCTTGGGAGTGCTCTGGTGCTGTGGAATATGAAGGCTGCTGGAACTAAAAAGCTGCCTCAAGCATTTCGAGGCAGGGGTCTGAATGTGTCTGTGGCTAAACATGCTCCTGGGCCACCTTGGCTCAGCAATGAGGGGATGAGAGGTTCTCAATGATCGCTTTAAGCTTCCCTCTCATCCTCTTCTCTGTCACTGCGTCCACCGAGTCCAGTCCGGTTCCACCCCATCACAGAACTGGCCTCTCTTACCAGCATGTCCAGTTTGTTGGCATAGCAGCTCATCTCTCAGCACAGTAAAGAAGACAGCTCTCTCCCATGGGTGTAAGTAACAAAACACAATTACTGCCATCACTATAACAAAGTAGATTTGTATGTACTTATCTATTCTCATTATACCTTTCTCATTAGAGCAGTTGTTCACTCCATTCCAGGTAGTCAAAATGAAAAGCCACAGAGATGAGCAGGAGTTTAAAAGTAATTGACACACAAATCCAAAATGCAAAGTTAAATGAATCCTGAACACATTAAGCCATGGTGTTCTAACTGTAAATGATGGGAATTATAATTGCAGGATCTGAAATCAGGGGGAGAAAATGCTATAATGAGAAAATACATACAGTACCTTCCATTTGCAGCTCCATATCAGAAATGTAGATATAAATGAACATAAATACAGACATGAAGGTGTTTCATCCTTTTATGGAAGCTGACAGTAGACACGGAGACGAACAGAAGAATCGTGTCCAGTTTGCATCTGACAGAATCAGATCAGTGATGGGTAAATTTAGCTGCCATGATAGAGGAGCTCCACAGAAAGCTTCACTTCTCCTCCTCTCAAAATAAAATAATTTTAGAACTTCTTGTAGTTAATATTCATCAAAATAATACTAAATGTCAGGCAGTTGAACAATTCAACACCGTAATCACACAGTTTCTAACTTGCACTGGTAGTTCACAAAGTTGCAGTCAACTTTTCGCGTTAACATTAGCTTAGCAATAAACCTTCACACAGTGCACAAAAGGGCCATTTACCAATGAAACCTAACCCCAAGCATACCCCAACCCTAACCTTAACCATTTAACACCCAGGCCTAACCTTAAGCAGACACAGGAACCTTATTTTATTGCAAACTATATTTATATAAATATTTTTAAAATAACTTTTTTTAGCGCACCAACCTCCACTTCTGGTGGATTACTTCCTTAGCATTAGCCACATTAGCTGAAGACCTGAAAAATTTTCAGCCCATGCTTTTATTTTTTGTGGTGGCCTTAATTTTAAAGAAAGAGACCTTTTGGGTAAACAGTGCCCCCCTTAATTGAAAAGGAGGATGATGTTTTTTGTCTTTCTTTCTTTTTTTTTTTGATGAACCTTGTTTAAAAAGTGAAGGGGTTTTCTACGGAGCCTGTTAGGGGCGAGATCTCGCCAAACTTTTGCGAGGTTCTTGGTATAGATGGATGCACAATTCCTTTAATGCTAATCTCACATCCTCTTTCCTCGCCCAAAGTCCACATTCTCTGCATTTCGTGTACATCCATCTATACCCGTGTAGCCGTCCAGAGTATTGCATTTGGCTCTTAATGAAATCAACCAGGACCGCAAGATCTGAATACGCTTTGCGATGGGGAAGTCCTCTCCCGCTGAAGAATCTTCTTAGATGTCTCTCACTTACATTGAACCCATGTCTACTGCCAAGCACAGTTTTAATATCTTTGTATTTTTGGCCCAGGTCAAAAGAAAACTCATTAAACTTCTCCCACTTTATTGCTGTGTCTGTTTTGTTTTTGTTCTGAGCATGGATGACCTGGAAGAACATTGCTCTAAATATAAATAGTTTTGCGAGATCTCACAAAAGTTTTGCGAGATCTTGCAAACCTTGACCCTTTTTTTTTTTTCCTCAATGTACCTTAACAGACGCCATAGTTTTCTTTTTTTGGCATTAAGTTTTATAATTTCAAACTCTCTTTTTTAACATAAATGTATTTTTTAAATGAGTAACTGTCTTTTTATTTGGATGATATTTATTTTGGGGCAACATATTTTAAAACCTAACATTGAATCTAATTTTTGATGTTGCTCAGTTTTATTTTGAGATACTTTTTTTTTTTTTGTAGAAGTCAATTTTATTTGAAGAGGTTATTTTAGTTTTAAAAAATCATACAAGTTTGTTTTTAATTTTTTTTTTAAATTTTGGAGATAGTTTTTTTAAAATGCAAGTTTTTTTTTTTTTAAGGGGTACATTTATTTTTCAGATACTTCGTTGTAAAT
Source organism: Sphaeramia orbicularis (assembly GCF_902148855.1). Taxonomy (NCBI): domain Eukaryota; kingdom Metazoa; phylum Chordata; class Actinopteri; order Kurtiformes; family Apogonidae; genus Sphaeramia; species Sphaeramia orbicularis. The sequence continues at coordinate 35,570,204 of NC_043965.1, forward strand.
AAATCACAATGTCTTTTTTTTCTTATAGTGGATAATTTTTTGGGCTGTTGCCCCTCTGCACCACCGTAATAAACCAAGTGTGTCCATCCACTGTCACTGATCCAACTCCATGGGTTTTACTGGTGAATCAATGTTCTTGAAGATGACAGTGTTTGCACGTTCACTATGGAGCCTCTGACCTTCCCAAATGGGTCATATGTGATGACCATGAAAAGATGATAAACTGCATTTTATCTGCATTATTTCAACATATTGAAAGGTTTAGTGGTTCAGAGGATATTAAAAATTTTAGATCAGTAGGTGCTTTTGGTTGGCAGTAGCTGTTTGGGTCTATGGGTTAAAGCAGACTTTACACAGGTTACCTTCTTTTTATTTGAGAAGATCTAACTGTTAGTACAAAGTCACCATAATAGTACATTTACTAGTTGTGTATTCAGTACACCTCTGTGCTGGCCTCTACTGAACATACTTATCAGCCTATATATTGTATATATTACTGTCCTCAGAAAAGCCTGCGCTGTACTTTCCTGTAGATGTCCTGTGTTGTCTGTTGTTGCACCCTATGGTATATAAGGACGTCCACCATCTCCAAGTTCCTTCTTATAAGGGCAGGGCTGAGGGTCGAGTGGTTTACCTCCAGCTTCCTGTTTTCCCGATGTTGCGCTAAGGGTGCCTTCATCATCATATGAACCTCTCAACCAGACGTCTGCCCACAGACTGTGCTTTTCCATTTCTATAGTATATATTTGTTTCCCTCTCACTGTCAGTTGAGTGGAACCAAACTCTAAAACAAACTTTCAAAAACCCACATGAATAGACAGTTTTATGAGTGTGCTCCTCACAATCCCTAGTGGCTTTGTCTTTTAATTTATTTTAGTTTGTTCACGTTTTTCAATACAGATTTTATTGTGTGAAATACATTTTATAAATTGTATTTTTACTTGGTGTTTTATGCTGAATATGATTACAGAGTTCTCTGTACTATTATGGCTCGTTTTGCTATATTGCTTTTATTGTCAAGGGTTTTTTTTGCCCACCGTTATGGATTTATTATTAACTGTGAGGCACTTTAGAACTGCTGAAAAATGCTATATAAATAAAGTTTCTGTACTTATTCAGTCACTTACTTCTCCTGTTCATTATATGTAGTGCAGCCATAAATTGTGCACATTTTTTTTTAACGTGCTCTTGAGTTGAAACAACCAGATGTACTGAAGTCTGTCTTTAATCCAGGTCATGAAGACTTGGTCCAGCTACATGACACAAAGCTTTTCAGTCAGACATAGCGGTTAAAACTGCACTATAGGTTTTTAATACTATAGTTCAGATACTCAGTTTATTTGTTTGTTCCTTAGTGTGCAGATACTTTTAGTGTTTATGCATCTCACTGTTAAAGTGTCGCATGTATAAAAGTGACAAGAATAAGTGTTTCCCTTTGTGTGAGCCCAGAGTGAACATTGGCAAGAAGATGAGGCCTATTAAACAAGTGAAATATTGTATAGAGAAACCATCATTTAATCTCAAGAAGACCTCATAAAGTGAGGTACATAAATCTGGGCAGAAATGACCCTCTCACAATCCCAATAAAGTCCTGCCGTTATCCAGATCATGGGAAGTAGCAGGAAGTTTGTTTTTTTTTCTCTTTACTATGATGGATTTGGAAGGACGGTGCCAAAAAAGTGGTAACTTTAGTGACTACAAGTGTATCTGTTCTTTCTTACATCTGCCAGTAAAATAATTGTTGTATTGTATTTTTTGTAATATTGCACAATAATATTCCCATCTGTATGTTGTATGATCATTTATACCAAATGATTAGAATTAGTTTAGGCAGTTCTGAATTCATTTCCAGATATAATCAGGTTTGTCTTTAAATGTCTCTTTTCACCTGATGTTTTTCCATCCAAACAAGCACAAAGTGATTACAAATGTAGGTCACAAGCACGGTTGTCATTAACTACTATTCCCTTTACTAATCAGAAACAGAATGGATAGTTATATTTTGTCTTGATCTTATGTGCAATAGTTTTTTGACAAAATACCATAATTTTAAGATAGATAGATAGATAGATAGATAGATAGATAGATAGATAGATAGATAGATAGATAGATAGATAGATAGATAGCTTTATTATCCTGAAATGGGGAAATTAATTAAGTCTGTAATATATATATATTAAAAAAAAAAAAAAAAAAAAAAAAAAGAAACATATATATATATATATATATATATATATATATATATATATATATATATATATATATATATGTATATATATGAATTTACAAGATGATTATACAGGTTTGTGTGTGTTTGCTTCTCCAACTTTGCTCATTAAAACTTTCGCACTTTTTTTGCTTATTGAGCCGGCTATCTGTCCAGATCTCTGTGCTTTCCAAACACACCAGTAATTGCTGTCAGGTTCTCTGCAGATAAATAAACCTCAGATTGCTCTCCTGGCTCCCTCGTACTTATGAAAATATGTGAAAACAGTATCCATTCATGAAGGTTCAGGGCATTTGCATCAGTTTGTTATCACAATGCAAATGCTGCCATTTCTATCAGATGTTACTGAAAGAAAACCCACCACCAACCCTGCGTCCGCCATTCCTCCACCCCTGCAGGTGTCTGAATAATGAAGTCACCTCTCCCACTTGGCTTTGACCCAGGCGTAAAAAGAGTATTGTCAGCATCACAATGAGAGAGAGCGAAGGGTCCACCGCTTGGGAGATGCATGTGGTGTCCTTGTTCATCTAACCCCTCCAGCCACAGCTCCAAACACCACTCCCTGGCCTCAGCCCTCCAGCACCTACACACCCATGTAGACACACACCTCAGACCACCCCCATCCTACAGCTCATCACTCATTGTCACTCTGTCACCCACTCTGAAGGAAAATGAAACCTATAATACAGACTAACCTTCCCTTCACCCACTGTGAGGGGTTCAGAAGCCATTGTCTAATGCACAAGCATACGCTGCTAATCCATTCTGTCCACACACAACTGTAACACAATACACCAGCAAGACTGTTCAACCCAGTGACTAGGAAGAAATGTTGTCAGTGTGTAGTTCAGCAAACCACAGAGTGAACTGTCAGTGTTTTTGAACCAACATTTCATAATCAATGTACAAGAATGTAAAGATGTAAAGAAAGATATATTGTAGTGATTTGGACTTTATTACAATGTCACTTCTTACCAGTATGTGAATGTTGCAAGAATCCTAGATGTTGCTTGTAATTTTTCTTTATTTATTACTGAAACTTTTACTCAGATCCTGAAGAGGTGCACAGCTTCTTTCTGCTTTGATTTTATATGATTTGATATTGATTAGTAATACCAGTAATAATAACAACAATAATATGCTGCCATTGTCTGTTTCCTTAAACCGTTAATGCAGTGTTTTTCAACCTTTAGGTCAGGACTCCACGTGGGGTCGTCTGTAATTCAAATGGGGTCGCCTGAAATTTCAAGTAATTGACAAAAATAAAAAATGTACTAATAAAAAATATGGTGAGTTGAGAGAGACAATGACAATACATAAAAGACATGACAAACTGTGAAGCTGAAACTGAAGCACTGTGGTACTGTTTATCTTTCAAATGTTCATTGTGGTCGGTTTCAGATGCTGCAGCTCTTTCATAATTCATAGTTTGAGTTCTTGTTTGTTCAGTATTAATTGTCAGCCTTGTAAATCCAAGCTGGACTGACTGTACATATCCTGACCAAGGAAAATAAAATTCTCACTTTGTGCAGTAATCTACACCTGGCTTTTCTGCCTCCGTCCATAATAATGTACGTTACATAGACTAAATGTTGTCTAAAATTAATGTTTTAACAACATATTATAGCAAACTATTACATGATCAAAAATGAGTTAATTTTAGCAAAAAAAAAAAAAAGAAGTCTGCGTTTCGAATGTCTGGGGTCGCCAAAAATTTGTGATTGTTAAAATAGGGTAACAAGGCAAAAAAGGTTGGGAACCACTGCATTAATAAGTACAGCGGTGGCGGCGTGCAGTGAAAGTGAAACTTAAGACGCTTTACTAATTCCTCTATTGCCACATTTCCACTACGTTGAACCAGATTGGCTCGGCTCGGCTCCAGGTGTTGTGCACCTTATTTCCTTTCCCCTACCTTCGGAAACTTGTATTTGAAGGGATACAACGTTTGTTGCCCACACCGGAACCAGAACTGGGCCTGGCGTTCACTCTGCCGCTACATTCACGATCGTTGCTAAGTAGTGTATCAAATACGTGACATTCCTGTAAATGAATCACATGCTGTGTGGACAAATGTTTGAGCATATTGGAGGGATTCCACCCTTTTGAAGACATGAAAGCTTTGCAAGTGTTACAAGTGGACCTGGTGTCGTCTTTTTAGACCGTTTCTGCCTCAACACCATGTTGGCTATGTTCTCACCAAAACAATGCAGCGTACACGTGACGTCATCGTGCATGCGCAACAAAGGCGAAGTCGATAAGCAGAATCGTTAAGCAGGCAGGAAACGATTCCAAGGAGTCGAGCTACTGGGATCCGGTTGTCACAAAGAACCAGTTCTCGATTCCCATCCCTACATACAGTATATCATTAGCACAGTTTTTAAAGGGGATTTTCAGTAATAAAATAATAATTCTATGCTATTAATGCTGTAATTATACTTTTATGTTATGCCATAGATATCAGTGTATTGTATTTCAAAAACATGAACTGCATTTATTCACATCCACAGGCAGGCAGATTACTTTAACTATATATAACCACTAGAGGAAGTAGTGAGTCATTCTGCCTGTCTCTCATATTGTACAAAACTAATATCAAGGCTGAGTTGAGAAAGAGTACCAGTAAGAAAAAACATTAATGGTCAAACAAAGCAATGAAGTGATTAAATAAACAGAAGCAGTGCCACTGTTTTCACCACTGGACACAGCTCTGCAGTAAAAGACTGGAGATGGATGCTAAAACCACGGCATTTCGAATACACTGGTGAAGGTGTAATGTTACGCTTTAGCGTGGCCACTGACAATACAAACTTTAAGGAAAAGACAGGTGATTTGTGGTTTTACCGTGGCTGTTACTGTCTGAGAATACTAGATGATGCTATAATACAGGTGTGTGAAAACAGTGTGCTTCATACACTCACTAATTTACAGTGAGTGGTACAGTGTGTGGAGATGTACTGTTAAAATATCCATGGTGTTTGTAGCTGTAGGTGCATTCTGGTTCACAACTTCCTCCTGATGTTGGTAGTTTGGAATATCAATACAACATGCAGCTCCTTATTAATTATGGTGTTTTCAATAGGTTTTGCACTGGCAGCACTAAGTTAGGGTTGAGGAAAGATACAGTACTATGGATCGGTATAATACAGAATAAGACTCACTGTGTATTTGAGTCTAATCTAGTCCAATTTGATCTCAAATGGGGATCTACAGGATGTAAACTTCACTCCTGTTGGAAAAAACCTTGATTTTTTGTGTCTCTGCCTTATCTACAGTATGTCCCACACTTACAGAACAACAGACATTTCTTATTTAAGTTGTTACTGCTGCTTGGACATGAGCACATGCTGTGTGTTTTCAATACCTGGGGTATCCCTAATAACTGTAGTTTGTAATGTGCATGGTATAGAAGTCTTTAGACATAGAAGATTGATGACTTGGGTCACATGGCACTGTGGTAAAAACCTTATTGGTGGTATAAAGCAGAACACCAATGTACATATTTTAGTACGTAACTTATCCTGATTCATTTTAGTAGTCCAAATAACTGAAGGCTTTTTCCTATCACCACACTGTCACAATAACATTGTGCTGACATCTTTTGCACTTTGTTACATGTTGAAAAAAAAAAAAAATCATAACTACACCCTGTGCTGAAAAATGGTGCTCTTGTGCAGGGATGTCAAACTCATTTTAGTTCAGGGGCCAAGTACAGCCCAATTTGATTTCAAGTGGGCAGACAAGTAAAGTAATAACCTGTGAACAATAACCCCAAATGTTCTCTCTCTCTTTTTTTTTTTTTTTTTTTTTTTAGAACAAAAAAGTAAAGGTGCAAATGATGCAAATGCAAACTATATTATGCCTCAACTTCTCATTTACAAGTGTGCACTACAACTGACAAATAACAGTGTATCTACAAAGACAAAACATTTTGTAACAGGCTGAATATTGTTAAAATTCCACCTTATTTTTGTGAAATTTCTGGTTGTACATGGGTGTTCATGTTATTCTCATTTTTTTGTGAAAAGACAGTCTGTAAATGTACTTTTTTCACAAGAAGGTTATTATGCTATTATTTAATTGAGATTCTTTCTTTCTTTCTTTCTTTCTTTCTTTCTTTCTTTCTTACTTATTTGTTTCGAGTGGAAGACAAAAACAAAACTTTTGTGTACAAGGAACAAATAGCGGAGCAAATAAATTAATAAATAGAGGTGATCAAGACAATATAACAATTGCCATGTACACTTGTAAGAACAAAATAAATTCAATAAGTATTGCTCAAAAAGGAGTGGGAAAAAGAAAACATATTAAAATCCCACCCCCACCTCTCATTTATACAATATAACACATTACTTAGAGTCCTAATAATGTAAATAACAGATAGTAAATAGATTAGGAAAACTGAAGTATATTACACATAGTAACTATCTAACTGATAGTCTGCATAACTTATAATACAATATATTTCAACAATAATTACATACCAATAATGGTTGTGGAAGTGACACATACCATTATGGTAAGCAACGACAAGCACATACCAAGAAGGTAAGAAAGAGCCAAGGATGGAATGGCCCAGCAATTAATAATAAGTCCCGCCCTCCCTGTACTGTGACCAGACCATACATTTGTAAAGTGTTTTAAAACTGTGGATATTTTGACATTGCTTGTGATCATATTGCTCTGTATGTGGCCCCTGAAATAAAATGGTTTTGACACCGTTAATTGTTAATGTCTTCAGTGTAAGTTTTGCATTTCATGAATTCATTTTGTGGGCCAGATTGGACCCTTTGGCGGGCTGGATTTGGCCCACGAGCCGCATGTTTGATACCCGTGCTCTAGGGGCACTATGTGTATCAAAATATGTTGGGCCAAACAAGTAATGAATCCTTTATGACAACTTACACTGATTTTGCACACATTTATGACTTGATAACATGTGGGCAACATAGTTTTTTCAGGTTGGGCATTTGCTGATTATACTCCAGACTTATTTTATTAAAGTGTATTGTTTCATTTTGGGTATATACTGTAAGTTATACACCCAAATCTGTGACCATTAAAAACTGTCACTCCCAGAAGTTTGTACTTTTCCCCAGTCATAGTCATATCCACCAAACCCCACCTGAATACAGCCAAGTTTTCTCTGTGCTCGCTCCTGTTTTTCTCTCTGCTCAATGCAATCCACTCCTTGGAGTTTGTCGTAAATCGACTCAGCAGGTGAGCCTCCATGGCACAGAGCTGTAACCCAGTGAATTCATTGATTCTATCAGATGAGGTAACATTATTCTGCAGGTGTTAAGTCTGGGGAAACCCATATTGCTAGAATAATAATTTCCTGGTTCAGGCTTTTTTTCCTGACATGGGGGCCATGAGACATTGCACTTGCAGTGTGTTTGTAAACCTTGTCGGAGACCAGAATAAGATATTACCTCGGGAGGACTGAAGCGGGCTTCGTTTAGAGGACACACAGATGATGCATTGCTTATATGAAATGATTAGAGGCAAAGAAGCATGACATGGCGGTAAGTGCAGGCAATCTCTCAGCGTAAACCAGCTGGAAACCAAATTAAAATGGGCCCTTGGAACATGCAGGTTGGGCAGCATGGCTAACCCCAGTAAAAAGGACTTTTCACTTTTCATTGCATCCTAAAATGCACAGTATATCTTGGATTCAAGAAAGTGGAGAAATAGATTGGACACACAAGGAAGCCTCTTGTGAATGTAACAAATGTGTTGTGCGCTGCAAAGACATAGAGTGCTTTTTGGCTTTCAGCCTGCTGTATATGGTGTCTACAGTATATTAAGAGAAAAATAGATGGGTTTTGCATTACTCATTAGCTTCATTATTACAGTTTTATTGGCAAACGCAAACAGTTATCAATTAAGTATTCCCAAAAGCTGCCAGAGGCTTTTGCAACAATCATTACTGGTATAATACTGAGTCTGTATGTTACAGAGATATACTATTCTGGGTATTATTCTAACATGTTCAGATTTTTAAGATGAAAGCTTGTCCATGACTGTCAGTGTGGCAAAAAAAAAAGAGCAGAAAATAAAGAAGTTTTTTGTGAGTATAATAATTGAAAAGCTTTCAGAGCTTTCTGCAGACCTTTATCTAGTAGGCGTGCTGAAACAGTTACAGTGCACAGGGCCAGAAACCAGATCAAGGCTTGAGGTGATTGTAAGTACAGGCAGAACAAAATACAGAAATTTATGCTGCTTTGGACTTTTGAACAGTTCTACAAAAGAACATGTGCAGTTGTTATGTAACATAGCGAAGTACACTTGAGTAGCAAAGCTGGCATTAAATCCCAAGTAATACGAAAAAAAAAGGGACATAGAGAAAACTCATCATAAAAATGATTTTATTATCCTAATTGTTAACAGAGGACAGATATCAATTATTCACTTTTTACAATATATTACTATCATTAGACTGTTTTATACATTGTTTTATATATTAATTAATAATTTTCAAATAATTTTGTACATGCTTTTGGGACTGACATTCCCTGGTCTGATGAAGCTGAAAAATGAGGGGAAAAAGGCACATGATTGCTCTTGTCCACGGCGAGCAATACAGTCCAAAGAAACAAAGAGCTGGAGTGGCTTGTGTGAGTGCAGGTGAAAATGCCTCCCGATCACATGACGAGCAGTCCCTTTGAAGCCTGTTACATTTCTTGCCAGGGCAGCACAATATGTCCAAAGCAATTTTCCAAATCACAGCCCAAAATAATCACTTTGATGTGGCAATTGACAACAATTATTTCTTTTGATTTGCTGAGATGGACTCAGAAAAAAACAAAGCACTTACACTCGCACACACTCTCTCTGTTATCTCAAAAGGTCTTGTAGGTTTACAGTAGAAACGACAGATTCATTAGGACCTCCACCCACCTTCAGAGGCTGCGCGCAGGTGTCTTGTTACTGTTTTATACATGTAGCTGAATGTCAGTAATGTGGGACATTTTAACCGGTGCGGCTTTCCGTAAGTTCTCTGTCAATCAATGCTCAGCTTGGTGGAGCACATGAATTGATCAGATTCTTCTTTAAGACTTGGTGTTGGAAAGCTCTGTGGCCTGAGGGAAGCTCAGTGCGCAGTGCAGTCTGTAGTGTGGTGTACCACGTAGTTCCACCACCAGTACCGTCCACAGTTTGCAATCACACTGCAACTTGAAACCCTGCCCAAAGCGTCTCAGAGGTTGATCTGTGGGTTCAGTGTCTGGGATGTTTAATCCAGTTTCGTATCATCCATTTCTGACCGGAGCATCTCTGGACCACTAGGCGAAGGCCAAAGTTCGCATCTTTGGACATTTCTACCTCCAAGCATCGACCCGTGTCCCTGCTGATTATCGGTCCGTTCTGCAACAGAAACATGAATGTGACATAATGAACTGTGTTTAATAACCTTGAAAAAGCCAGATGGTTGCGACACAATAGGCCCTCATTCACACAACTGCTCATATATCCCAAAGCCTGCTGTTAAAGCATCAGTAAAAGTTATAGCCACTCACATTACAACATATGCTTCATTGTTTTTCTTAACACCTCATCACATTTTGGGTGTTTGATGCAGTGCACTGGTGATAAATGTCAAAAGCAACCAGGTCACAGGAACAAAATGATACCTTTGTACATTGTTGTACACTATTATATAGAGGAATTTGTCATTGAAGGATCTGCTACTTTTTTTACTTGGTTGGAGATGTTTGGAGTGGATGGTAAAAAAACAGGGGTTGGCTTTACAACCTGAAGAGCCATTTTTGTCACGAAAAAGAAGAAATAAATCTGACTGGAGCCATGAAAAAAATATTTAAACCAATCTACATATTACCATGAGGTGGCTGCTCTGCTGTAGCCTATTTGTGATTAGTTTGCTGTTTAATTTTGTATTTCAATTACAGTAATGCGATGTCTGGTGCATTTATGAAGTTATACAACTACAATAAGATAAGATAAGATAAGATACGATACGATACGATACGATAAGATAAGATATGCCTTTATTAGTCCCACAAGGGGAAATTACAGAATAAAGAAAACTTTCAAGATTTGTATGATTTTTTTGAATGATGGACACTATTTCCAAAACCAAATTGCATTGTGTAATGGAGAAAAAGCTCAACTTTCATGTTTTGAGGCTTACATTTAAACAGACAAACTACAAAGAGGTGCAAATTGATTGTCTTGTATTGAATTTGGCAAGAAAATAATAAATTTTGGTTAATATGCTGTCAAAAAATTATTTTATTCCGTGCCTGTGCATTTTTGCAAATAATACGAACATACGTTAATTTCAAAATGTTCCTTATGCTCATTGACCCACAGAGAGAGGCTAAAGAGCCCCATTTGGTCCAGGAGCCATGGGTTGCAGACCCCTGCTCTAAACTCTATGCAGTGTTTTGTTATGGTTAGGGAAAGACCTTAGTCTGGTTTCAGTAAAGAGTAATGCACAACAAGACACTCATTACTGCAGATACTGTAGCATGATGACGCAAGACCCTGATGTAAAATGGATCATTTACTACATGCTATTTAGAAAAGAAAAATCAATAATTTGACAAATATATTGATACAAAAAGACTGGAAAAAGTGCTTTCATTAAGCAGTCTGAATAAAGAGCACAACATTTTTATAAATGTAAGGTATATGTTTATGTATCTATTATCTATTTTCATTTTTGCAGAATTTTTTTTTTATTTTTATTTTTTTTACATTAATCTAAGCCTTGGTGTCATTCCCCGAGAAGTGCTGTCAGTGCCTAAAGCAAATAATAAAAAGTTTAACGAGGTCAAGATACAGCTGTTCTGAGATGAAATGCAGTCTCATTCTATTTCCTCAAAACACGTATATTCACATATCTAGAAAATTTGATGTAAAAAATATACATTTGGTTCAGAATCCTTTATATTATGTGTATCTGTAGTTCACAGAAACATACAATGGCAACATTTTATTCTGGCAAATGGGTAAGGCATCAAGGTGATGAGGGTATTTCTGTTGCAGTCATCGTATTTGGGATTGACTGTTGTAGTGTGTCAACAGGGTAGATTATTTGCTTTTTTTTTTAAATACCTGTGTAAGTCCCAAAGCCTCTGTGAAATCCTTGAAACAGCATCACACTTTTTCAGGCTGGGAGTGCGTCCTCTGCCATCATCAATGAGGCATTTTGTGTCAGGCAGGAAGGTGGTCGATCCAAGGGGTCCTAGCTGGAGAAGCCCCTCAGTAGAGTAGCGTGCGAGCTGCAACACAGAGATATTCGTTGTGTCACACAGCAGGACTGAAGTACTGCAGCAGAAAAACCAAATACTTGACTTTTTAGAGAGCATTGCTGGGAAGTACAAGGTGTGCTTTAAGTGATTCTGTTTGGTTGGTAACAGTGTATTTTTAAATGCAAATTTTTCCATCTACTGTCTGTGTGTTACATGACATATTGTAGAATATTCCAGTGCACACTTCACATGGAGCCCAGATTGTGTAACTTATTAGTGACACAGTATTTCCCCAAACCAAAACTTGATCCCTCACTGTTTAATCCTGCACATGAAAGGCTCTGTGATGATACGTATCTATTACGTAAGGATACAGTAGAGATAGCATTTATTATTTATGCCAGTGATCCTCACTGAAAAATGAGATGCCAAAGATAGGGAGGTCTTTAGTAAAGCACCGGCCCTGCTTGGAGGCAGAACACATTAACATGAATGTCCTGAAATTCATGCACACATATTCACATCGTCATCCGTTCAAGTACATCGTAGACAGTGTGTTATTCAGATTCTTGGAAAAATCAATGTAAGTGAATACCTTTGAGTCCAGACTGCTGACTTTTAAACAATGCCTCTTGTAATGCATTACTGATGCAAGAAAATATGCTGCATGCTTTTCCTTTTAATAAATATTTCAATCAAACATTGATGCAGGAATGGATTTTCCGAAGGTTGGACTGCAACAGAACCCAGACCCCACGGCAAACTCATCATGCATCTGTAAATGAATCAATTTAAACTTCACATTTCATACTTAGTGAGTCTATTACTGTTGCCACACTGATGGTCCTTGTTTGGAGTACCATCACCAATCAATTTTCTCATTGTAACAGTCTCTTCAATTTGGTATAACTTTTTCAGAGTGGACAGGTTTTGGAGCATGTGCTGGATGGATAAACTAGTGTAGCAGTGAGTGGTTTGTGTGGGTGAATGTTGCTCGTTTAAAGAACACGGGTGGTTTATAATCTAGTGTTCTGCCCAAAACAGCCACTTAGAACATATAGGAAAAACAAGGAGCAAAGGTTCACAAGCTGTTGTGGATGTTTATGTACAGATAGCGATAAGGATAATGGACTGAGGTATGTCAGATATTTCTGTAAACATATTCAGAGTATCACATTAATGCAACACACAGACTTCACCAATCCTGTGCTGCTTAAGGTAATTAGTGCAGGCAGTTTGATAAGAATTCTTTGTGGAATTTTGTATTGCTGCCTTGGGTCTGTTGGGGTTATAATGCTCTTAGCAGATTTATGCATGGTGTAAACTATAACTGGGCAAAAGAAAACCCCATATAATCCCTACTAAGACCTGTTTACAGCTCCGTCTGGCAGCCTTTTATTCACTAATACATTTAAAATGAGACCGTAACAAATAATTAAAGCAAGGAAATGACTCTGCCAAGCCAATTAACCTGTGCCTCTAAAGCACTATTAGACGCTACATTGCCTTCCTAGTATTGTAAAAGTTTTGAAGGTATTTTTTTGAGGGGTGGGGGGTCAGGCTAATGACTCTTTCCTTAATTAGCTCATAAATGGTGCCATGCTGTGATAATACAAATATGAGATGCATTGTGTTTGTATTTGGTATCTGGTTGTAATCTCCACATTTCTACCTTTCCCGTACCTTGCTCCACCAGGAGGTTATGTGTGGGTTTATGCTCCAGATTAGAGTGAATGTTTAAGAAGGGCTTGGCTTGGGGCCTCTGACGTGGACTGTGCACATGTCGTCTTCATGTGAGACCAATCTGATGTGATGTGAATTGGCTCTTAAGCAGACTCATGAAATTCTAGGTATGAGGAGTAATTTAGTTCTATGTTTAAGTAATGTACAAAATGTTCATATGAATAAAATCACAGATGAGCTACACTTTCACATATTACTATTCAATGTGCATCTTCTGTATATGTGAAGCAGTTGGGACTGGGTGATTTGGCCGGAAAAAATAAATCAAGATGATGGATGGATGATTCATGGTTTTTGTCCAAATGATGTCCAGATGGTCCAGATGTCCAAATATGATTCAGAAATAGTTTACTATCCAGGGTTTTCCCTAGGTTTACAAGAGGCTGAAGTGCTGTTCAGGTTAAGAGTGATGTTGTTTGAGTGGTATTTTAAGTTCTTGATCAATAAGATTTATTAATAAAACTATATGACCACTAAAAAGGAAGAAATCCACCCACTGTTGCTTAGCTACTATATTATGGTTGTTTGTATTATTATTTTTTTTATTAATGTTCTGTTGTTATTTAAAAAAAAAAAAAAAAAAAAAAAAAAGGGATAAGAAACCAAGAAGTGAAGGCACTAGAGATATACACAGAAAAATAAATGTACAGGTAGATTGTTTTGTTCTTTTCTGAAAAGAAAAGAAAAATAGAAAAACAACATTGTAAAATGATATATGTGCATGTGAATGTAAAACATGTAAATTGTCCACTACAAAATCAAATAAAAGCTTGAATTAAACAAATATTATTCATAATATATGTGGACTACCATAACTTGTCCAAATAAGAGGACGCAAACAATCCAGAGTGCAAAACAATAATGACAAATGTCACTATAATTATAATAATCTATACTGGAATAAAAGTGAAAGGTTAAAGTCCCTTCATTATCCCCATAAGGACATTCAGTATTTCACCCACACACAACCCAGCACTAGTTTTAACATTAGCAACTATATTCGCATTTAGCACATTTATTAGCAGTGAGCTGCCACTGACGGCACTCAGGGACCAACTCCACATCTACATCAGTGCCTTGGTCAAAGGCAGTGACAGTAGAATTAACCTACATAGACGTTTTTTTCTTTCTTTTTTTAATTTACTTAATCATGGGGGAAACTGGGAAACCTGGAGGCTAGCTGTAAAGTGAAACTAACCACTACACAGCTGTCCTGCCCCAAGAAATATTAAAATAAATGTTCTTTTTATCTTGTTTAAGTTAATTTGGCGTAGATTGCAATCTAAAATGCTTCAGAGTTTTCTTTTATTTAATTTTACTCAACATTGATTTTTTTTTTATAACATTATAATTGTTTTAACTGTTCAGTTTCTGAAATACTACACACATCGACATTAATGGTCACATTCTGACCATAAATAATCATTTTAAACCACAAGTAATTGTCTGGTTTCTTCAACTCTCACTCAGGAAGAAAAAACAGCCTTTAAATGTACAACCATTGATATGGTATTTATTGTGATAGTTATTGTCGACAATTCTCATGAACAGTATTATCATGATAATTAAAAATAATAGTAATGAATATGAATTGGAAGTCCTACAACCTGTAGAAGTGATGTGTCTCATTATTTTTGTCTATATAGTATACAAATAATAGTGACAAATGTTCTCATTTTCATCTTTTTAAAAATAGGCCTATTATAAAATTCTTTCACCAGTGGTTTTTTTTGGGTTTTTTTTCTTTATCAGAAAAAGATGTAAAAACATTTATAAATGTATGATGTATAAATTTGTTTATCTACCAAGTCATATTAGATTCTAACATTAGTTCAGTCAAGGTTTCTTCATGTGTCATCATGTGAGTTAAAGGAGTGATATTTGGCTTTTTTATTTAAATGGAATTGTGCATTTTAAAACATTTCCCTGTGGTCTACATAAACTGTAAATGCTATGCTTGGGTCTGAATTCTTCATTAATTCAACTCCACAGGTCCATCTTCAACAATATTTCTGAGTAATGACACCAGAAAGGTTGTTTTGACCCTTTAAATGCACATGAGCAACCCCCCCCCCCCACGTTGTTGACTGCTGCTCTGTCCCATTCAACCAACAACTGAACATTTTAGGTAATCGGCTCAAAGTTTGGACATATTTTCAGTATGGACTACAACCGCTTCTTCTGACAAACAATTATGTTGTACTCAGAGACATGTTCGTCAGAAGTTTTGACCTTATATGTGCAAATGTCGTGACGTAACTAGTTATAGATGCAACAAATTAAGAAGGAATTAAAACAGGTTGTGGAAATCCACTAGTTTTTTGACAAAATTAATATAAAGATAGCTTTGCAGCATCTGGAGGGTTCAAATTCAAACTTTTTGAACTTTTAGGGTCCAAATACACAAATAAATGAACCAAAGACTAATAAAAGTGGATTTAGCAAAATCTAACCCCTTAGATTCAGTACATAAATATGATCAGTTAATTCAGTTAATACATATATATCTACAGTGGTCTTTGAACTTTCTTTAGTAGTAATATGCTATGTTAGGTTACAAATAGGATAAATGCATTTGTAGGTCAATTTAGCTTTCAGTGCTGCCTTTTAATGGCAGGGAAAGCCCTGTGTGTACTGTATATCAGCAAACAACAATAACAAAAAAAGTGCAGAGCTATTTTTAGTTCTAATAGAACTTTCAAGCCAAACTTGTTCTATACAGCTGAAGCAACATGACAGCCTGTCTTTACTCGTATTTCATCATCTAGACACTCATATGTGCAGCCATCCCAAAGGAAACAGTGACAGCTTACAATACTATTATAATTGTTGATGCTGGTGTTTGAGTGACAGCAGAGGAAGCACTGATCTTAATTTTGTGATTCAGTTCAGAAACAAAACTCCAATTAATCTGTTATTCAATGGATCACCCAGCTCTGTGAGCAAACCAGTGCTGTAGGCTTTATAAATTGTATTGCTGATGGAAGTAAGAGTTAGAAGACCTATTGGACTAAGGCGGAGGCAGTATCCATGATTTAGATTTCCACCAGGAGAGATGACAGAGAGAGAAAGAGAGAGAGAGTAATTTCAAAGACACAATAAAAAATTATTCCGGGCAATTATATTTTTTTCATAAGTAAAAGGATCCACAGTAAAAGGAATTCAAAATCACAGTGTCCCACTAAATTGAATTCGGCCCGCTCACAGTAATGCCGGTCATCACTGTAATCTAATGATACAAAGACAGAAATTCATCTCCATTTGTTTATTTCCTCCGGGAATCAGGATTAAAAGAGTCAGTGAAGCCTTACATTACTGGACCCCACGAGTTCTCTCTGAGGAAGAAAAGAGGCCAGTGAGCCGCCGTCCTGCTAACATTACTCCCCCTGTGACACGTAATGAACATGAATCGCACCAGAGAGAGAAGTGGTCAGGAAAGATGGGAAAAATGTAAAAACAAATGATCCATGAATAACATTTGCATGATTTGTCTTCAGGATTGCTTTTCGGCTTACTGTAGGAAAAAAAAAAAAAAAAATCGGGACAACAGGATCCCACCCACAGCGCCATTTGTCCTGGTATCTATTTACGTAAAGGTTATGCTGAACACACCGTATTTCTTCAGTAGCCCCCCCACTGCATATTCATATAATTATATGTGCTCTCACCTGGGAGTGCCCTAGTTTTCTAGTATTTACCATGGAGCTGAAATAGAACCAGTGGTGATGCCTTACATTCTAATCCTTTGCTCTATTTTTTGCTGTATTTCTCTAACAATATACTGTAAAATCCACAGTAAAGCCAAAACATTTTTTACATGAAAGTACTGTAATTTCCACAGCATTATAGAAACATTTAAGTGATTTCTTTTAAAAATTGCTGTAGCTTCAGGTTTTACATTTACAGTAGTGCCACACAGTTTCCCTACTTCATAAATAAATGCATTGACATATTTTTCCGTATTCCTATGGCCTATATTTCTTACTGTACCTTCCACTTATTTGTAGGCTTAATAGCTTACTTGGTTCATATTTATATCTTTAAGGGGTGATATTTAGCTTTTTTTTTTATATATAATTATGCATTTTAAAACATTTCCCTGTGGTCTAGATAAACTGTAAATGCTCTGCTTGGGTCTGAATTCTTCATTAATTCAACTCCACAGGTCCATCTTCAACCCTATTTCTGAGTAATGACACCAGAAAGGTTGTTTTGACCCTTTACATGCACATGAGCAACCCCCCCCCCCCCAGGTTGTTGACTGCTGCTCTGTCCCGTTTAACCAACAACTGAACATTTTAGGTAATTGGCTCAAAGTTTGGACATATTTTCACTATGGACTACAACCGCTGCTGCTGACAAAAATTTATGTTGTACTCAGAGACATGTTCATCGAAAGTCTGGACCTTATATGTGCAAATGTTGTGACGTAACTAGTTATAGACACAACAAATTAAGCAGGGATTAAAACAGGTTGTGGAAATCCACTCGATTTTTTCCAAAATGAATATAAAGATAGTTTTGCAGCACCTGGAGGGTTCAAATTCAAACTTCATGAACTATTAGGGTCCAAATACACAAATAAATGAACCGAAGACTAATTAAAGTGGGTTTCGCAAAATACGACCCCTTTAACATTTAGTGGGATAGAATTTTTTTCTCATGTCAGCTACCATTTGTGCTGATATAATTTTCTGTATTAGCTTGTCTGCGGTGTTTTTGTACAGTACTGGGTTATGGGATGTTTCCAGATTTATTTAGTCTCTTTCCACCCAAGTGAACACTTACAGCTCTGAGCTAATTTTCTACTGTTGAATACTGTTGTTGGGCCAGATAAAGTTTAGAACTCACAACCAAACTAATCTGCTGATGAACATATTAGAAAGAAGACACAAATGAATGCCTATTAGATACATCCAAATATATGTGATATCTGCGTTTACTCAAACACAACATACCACACATTTTGACCTATAAAATGTACACAACAAGTGGTGACAGGCACAACAAACCCCAGTCCTCGCATGTATTGTAGCTTCTTTTGGCATTGATCCAGCTGATGTCATCATGTCTATGCATGTGCCGATGTCAGCATATCAAATGCCTCTGTATATGTGCCAAGTCTGAAGTAAACTGACACAAAATTGATGTTTTTATAGACATTTGAAACCAATAGTTTTGCTGCTAGAGTGTTAACAATCAAAGAAACAAACAAACCAAAAACAATACACCTTGCCTCCTCTTCGGAGGGGGGCGGGGGGGTTAAATATTCCTTTTGGTACGTATATTGACATTGTTACTGATGCAAAGAAAATGACTTAAAATAAATGAAAATAAACAAATCATTGGCTATACGACCATATTCTGCTCTAACATTAAAGAAATACTCCTACAGACTATGTTACTTCATCATATTCATGTCTAGTTCCACCATTTTATGTGAGCTGTGATTTTTTTTTTTTTTGTAAGTCAAAATGCACTGCTATTCTTGTTAGCAGCTATGGGAGCCTGAATTATTTAGATTGTATTTAAAATTTCAGAGGAAATTGGAGAAGCTGTCAAATAAATCGGATTTCATCTATAATCATAGAGCATTAACAGCCATCAAATGTAATAACTGCTGAAGCAATATTTTTGAACTAAATCAAGTGTTTCTTGGCTTGCATTTACACCTCCTCATCCTCTCAGCTCTATATTGTACATTTAATTGCATACAATAATTTCATATCATGCCTATTTAACTTTCATTACAGATACGAAGCATTCAAAGGTAAAGTGCTTTTGTCTATCTTTCAATGGATAGAGAATATTTATTCCTTCAAATATTAAAATATGCGCTAATATGCTTCCTCTGTGCATTTGACATTATACTTATAGTATGTATCTGTATTACACAGCTGTCACAACATGAATCTCCTTTGAATCCTTTACAACTCTACATGTGGTTCAAGAGCTAATTAAATAAGAGAGAAGAGGCAGCCTTGTCATGTTCTTCTCTGAAAGCAAAAAGGCAGTGAGTCTAGCATTTACTGTGACTGCCACAAAGGGAGTGTATAGTAATCCATATAATACGTATTAACCATTGTTAAATGAGGAAGCAGAGTCCTTTGTTACTTTCACTGTGCCTATACTAAAGATTTCCTTTCTGCATTTGGAAAATGCATTTTAATATTAAGATAGGGACATTTATGCACAGTTTCCCTGAATGTAAATGAATCTTACCACAGTGAAATATATTACAATACAATTGCAATCTGCAGCTTTTGTATGAATATTTTTAGCCCAGCCTCTTACATACTGTATAGTCTTTCTTTCCTTCCTTCTTTTTCTTCTTTCCTTCCTTCTTAACGTTTACTTTCACTACAGATGAAGCAGTGTGTTAAGATGGTATTTAAGTGTCATGTACTTGACCCCACTGCAGTGATAAAAACTGTTTCTCACCTCCAAGAAATGAGTCTCCACCCAGTGTAGACTTGAGAACAAAAGGAACGTCTTATGGATTTTAGGGCTCATTGATATGGACAAAATGATAACATGATAAATTTTTATATCGACAGTTATCACAGTAAAAGTCAAATCAGTATTTCTTCTTTCATTCATTAATTTTTGTGAAAGGGTTGTGGGGGTGGTGGATCCTATCCCAGCTACCAGGAAGTGAAGGTAGGGTACACCCTGAATGTGTGGCCAGTTCATGGCAGGGCTGACATATACAGGGTGTCCCATAAGTCTCCATACATAGGAGACATAATACATTCCATACATATATGGTTCTAACATGTATTTCTTTATATTTCTTCTTTATAGTTCTTCAGCAGTGGAGGACACGCATTGAAATGTGTTCCCGACAAAATGGCAGTCATATAGAGCATATTATATAAATAAAAATGGTTTATGTCAAGAAACGTTTATTTTTCCTATGTATGGAGACTTATGGGACACCCTGTACAATTAAACAACCATTCACTGTCACATTCACCTATAGGTGGTTTAGACCATTTAACCTATTATCTTCATGTCTTTGGGTGGTGGGAGGAAGCAGGAGTACCCAGACGGAATCCAAACAGACATGGGGAGAACATGGAAACCTTTCTGTGAGGCAACAGTGTCGACCACTGCACCACCGTCCATCAATCATCATTCAGTATTATTTATTTTTAGTTCAAAGTCTGATTTTTATTCCACATATTAATGGTTTGAATTTTTTAAGGTCAGAACATCTCTAAAACGTAGAGGTAGAACAGCCAAAATAATTAACAACGGATAAGTCTTTTCAATGTCAAAACATGCATCAGTAAAATTAAGTAGCCTACAGTAACATAACACTGAATTTTTTTCATTTAATAACAATGTTTAAAAAAAAAGTATAGAGGCGAACAACTAACCGCTCTCACCTACTGACAATAAACCTATTAGTGCATGTCTTTGGATGGTGGGAGGAAGTCGGATTACCACGCACAGAAAGGTCTTGGTGCTGGAATCGAACCAAGAACCTTCTTGCTGTGAGGTGACAGTACTATCCACTGCACCACCTCATGTAAAATCATCATCATAATGATATATAAACATGATACAGTGCACTTATTATCTTTTTATTGCCCACTCCTTGAGCCTTTTCAAATAAAATATAATGTACAATACAATAAAAACCTCATGCTATAGGTTTTATATCTCTCTTTACACACAATACATGTATTTGTAAATCAGGACATTTAATTATTTCATTTCCTAGTCTGCTCTGTGTGTATCTTGAGTGTGTCCCTGTGATGGTTTACTACATCACTTAAAAGCTTTATGGCTGATTTGTGTAAGAATCTGTTCAATGTGAAGGACCCAGACAGTTATTTTTTTTCCCCTCCATGTAAGAAGTAAAGCCTGATAAAGCTTATAAGGAGGTTGAAAAGGAAAATATTTGAATCATAAAATTCCCAACTACTGAATATGAAGAATGTATTTATTTTTCATTATTTACCTTTCCATTTATGCAGATATGTTACATGATGTCTGGACTCCAAATATGTTATTAGGGTGTCCCATTTCATAAATACATACATTTTACTTTACTGTATTTATATATGAATTTATTTATTTGTTTGTTTGTTTGTTTGCTTGTTTGTTTGTTTCAAGCATTTACAGAATACATGCAAATTCAAAATTAAAAAAAAAAAAAAAAAGTCATTCATCTATACTCGAAAAGGAGTGGAAAGAAGAGAAACTTAGTTAACCCCACCCCCATTCTCGTCATCAAATAACTTAACATAATAACATTTTAAATACTCACTCCTGTCCTTTGACTTCAAGCCAGAACAATGAACAAAATAGGCCTATACCAAAATAGAATGAACTCATTTGACAGCATTTACATTGTGTAACCAAAATGTGTGTTAAAAAAAAAATAAAATAAAATAAAATAATATATACATATATATATATATATATATATATATATATATATATATATATATATATATATATATATATATATGTATATATATATATATATATATATATATATATATATATATATATATATATATATATAAACAAAGTACATTCCTGGTGGTGTTACCACAGGTAACAGTTAACCGTTAACTTACATGATAATAATTACATACCAACAATGCTTAGAACAAAAAACTGCAATAGCACAAGTGGTAAAGAACAGCAATAATTACATACCAACAATGGTAAGAAAAGAAACCCAAAAAACTACAACACCACTAATTGTAAAGGTCAGCACATACCAGCAATGGTAAGAACAATACCAGATGGTAAAGGACAACACGTACCAACTAGATGAGGAACAACAAGCACACATTAACATATAACACAGAATATTGATGTAACAGTATTAAGACCCTCCATCTTCATACTGGGACCAGACCATATTTTTATAGAACAGTTTAAATCAGTGGATATTTGGGCATTGCTTGTGTTGGATGTCCAAACTGTTCCAAAGTTTCACTCCACATACAGACACACAAAAACGTTTATGAGTGGTTTGAAATTTGGGTGATGCATAATTTGGGTAATATTTTCTGAATGAACTTAACTTACTTACTTGCCTGTTACTTTGAAAAAAACACACAAACAGCACCTGGATCTTACCTGAGAGGACATGCCGTGGCATGGGTAAAGGATGGCTTTATCATCATCCTCTGAGCCCTGGTCCAGGCAGTATCCACTAGCTTTGCTGTTTCTAACCTGAAAGATACAGCAGATATGAATATTAACAATAAGGAAGAAAAAAAAAAGTCTCATTATTGTAAATGCCAATGCTAGTGTGAGTCTAAAAGCTCAATTTGTTCAATATTATTTCCTGGAAGGATCTTAATTTTGTCTCTTATTGTTGAGCTGATTAAGATAAAGGTTAGACTTTTATTTTAGAAATTGCCTTTTAGGGATTCATAAAACACTTCTCAGAAACTCACTAACTCAGAAAATGTTAATACAGCATTTATATCAGTTATGACTGGACTGTCTAAGTCAAAAATTAGCATGCAGGTGAGAAACCCAGATCTTTGTCCATTTACATAATTATTCCCATGAAAGTGGTCAAGTTTAACCCATAAAGACCCAAACATCCACTGGTGACCAAAACCATTCACTGATATAAAATGTTTAATACCTGTTGATCCAACAATTCTATCAGTACATGTAAATAATTGGTGTAAAATGCAGTTTATCATCTTTTCATGGTCATCAGACATTTAGAGGCTTCGTAGTAAACGTAGAAACACCGTCATCTTCTACAGCATTGATTCATCAGTAAAACCCATGGAGTTTCAAAAACAACAGTGGATAAAGATGCTTATTGTAAGTTCAGTTAATGATATATTTTGCAGGAAAAAAATAATCTGTTTCTTCAGTTTTTCTTTGTTTTGAATATAATAACCCTCATTTTCAATCTGAGCTTTAATGAACATCTACATGATCAGTACATTAAACACAGGAAAAAACCTGACTGTCACTTAAAAATGCCAAATACAGAACGTAATATTAGATTAAATGTTGATAAATCACTTAAGAAAGGTTAAAAATACAGAGAAAAAAAATCATTTGGGGTCTGCCATAAAAGCAGCACTGTTGGCAACTATTTACTTTCCAGATATTTCTAAATATTTAACTTTAAGCCTATAATACTAGACATTTGTGACACCCTCATATATTTATACCATCTTGTAAAATGTAGACCAGCGACAAATTAAAGAATAAAACAGCGTGTAAGTGTTTTTCCTGGATATGCAGGGATGAACACCATTCCTCCAAAACATATTCCCCATTTGGTGATTTGATGATGGTGGGGGAGAGTGGTGTCGAACATAATGGTCCAAATCTCCCATAGGTGTTCGGTTAGGTTCAGATCTGATGACTGTGACAGCCAAAGCATATGATTAATGTCCTTTTCATACTCAGACCATTCATTGAACCTCCATGCCCTACAGACACAATTCTTTAGTGTTTTTTTCTTTAACTTTTTATGCCTCTTTATGTCCCAATGCTTAGAAGTAATTCTTACCTACCAGTTTGCCTTGCTGTGGGGTGCATTTGCTACAGAATTTAAGCTTTTGTTTATTTGGAATGGCTTTGTTTCCTTGAAATGGCCCTCATTTAATTCCTGTGTGTATGTTTCACCGCCTGCATTTCTAACAGATCCCTTGCGGCTCGTTCACACACCAGTGTCTCATATCGTATTAAAGTGATGTCCGAGCCATGATGGGGTATCATCATGCAGTGACCAGTCCTAGTTCTGTCTCCTGGCTTCCAGATGGTTGTGTGCATTGAGCATGAGCTTCGGTTACGTGTGATTTGAATGCATATGGCTTCATTTCCAGGTTGTGACATATCTATCATACACTGTTGTCAGGGAAGGTTCCACTCCACTGGTCTGGTCAGCATGGCCGACTGCAGTGCTGATGCGCAGTGACAGATGAGACTCACTTCTGCTGCGGTGGCAGTGTGGCAACACAAGGTAACTGTTTCCCAGCTTGTCGACAGATCTGAAATAGTGCCACTTAAGTAGCTGCTGCGCTGAGGAATCTATTAGCCAGATGTCACAGCCAAAAAACGCTCGCAGGGGAGACAAATTCACACAGCTGTGATAAATCTAGAGTTTAATTTTGATGTATTCTGACATTGTATTTGCAGAGCATATTGATTTCCCTCTATTTTCCATTGTTGAAATTGATATGAGGAAAAATGGTGTGTTTCAGCATTCTTCCAAATAGTGTCTGACTCTAGAGTGTGTTCAATTCTTCAACCTGTCATAATCCTGTTTTCTTCCTCTACTGTGCTGAGCACGCAGCAAAGCCCCAAACAATCATGTTGGAATGGAAAACTAATAAGTGTTTAATTAAAACTCATTATGAGGGAATTGCATCTGATCCTATGTGGTGGCACATTGCTATAGCAACAGGATACCACTTCCTTAGATTGACAAAGCTGATTTAATTTCTTTTCTTTTTAAAGTGGTTCTTAGTGTGAATATGAAAATGCCACTGTGTGTGACGCTGCTTGTCTGTTAATCTGTTCGTTACAACGCCATAGTTTTGCACAAAGCAAAGCAGATATCACCTTAGCTGCAGACATCTTTACTGAGAAGGAAAAATGCTCCCAAGGGCTGTCACAGAGAAAGCCATTGATAAGGCAAAGCTACAAATGAATGCGTTTTCACCATCTGAATATCTGCATTTATCGCCTATGCAATCAAATTAGCTCCATCCTTGTCTGCATTCTCTGCAAACCACAGCTCTATAATAGAATTATAGATCATGATACAGTAAATGACCATAATCTTCTTAATGAGAATCTTTCTCACCTCGCCGTATGTGATGGTGTTGTTGTAGATTCGCATCTCTGGGTAGACATGTTCAAGGTACCAGCGAAAACTACGACATTGAAGCCTCTTCCTCAAGGCCAAGCGCTCCGAGACATCCCCAAAATCAACTCCAGGGTTCTGTCATCCAAGGGTACAAAACAAGACAAAACAAAACAAACTCTCAGCCAGTGGGCACTTACATGCTGAGGGAGAGTACTAGCTGCTGAAAAGATGGAAGACGATGAAGTTGAGTAGGCAAACAAGAGTGCTGAGGTGCTGAGGGTACGCAGCAAGCATTTAGTTAAGAGATGGATAGATGTGCCTGTCATGTGGGACCTTCATTGTTCTTTCATTAGACATGATCTGTGCTGAGCAAATTCTAATCAGCTGCTTAATTATGAGCCCTCACGGCCCTGCCAGCATTATGGAGGTGGCTTCGTAGATTGATTGGGGGGATGCCTAATAGCTGCTCTGCATGGCACAAACGGCTGATCCTGATGCTCACACACACATAAACCAAACACACACACACGGAAATGTTGGGTTTCCATCTGTTTAGGATCATTGCACTGATGTACACTGACTTCTTGAAGACTTATCCAAACTGCACCATGACAAACCCAAGCCCCAACCTTACAACAACTCCTCCTGCATCTCATATTCAGTGATTTATGTTATTGGGAACTGTGTTTTGTCCCTAATGGGAGCAAAATCCCCACAAGCAACTGTGTAAAGATATTTATAATTGCCATAACATATCTACAAGACCAACAGTCCACTCTGATTCCAATGCTCTGATATTATTAAACCACAAACAAACCTCAAATTATGGCCAGAGTTTTACTTCTTTTTGCCAGTTGCCGCTGGTTAGTTTAGCTGAATGCTATCATGGTAACAACAATTTTTCTTCTAATTTACTCTCCATCCTTTGATAAATCAGCTTCACAATATATCTTCAGTCCAAGTGATCACAATCACAATAAATTCCAAGACCGCATGGGCAACAGTGCATGTATATGAATATGCAAACAGGCACAAATGCTATACAGCCATAATAAACACAGCAGTATGCATATGAAATGTTAGCAACCCTGGAAAATGTTCTCAGCTAAACCCACACTGAGACACAAACACACTGGTCTTATTATCAGGCAGTGCTCCCATGCAAATCCCATCCGGTCCCTCTTTCTGGCAGAGCTGCTGAACCTGCTTTTAACATCTGCAAATAATGAATTCCACTTGGAAATGTCCACTTTTTGTAGGAAGGGGGGAAAGAAGTACGGGTACCATAAAGCGACACTAACAAATGCATTCAATTTCAGAGAGCTGTTGTTTGATATTCGGACTTGGGGCTGGCACAGTGATGAATCATAAAGCCTCCCCCCACCACAGTAATTGTGCTCTCAGCGGGAACGTTAGACAATAACAAGAATCTGTGATTGTGCGTATGGGCGGGTTGGGAGGGATGAAAGGGAGGTAGATGGAATAATCGTTGCGTTAGGTCTTTGTACTGTACACAAGATAACTCTGCACCACAGGACAGCTGGGGTAATAACGTGCCATGCCACTGTGTTTGTAATTACACTGCAGAAGGGAGGGATGTGACCTGATTGGCTACTTTGTCAAAATTGTACCCCCCTCCTCCTCGCCAACATGTTCTCCATGCCGCACACACAATGGCTGCATTTCCCTAGTTGGCACGTTATACCTGCACTTACTGAGTCCTCATGTAATAATTTTGTGTCAAATTTGACGACAACATGCAGGCACTTTGTATGACTGCTGCCCTGCCGGCTCCTTTGTTTTGAACAGTAGTGTGGTGTTTTGGGCAGCATTCTGAGGCCTTCGCTGATGTCCTTCACTGACTGTCATCTCGTTCTGCATGGTTGGCAAGGCAATTAGGATTCAATGTTAAACTCTTTATTAATGAAAGTAGCTGTTTATTATTTTGCAGCCCATCTATAAAGACCCTTGAAAGCAATTAAACTAAACTGATGTGTATGAAAATAGACTGATTAGACATGGCTCCTCACATTCACTTGGTGCACCGCTCTCATCTGTTTGGAGTAAGACTCCACTGCTGCCTCTGCTCTGCCTCTGCTCTGCTCTGCCAGTGTGAAGGTCAAGTGGGATGAAATCTGAATTTTGAATTTCTATTGACTCATGTCTCTGGAGACCCCGGCTGCATTTCTGAATGAGCAAGTGAGAATGGAAGAGAGGAAGCAGAGGGAAGCTAAGGGATTGAGGGAGGGAGGGCTCTAAGAAGAAGAAAAACTTACGTTCATGGGAATGTTCCAGGCCATGTAGACGTGGGATTTGTACTCATCCATCCACACTTCTGCGGCCCGCAGGGCATTACGCTTAGCGTAGTAATCGATGTCATTGTTGTAGGGCTTCTTGGTACGCTCAATGTGAGCCACTCTGGCACATGGCAGGACTTCCATACTACCTCCACACTGCCACACCTTGAAAACAGCAGGAAAGAGCAAGAAGAGTGCATGTTTCAATGAAAAGCTGATTAGACCAGGGATCTTACAGTGCAGCTTAGTGGTAACAGAGTGGGCTGAGAGTTAGATTATAAAGGACTGATTATTATCTTTAGAAGAATCTGTACCTTTATTCGTCAATACATTTTACATATAAACATGCAAAATAAATCACCCTCTGTATTTAACCCATCATTTGCTAAAATTTGCAGGTAGTGATGCCATGTCAGGAACAAATAGGGGGGTGTTAAGTGTCTTGCTCAAGGGCACATCAGCCACCAATGCCTCAGCAAGTTCAAGGAATCAAACCAGTGACTGTTCAGTCACAAGCTGATTCTCCAACCTTCTTGGCCACAGCTGCTCCCTTATGTAATATCATGAAATTATCAGGTAACATCTTAGTATTAATAATTAGTATATGCAGATAATAGTCTGAAAAACAAATTCAAGCATAACCGCAAGGCAAAACTATTAAATATGGTAATCTGCTAAAAAAAAAAAAAAAAAAAAAAAGTGAATATTTAAACTAAAAATGCTAATTTGGCAGTATTAATGAGGTAATAACTTGATAATAATGATAAAATATGTATGAAAATTACTGGAGGTCAAAATTGGTAATTGTCATATTCTATCCTTTACACCTACACACACTCAAACATACACATCTGTAAAACTCCTGTTAGTGTTGTTGAAATTATCCATTTAATGCTGTGTTTGCTATAAATAGTTGTGGTAGAATTCCTTTACAAATAACACTTTGGGAAAAAAAAAAAAAAAAAACAGTAACAGAACGAGATTACTGAGGAATGGGTCAGGGATATAGGAGATAAGCTTGTGGTTTTATGGACCAGGAGCAGAGGAATACTGCCTCGGCCTTAGTAGACACCTCGCCAATAAAGCGACACTGGTGTGGAAATCACCTTTATGTGTCTCACTGGGGTCTGGCAGCTGTAGTGAGACAGGTATAACGGGCTTGTGCTCATTTTTACTGCTGCTAGTTTTTTTGGATTGGGGTTTTGAAAATAGTATTTTTGTTTCAGATGTTTAGTCCAAGGTTCTTTCTTGCACAGCTCATCTTTTGGGTTGTGCAATATTTAGAGACACAAGCAAATGCGGTGAAAGTCATTCCCACATAAACACAGACTTTAATTCCCATGAACTGACTTTTAAGAGATGTAAGTTTGCTTTACTAACATTTCTGCAGAAGCATTTCAAACCCTGTCTACAGTACATATTCTCCACTGTCCATTTTCTTAATTGTTCATGCGTTCTTTAGTTAGTTTTAATCAGACGCTAGCACAGTTGTGACGTTAACAAGAGAAGCACATGTTTTCTATAAATTTTCTTTCAATGCATTTACTTCACACTGACTGAAAATATGTCTGCAGGCAAGATTCAAGATGCCCTGCTGCTTGGATACAGAAACTCAGGCATTTACACCACCTGCTGAGAGCAAATTAAATACTGCCGAGGACAAAGGTCAAATACGCATCCTCATTAATGTGTCTCAAATGTTGGGTGAAACTCATAACTGGACCCGGTGTAAAGGATAACATGTTTACTGATGCAGTCCTCTGCTCAGAATGTAAAAAATGTAACATAGCTGAATTTTAATGTCCGGTTCTGGTCCTAAATATCCAATAACTGAAGAGCTGAAGAAACTAAAACAAGTCTAATGTCTATTCAGTGTGCATGAACAGGAGCATGGGGCTGACCCGAGGTAAAGAGCAGAATTCTGTCGTTATTTATAATTACACTTGGCCGTCACTGTCAGTTTTTTTTTTTTTTTTTTCAGCTGAAGTTGGGGGAAAAGTGTGTGATAAACAGTTCTGAAGGCATATGAGCCATAAATACACAAGTCCTCAGAGAGCAGCCTGTGACAACCAGAAAACCCTGATAGCTGAGTGTTGTCTGTATGGTATAAGGAGTGATATATAAAGCCTGGCAGTAAATATATGTCAGCTTGAAAAACATCCATCACAGCAGAAAGTATTGATTGACTGTAGACTGAGAGGTGTAGTGACACTGAAGCGTAGTACTCAAGGTGAGAAAATAACGTCAAACACTTAACATGCTTGTTTCTCTTATTTGTTAGAGCTCAGGGAACCATTTGAATAGAACAAAATCTTTATGAATGAACATCTTTAACTTTACATACAGTGAGCAAAATAGTAAATCTGTGACTTGCTGTGACAAAATAAGCCCAGCAGTTTCACAGTCAAGCAATAGCATCAGAACGCAGCGACATATGGTAATGTCCTTCCAGCCATACAAACTGCTGAGTCTCTGCCACCCACAGTCTCCTAATGACAATTGCCACAGTGCACAACATAAGTTCTGATCAATTAACTTTTCTCTGAACCCAAAACAATACCCCCCCCTTTTTTTCCTGCAAAGCATTAAAAGGAGAACACTGCTGTAAAACTGTTCTCTCAATTAAGTCCAGAACAGGGCCGAGCTGGTTTTGAGCTGACCCTGTTTGTTTGATTCCTTGGAAGTAAATAAAGCTCCGGCAGCTTTAGGAGAAAGCTCACAAAGGCATGTTTTATGTGAAGAGTAAAGCTGAAACGATTATTTGGTTAATGAATTGTCAGCTATTAAATCCATCGCCAACTATTGAACTAATCAATTAATTGGTTTGAATATTTTTTTAACAAAAAACAAAAAAAAAGGTATAAGGAACTGATTCCAGCTTTTTAATTTTGCATATTGCCTGGTTTCTTTCTTCCACTGTCACGGTAAACTCAATATCTTTGTGTTTTGGATCAAACAAGACATTTGATGAAACAATGACGCAACAGTGAAAATAATCAGGAGTTGCAGTCTGACTTTAGAGCTCTCTTTTCTCCAGCTGGGAAACATCTGATACAAAACCAT
Source organism: Sphaeramia orbicularis (assembly GCF_902148855.1). Classification (NCBI taxonomy): domain Eukaryota; kingdom Metazoa; phylum Chordata; class Actinopteri; order Kurtiformes; family Apogonidae; genus Sphaeramia; species Sphaeramia orbicularis. The sequence continues at coordinate 35,600,564 of NC_043965.1, forward strand.
AAGACCGCAAGAAACCTGAAAGTGCAGGTGTCGGCATGTCCTCATTCTCTGGTGAATTAAATGCCAGATTTGCAGAGGCTTATGCGTCTTCTGTACTTCTCAGTAGATTTGTCCGGTTTGCACCAGACACATGTTGGTGTTTATTGAGACAGTAGGTAGGAATACAGGCAAGGTGCATCTACATTTAAACAATACATTTTTACACTGCAAAAAAACAGTTTGTCTGTATTATATGTTTTGTTGACTTGACATACTTTTAAAAAATATGTAATTAAATCAGTGTAAAGGACTTTTTCATCTGGTTGCTTGTCTGTAGCATCATATTTCTATAGAATGACATGATATTATGTGGATATATGTACTATATGCTACCAATAAAAATCTTTAATACAGTACATGACCTGGTCTCTAAACATGATTTCTGCTGAAGTCACATTGATTTTCATCAGCAGCAATGGTGAAAATAACATTTTCTATGATCCAGTGCTCCTTTAAAGTAGATATTGGCTGATAGTGGATTTTTAAAGGCCAATATAACAACATTTTGAAGTATGGTAAATCCAATAGGCAATCAGTCACCGGATATCACCCTCACCCCGTATCCCAAAAATGCTGACACTGACAACACTTCATGAATGTCTGAAATGGACTATGTTTGACTTTATTAGAAACCAGGTAACTGTGGTTCTGTTCATTGAACCAATTGCTAACTTCAACCAACCTCATATTTGTTAAAATCTTTTTAATTCCTCAATGCCAATATTTGCATTTAGAAGTTGTATGTTAAGTATTAGTCACTATCACCTCCTCTGCTAATAGCTCATAGTGTATGTGAAACCCCAAGGCTGCAGAAAATCACATAGGATTGAGGGAAGTTTAGGGAATATATATGAAATGCATATCACTGCTGCAAAGTAAAAGTTGCAAAGTTGCACTGGGACATTTTTAAACCTAATGATCCACCACATGTTACAACTGCTGTGCATTCATGTTATGTAAAAAATGAACAGCATATAATAATTTGACACTTTTTCATGTTGCAAGTTCACAATAGTTGTAGATTAATGATTACTCATGTTAATTACCAAAACATTACAACAATAACAGTGGGAACATCATCTGGTTTTAATAGACTTTTGTTAACTCCACTGTTTTGAAACAAATCACCAGAGTAAGCTGTATCAGCTGTGCTCCTGTGGGCAGGCAAGATGTTTGCATCAGTGAACCTTGAGCCATATGGCCAAGTGTGCAGCGCTCATGGAAATGAGGCACTATCAAACATTTACCAAGTCTCAATTATCATAATTTACATGTTGCTGTGATGCTCAAGGGTGTTTAATCGTACGTTAATGAAGGCATTTGAGACTCCCATCCTCCGTTATTCTCTCTTCCACTAAAACCCTTTGATTGTCTCTGCTGTATCCGTAGTGAAGTAGTTCGCCGGGGCTGACTAAAGCTTAAACACCTCTATTGACTGGCTGACCCTTCATCTTCACCGCTGATGATCCACAGTGACCCTGGCCTAACAAAATCCATTAGCCCTTTGGAGTAGGCTTTACTGCTTTGCTTCTGCCGATGACAAGTGCTGCTTTTCCACAAAAGCCTTCATGGTTGGTGTATTTATGTAGGTGTAAGAGCGACACCAATTTAATGGTAAGTCCTTGGTCCTTGCAGATTTCACCCGCCACCTTTCGTACCACATTAAGCTTGGTGTAATACTGTCTCTGTTTTGTTTCTTTAGCCTGGTTTCCTGTTTAAAATCAATAGGATGTTTGTGTATGTTTCTGAGCATGTAGGTTATGTGTGTGTTCACAGCTTGTGGTTGTATGTGTGCGGCACACGTGGATAATTGAAAATGTGTATATGTGTAATTGCGGTTAGCAGATTGCTCAGCACTAAAAGCTAATTGAAGATCGATATTTTCTCAACCACCATTTCCAGAAGGTCAGAAACCTAATCACTAACTATAACAGGCTCCAGTTTCTCTGCATCACATTAGACCTCTCGTGCTGTCGCTAGACAGAAGCAATAATTCAAAATGCATTATTGTCTTATGGGCATTCATAGATTTCTCAAAGCTCATAATTTAAATGTCATGTGTTTCTTCAGTTGTGTGTTTGTGCTACTGCCAGACAGCAGATAGTAGTATTGTACATTAATAAGTGCAATTTTTTGCAAATTACATACATGTAGACAAATGTCATGCATTTAAAAGTTAAAAACAAATGTGTGATATTAAAAAAGTAGAAGATTATGTGAATTGCCAAGTAAGGGTGAGATCTACATGCATTTAGAGAATAACAGGAAAAAAGGAGCACTTCCAAAGTGTTGTTGCACTGAAAAAGATATATTTGTGTCACAGCTGCTGGTTTGGGCTGAGCACTGTTTGTTTCTGGGAACAAAGAAGAGCTTGAGAGAGTCTATCCACACCACCTCTATGTTTTATCTTATGCTTAATCATCAGAATCCCTCAGTGTGATTTGTTTTACTGACTGTTAAATGTACAAGGTGTGAATAATGATGCCAAAAACAATTCTAACGTTGTAATCATTATATATCAGAAAGAAGTGGGTGCATAGTGGGTCGTGTCTCTGTGGTAACCACAAATGTATAGACTGTATGAGTTTGTAGATAATTAGTTTCTAGAGACAGTGATCATTCTCTTAGGATGTAATTACACTGTATATCTTTCTGTACAGTGAAAACATGTACCATAATAATAAAAAAATGTCTTCATATGAAAGCACATTTGGTTGAAATGTAACTCTGATTTTCTATCTGAGGAAGAAAGTAAGGAAGAACGGGAGGCGTTGGTAAATTTCCTTCTGACTTGAAGATTCAAAAACATGGTACAAGACATCTGCAGGGAGTTAACTCTGCCTTTGAGGATCATCAATGCTGATGTGACCTTTTTCAACGCACGAGAGGATGGCGATTTGGAGGAAAAACAGGTGGTGCTCTGCAGATTGCTGTCTCAAACTGTGTGTGCTCATAACGCTATCCTGCCGTGTGTACAGTGTCTTCATAACTGGAGTCAAAGCATGAGGAAAACAAACCAGACCACACGTCCCATTCTTCCTTGACATAAAACACATTATAATGATGCTTGTGCTCAGAGTAGAAAACATATTAACACCATGCTGAGAGCATCTCCACTAATGACAGGATCTCACATGTGTTTTCATACTGCAAATCACCGAAGTGGAAGTGAAATCAACTAGTTTGTTATTTGAATGGATTACAATATAATTAAAAACCTAAAAATAAGCCTCCGACAACACTGAACAAATGTTCCCCATAATACATCACCAGAAAATTAATCGCCCAAGAACAGTGTATACAGTATAAATGTTTAATACACTGCCTGAAATCACCCTGTAAGCACGCATTTAAATAAGAGACGTCTCAACAGGGGGCGGCATAATGCAGTTACAACTTTAGCCTTTCAATACTGTTAATATTAGGAAATACGTATAATAAAATCTAAATAGCAAATGAGATTGTTTTAATCTTCTGCCTCTTTTGACATCCCACACGCAGGTCCATTTCTGTGAAGTCCATTTGGCAGTGACCCTTCGTAAAATAACAGGCTGCATTATTAAGAGGAGGCACTTAACATAGAGCACTTTGATATAGTGGTAATGTAATTGCTAATTTAATTTAATTGTCTCTGTACATGCAGTTAGTTAATTGCAGCCGGACCATTTGCGTGATAAGCTCGAACGAGGGTTACAGAAAACATCAGCTATAAAAAGCATAAAAGCTATTAACAGCGGTAAACAGGTTTCCATTGGCACCATTATACAATACTATCAATAAAAATGGGGAAAAGCAGTACATGGAGACGTATGATGGGCATGAAGACTAGTCTTAGATGTTCTTGCCCTTTTCATGAGGAAAAAAAAAACACCTACGGTACATCATTTCCAGTTGTGCACTTGAGGGTTTGACATCAAGCTATGATGCTCAATTGACTCAGACATTTTCCAGACTAACATTTATGAACAGCCTGGCTTCTGTTAGCCTAGACATACTGTGAATTTATCTAGTGTTAACCTTTGAAAAGAGTGGTCCTGCATGGGTGGCCAGGCATATCTGATCAGACCTCAGAACTTAAGCCTGTTGAAAATCTGAGCGTAATTTAACAATTAGACCTTTTCCCAGTCAGTGCAGAGGAGAAGGAGTCAAGGAGCAGCTTGAAAATCCGATTAAGATGTAAAAGGATCGAGCTGGGGTTATGGACATATTTGAAACACTCAGGGGGGAAATTATTTTACCAGAATAAACAGAACCCCCAGGAAAAACAAATGGGAAAAACAGCCGCCTGGGGTCAAGAGAAGTTTGTTTTTGCTTTTTTAGGTATTCTGTATGTATGACTAAAACAGCAGGAAAATATCTGTGAGATGTAATTTTGAGCATAACTAAGAGAAATAATCCAAAGGCAGAGCTTCACCACTCAGCCATTTGATTTTAATGAATGTATTAAGTGCGATTTAATGCCATTGTGGAAATATCTTTCTGCGTATTTTTATGAAAGACTGAAAGCAAATTGTCTGACAACATCACTCACCAGTTAAACTCATCACATTAAACATGCTGGGAAACTGTAAAACTACAAAGTGGTGCATATATGACATAGGCAGCATACCCACATCTAGTAAGTAGGATTTATAATATATGCAGTAAAAAATGACCTCTGATATGTATTGCTTGCAAAGCTGCAGCTGCCAACACTACAGCAGTAAAACCAGCACATGGCTGAACTTGCACCTGCACAACTGCTGTTACGAGGTGAATACATCAAAGAAACGCACTTCATAAAAATGAGCATTATATTACAATAACACAGATGACAAGGAGGCAGAGGACAAGATATACAGATACCATGAGGGAGATGTCATGTGATGATGTTACTCAACAACATCTAAATCTGGCTTCAAACAAATATGATGAGATGATAAAATATACAGATTAGATTACCCATCAATAACTCCATCTCCGTAAACAACAACAAAATGCTGCTTACATGCGGATGCATCGGTAATAACTAGAAAACAGATCAAACATCCATGAAAGGCGTGAAAATCAAACACAGCAATATCCCATTCCCAGCTTTAGGTTAGATAAAATACTGTTTTATTTATCTTGCATTCTGACATTGTAATCTTCAACAGCCGAAGATACACTACAAACAAAAAGTTAAGGATATTTCTTTTTTGTCTTTTTTGCCATTTATAAATAAAACTATGTCTGGTCATTAAAAAAATGTGTTTCAATTCAATTCACACACAAAAAGTAAAAAGTGCTGCGCAAGAATCCCAACTAAAAAAAAACAGCCCAAAAATTAAAAATATCCTTAACTTTTTGTTTGTAGTGTACAATGCGCGTGGATGGATATTACATTATAACCAAGACTCTACACCAATGTTTCAAACTGTCACCTTCTTATAGTTAAATTGCTTCAGTAATCTTTGCTTTAAAACAAACTGCCGAACTTTAAAAGTTAATATTGTTTAGTCTAAGTCAAACACTTTGAGAGCAACTCATATTTTAACAAAAGAGTAAGCCTCTTAAGGGAGGTGTCATATCCATAAAGTGAGAAGTTGTAGCCTCTCTGCTTCAGTGGGTGCCTTTAATTGAGTGCCAATCTACCTGCGTGATAAGGTTTCTTCTTAAAATATAACAATGCAGTAATTCCTCCTGTCATTTGTTCCCTTCCATATGGGGCAGGAGATAATTACAACTGTGTCATTACCGTCCTGTTCCCAGAACAGTGAGAATGAACTATATATAAGTCATCTCCTGAATTTCAAATTGTTTATTTATTATTTCTCTCATCTAGTGTAGTCATTTTTTAGGCACATCTATGCAGCCTGTGCCTAGAGTTGCCTCTCTATGTCACTCTGCCTAGAGGCTGTATATGGTGGATTATATTTATCGCTTCCATCTATTACTTCTCTTGTTAATATTCAGTAAAGTTTGTGATCATATTCAAAATGACTGAACACATGAATTCGGGCTCCAGATGTCAGTCCTGACACTTAAGCACCACAGATATGAAGCTCTTTGATTACTGCGAGCATTTATCTAGAGTCCCATTTCCACAAGCTGAATGTGTCTGCTCTATCATTAACATCGCCAATGAAAGGAGCGATGCATTGCTACAATATGTTTCAGTCATATTTCTGTTCTCCACAATGAAGTACATGTTATGTTGGAAGCAGGCGTGCTGTCATTGAACCTGACAGACAAAGAAGATATCTGTTCTGGTTGACATTATATAGATCCATAAGCAGACCTGTGTCACAAGATCTTCCATCAAGTTCACCCTGAAATTAACTTGGAAGAATCCACAGACTTGCTGTATCCACTTCAGATAATGAGTTGTGTGCGCTCGCTTGTGTCTGGGGAATTTTACACGTCCCTGTTTTTAATTGAAATGCTCTCCACTCTGCAGTCTCTATACCCAAGGGATGTCTTTTTGCAGGATAATTTCCCAAAAAGTCTCGCCCATTTCAAAGAAATGCCATGAATTGCTGATTAAGGGCGCCGAATAACCAGGCCTCATGTTTATGTCTTCTCTCATCCTTTTTAAGTTCATACAGAGCAAGTATCAAGCATTTTCAGTTTATGTTGAACCGTTACAGAGTTAAATGTCTGCATTTATTGAACTATCTACATTCTGTAAAATTTATTAAACGCAGAGAAAGCAAGTAAAATATTAGAACAGGCATATAACTAACCTTTATCGCTATTTAGGATAAATAAATAATTTCTGGTGTCACTATCAGTGCAATGTTTATTCACACCAGCACTGATTTGCAGCTTTGAAAGCTGTGAATATCACATGGTTACAAGTCCCCTATTTCAAAGCTGCTGTGTAAATGAGAAGAATATCAAGCAAGAAGCCCAAATATGACAATGTTACTCACCGAGAAAACTCTTTATAAAATATATTTTGCCAGGACAGTGAAAAAGCATTTCAGTTGCATTTTCTCTAAAAGATGAATTTGCTAAAGACATGATATCACAGTCAGTATTTAATAGTATTTAAAGTAAATAGTAGATGAGATGTTCTTTTAATAACAGCGAGACTTAAAAATACATCACTCACATAATGAAGCAAAAAATAATTTCTGTGCTCTGATCAAATGTGTTAACTAATTAAAACCACTGAATGAAAAGAAATAAATTAAGCAACATCTAGCAGTGAGGTTACAGACTGGAACCAACAGAAAAGGCTGATATTATTGTTAGTGTTTTGTTCATTCTGAGCTTTTTAGTTCAGGTGATATTAACTCAACTTCACTAAATGACCATTACTAAATGATGGAAATGCACCTTAATGCTGTACGCCACCTGCTTCAACCCATAAAGACCCAAACATCCACTGGTGACCAAAAGCATCTACTGATCTAAACTGTTTAATACCTGTTGATCCACTAATCCTATCAATCCATGTGAATAATTGGTGTAAAATGCAGTTTGTCATCTTTTCATGGCCCATTTGGATGTTCAGAGGCACTGTCATCTTCTACAACATTCATTCACCACTAAAACCCATGGAATTGGATCAATGATGATGGAGACACTTGGTTTATGTTCAGTTAATGATAGATTTTATTGAAAAAGTCACTTTTTCATCAGTTTTCTCTATTTTTGTTATAATAACCCTCAAATGTAATCTAGTACATGATCAGTAAAATAACCTATAAAGACCCAAACATCCACCATCGACCAAAAGCATCTAATGATCTAAGCTGTTGGTCCACTAATCCTATCAATACACATAAATAATTGGTGCAGTTTGTTACCTTTTCATGATCATCAGATATGACCCATTTGGAAGTTTAGAGGTTCTGTAGTGAACGTAGAAACACTGTCATCTTCTACAACATTCGTTGGATCAGTGACAGTGGATGGAGACACTGGCTTTATGTTCAGTTAATGCTATATTTTGCTGAAAAAGTCACCTTTTCTTCAGTTTTCTCTGTTTTCATATAATAATCTTTGACTTTACTCTGAGCTTTTATAAACATCTTCATGATCAGTCAATAAAACATAGGAAAATAGATGATTTTCCCTAGAAAATTCAGAGGATAATATGATGAATCACTTAGGAAAGGTTAAATAGAAAAATTCATTTGGGAACCACCACAAAAGACACACTGGGTCCTTATGGGCTGAATATAGGAAAATAGTTGATTTTCAAGGAAAAAATACAAAATAGAGAGGATAATATTGCAGTAAAAAAGATATATACATAGAAATCTATATACATAGAAACTGCCACAGAAGTAGCACTGGGTCTTTATGGGTTAAAACAGAAAAAAGGACGAAGTCTGATCTGTACTGTGAGAAAATGGTGGAACAACATGGCAGACACCATGAAAAGTGACCGACTATCTCTGTCAATACAAACAGCTCATTCTAAGGCAACAAAGACACAACTATTCTCCTTTTCACATCACTACAGCACATAAATCTAAATTCATAATTCATTACATTTGATTTCTTCAATTCAATCTTAGAGACTGGGCCTTTAACTGACTCTCATTGTAGATATTTCATAAAACCTAAATGCTTTTGCTTCTTAAAACGGCTGTACAGTATGTGTATAAAACTGCAATGTCAGTCTTCTCTGTTCGCTTCCTTTATCGTCTCCAGTGATAGTACGTGATGTTAGGAACCAAACGCCCCTCCTCCACCCAGAGACTGGATATAAGCCAGTTCCTATAGTCCATCTTTTCAATTCATGCATCCTCCACCTGCCTTCTCTGCTTCTCATCTATAAAATTCAGTACGATGATAGAGCGACTGATACAGAGACCCTTTTAACTGTGCCTGTCAAAAACTGATTCCAGTTGCTACCCTTCGTCTTTGATATGCCCGCCGATTTGCTTGTGCAGCCAAATCTGTGCGTGCCACTACTCTTCAAGTACTTCAGCCTCGTCAGATCATTTCACTTTCGCCTAAGTGCGAGACATCCAACAGAGGCAATTACGTAGAGAGATTAACTAATGCAATAGGATGAGCTGATCTCTGCTTGTTAAATGTTACTTGAGTTTTTGTTGATGATGTCCACAGAGGGAGTTTTCTGCGCTTCCCTGTTTAATTCTGCTGCCCTGCACAACAGAAGGATGTAAAATGCATAATTCTCCTTCCATTTTTTAATTACCCTTTCAAACTGTGCTCAAATTAAAGTGGGAATATGTGCAGTCACTCTTGTTAGAAGTTTTTAATGTAGTTTACGATTCACTTGGATAATAGGCAAGCTGACCCGGTCTGTCTAATTACTTGTCCCTCAAGCTCTGAACACAAGCTCTCTTGAGATATGCTGATGCTTGGGAAGCCATGTCATTTTTCAAAAGCCATTTTCAGGCTAAGACGTATGCTGCGTGTCATTGTTAAATGGTAAACATAAAATACGCATTTCAAATGTGCAATCTGCTGAGGTGTAAATCTCAGATATAGCCTGGATCAGCCCGACCTAAAGTAACAGCAAAACAATATAAGTCCTAAATTATATATGCATGGAACGGAGTGATATATAAATACAAATCATGAACATTTTAAAATGTTGGCAGATTGAATGCAAACCCTACGGCACATTTCTTAACAACACAAAGGATATGCAGAGCTGCTCCACTATGCCATATGTTGGCAGTAAGTCATTAGGAGTGGCAGTAATTCCAATGAAACAATACCTGATCTACTGCTTGTATACAAACAATTTACAGCTGCATCTCTTCTCACTCTTCTCTACAGCCTGAGATGGATGCAGGCAAACATACAGCAATGAACCATGGAGTAAGTAAACCTGAGTCCATTAAGCTTTAACAGATTGATTCACCCACTAAATAATGCAGGCATTGAAAAAGACAAATGCTCAATCAATATCCAGTTCTATTGTTACCTTTACGCATGCTGTATTGATGGATCACAGATGGACCCTCCCATCTTGTACTTCTCAGTGTGGTGAGAGAATGAATCAGCTGTATACTGGGGATGAACCAGTGACTATAGAGCAAATGGTGGAGGCAAGTCCAGTATAGTTCTTGGTCTAAACCAGAGGTCTCAAACATGCGGCCCAGGGGCCAAATCCAGCCCGCCGAAGGGTCCACTCTGGCCCGTGGAATGAATTTGTGAAATGAAAAAATTACACTGAAGATATTAATCATTTTATTTCAGGTTCCACATTCAGACCAGTTTAATCTCAAGATCAGTAAAATACTATCACAATATCCTATAAATACTAACAACTCCAAATTTTTCTCTGTAAATTTTCACTAAAACAAACTATCATTTCACAAAAATGTGAATAACCTGAACAAATACGAACATTTTGAAATGTCTGAAGTGCAAGTTCACCAAGATTCTGCCTGTAATTAAATGTTTTGTGTATTTGTAGATCCTCTGTGATATGTAAGTTGTAATGTACATGTGTAAATGAAAAACTGAGACATAATATTGTTAAAATTGCACTTAGTTTTCTTAAGAAATTTCAGTTTGTTCATGTTATTTACATTGTTTTAAAGGATAGTTGGTAGATGTAAACATTTTTTTTCGCATAATTTTACTTTTTTTGCTCTAAAACATAGAGGAAAGTTTGGAATTGACATTATTTATATATTATTATGTTATTATTTCACTGGTCTGGCCCACTTCTGAGCCAGAGATAGCTAGTAACGACATCCAATATACACCAAAGTGGATATTTTGCAAAACAATTCTTTGTGTTTAGGCCTCTTATCCATTTGTAAACACTGTTTCATGTTGCTAAAGTTTAGAATGTGACCTTTATGACAAACACCTCTGTGTCTGCTATGTCCAGTGTTATCCACAGCGTCTGCAATTTTAAGGCCAATGGTTTGTGCATTTATACAAGTTTGTAGTTGCTATTTTTGTTGACAGACATTTTGTAAAATGAAGGTTGTGTACACAGATGAAAAAGAAAAAAAAAAATAGAGGGAGAAAATATCAGTTTAGAAAAATATGTGCATCCATGTGAACAGAGCTCACTGAGTCCACTAGGGAGTGATTTCCTGTTTCATTGTGGATTTCTCACATTCTTAGAGATTCTGCCTCATTTATTCCAATGAAAGAAATAAATGCCCTTCACAGATTTCAACTAGTTCTTTTTTCCCCAAAGCCACCCAAATAAATATTTCACCAGCTGTGCATCTTCTGAACACTGACATTAAATTTTTAGACAAAGATCAGGAGAATTTTCTTGTCTTTTTTTTTGTTTGTTTTTTTGAGCTTTGTTTCTGTGACTCTTTCAGCAACAAAAACTATTTCTAAAGGAAGTCAGGAAAAAAAGAATGGAATGACAAAGTGAATGGCAATTATCATATGATAATATTTGTAAAAAAAAAAACAAAAAAAAACAAAAAAACACTAGTCACTATTATTTTGCTTTCCACTATCATGGTGTAACACTGTCTATCCCCATGACTGCAGGCAGTTATACAGGCAGGAAGTGTAATGTTTCATATCATTAGTCTTTGTATAGAGGATCTTTCATAAAAAACAGACAGATTACAGATAAAGTCGAGACAAAGGGAGCCAATAATAACCCTGAATGTCAAATACAACCAGCAGCCATTTATGTTTATTTAACAACCATTACACTTACTTAAGTTAATGCTTTCACACAATTGTATTTCACTGACTTGTTTTATTAACTGATACTTCAGTGTACTGATGAGCAAAACTATTTAATATTTTACAATTAAAACACCACGTACAAGTTATTTAATTAAATACAGTGCATGTAGGGCTTTTCTCTCGTTGTTGCATTAGACGCTGCTTCAGGTCTGAGATGCATCAAACCCCCCATCTCTGTTTCCATGGTTTCACCTGGTGAAAGCCACAGCCATGGTAAAATCAACAGTGATAGGGAAATGATTAAACTGACCTATCTAAACAGTACAGGCCTTTGAAATCCAGCTGAATGTTATTGTTTTATCACAATAATGCTTTCAATTCGAGCAGATCACACCTTACTCAGGCTGCACGATCTGGATTTGTATCTTTGTTCAGAAGAACTTTAATAAAAGGTTTGGTATGTACGGAATATACTGCATGTGCATCATATAGTATGTGATGTAAATGATCAAATACAGTTCCCTGTTTTGTCTGATGATCCAAAAGTCTGATTTCTGGTGATGTTTAGGTCTTTAGCATTGAACCAATACTGTTAACTTGATCAAAAATAACAATGAAGCACAGAGACAAATGTGTAAATATAATGAATAAATAGCATTTCTCTGTCACTAACCAATCAATCTCAAGATAAGGGTGACAGTTGTAATATCAACACTGTCAATGATGAAGGAAACAACTATTATTTATATCTACCACTGAGGTATTCTTATGAACTTGCATTCATAGCGTCAGTCTGAAAAATGTAATGTCTCAATAGGACATTTATGTCACACACGGAAAATAGTTTCTATCTCAAGGCAATAACAGCAGTAAACTATGCAAAAACCTGCAATGCAATATTATTGGGATTGTGCAATAACTGAACTGCCAGCTGACTGACAGTTAAGTGTATGTGATGGTTTGTGTGTTTTATACATTTAGAAATGTTTGCGGCAATATTAAAAGTACTAGGCATGAATTTTTATACAAATGTTTTTATTTTTTTATTATATTATATTTCAACGGAATTTTATGCTCATTTTGCAACAGTGAAATAGCATATAATTTCACTGCAGATGTACAATAACAAAAAAACAAAAAAGCACTGAATTGAATTTGAATAAAACACATACACATAACCTAATAGGTATTTTTTTAAATAAAAAATAAAATAAATTAAAACTGTCAGGATCTCATCAAATGTTCTCCAAATATCCACTTAAAATCTCCCATTCATATTGATAGTTGTCAAGGCACACAAACTGGCAGCAAATCTCAGGAATCACCACAGCAAATGATCTAATAGGGTCTATCTTAAGAAATCAACCACAGGTTTGAGGTTTAAGTAACTACAGGCCTGTTTAACAACAGTCGTATTTAAAAAAATTCTAACTTGGAGAAATGCATCATGAAATATTGTGGAAGTGACAGTGTTTGTGATCTAGCTGCAATAAGCATTGTCTTCAGTTTCAGCTCAAAACAAGGTGCTTATGGACAAAGGCCCTTACTCACTTCTAAAACAATCTGTTTTTTTCTTACTCTAACTCAAGTATATTTTTCAGCAACTACATAAGTTTGAATCATAATTACCAAATAGCAAGACTTCTACTTTTAATCCTAAATACGATGTCATGTCCACAGGCTCCAGCCGCAGTCCTCCTTAGGCATTTATTCAACCCCCACATCTTTTCTATTTAAGAAAGTATAATAGCTGAATTCCTCAGTGGCTTTAGATTTGTTCTCATCTTCAGAATGATTCAGATTATTGGAAAGGGCTCACATATGGTCAGTGCCCACTGTAATTTGCTGCTTGATGGACATGGGCACACTGGTGATTTTGAAGCTGCCAGAATGGCTGGTGTCCACAGATGGCTGGGGCTTAGCGCCACCTCATAATGACGATTCTGCCCTTTTCAAGGTGACTGCTTTTGCCGTGGAAGGCTGTTGCCCGGGGGGACAGAAGTAAGTGCTACAGAGGTTTTGTCTTATTTGTGTGGTTCTTTATTTATTTTATTTTATTTATTTATTTATTTATTTTTAACAGATCTGACAGCCCCCACACAATACACTTCATACTAAGCATATGACCTAGCACCAGGAAATTATTGATGGGATGTAGTATAAATGTGCTAGGAGGAAATAAATGCAGCTGCTGCTCCTGAAAGGACAGTGCTTATCAGGAAATTACCCGCTTTGGGCTTATCAAAGCAGCCCTGATAACTCACTGAATCCTACAGATGACATTAGCATTTACTGTAACATCAGTGTCAGGGCCTACAATACCAACATGCAACTGGACTCTTTTACAAATCTGACAGAAGTATATACACTCGGCAGAAAGATGTGTGAATGTCATGTCTTTTTTTTACAAAGTGGCCAAAATGTACCAAGATGAAAAGAAATCATTTATCAGATGGGTCCATTCTGTGGTGCTACAATTCTATGGAGAAAGGAAACTGTCAAAAAGATTTGTGTGCATAAGAGAGAAATGCGTGCTTATTATTCTATAGATGTACAAAAAATAAATATTTGTAAACTCTTCAATGAGTTCAATCATACATAAAATGCATTGTGGGCTAGATCTACTAAGATCCCAATTTGCATGGACTAATTTGCGTGCGCAGTCTAGAATTTTGCGTGTGGTGTCGAACCGCAGTTTGCAGGTGATTTACTAAGATTGCTTGCGCAAATGACAACAAGTGCAAAGTCTTGGAGACCACCCTATTTAAATGAGGATTTTGTGTGTGCTACTGTTTGTCGTCATGGAGACAATACACAGTAAAAACTGCTCTGGGATACACTAGCACTAATGGCTACAGTGTGCTGAAATGATCCAGATGCAAGGAAATGTAACGTTGCAAGGAGTTTTGTCATAAAAGGTATTGTATGACTCCTCCTTGTGACTGGCCCCAAATCAACCCCTAGTTCACCTAGAAGTTCTAAAATGGCATTGCTGGACAGTGGCGCCTGATTCATTTTAGAGGTGGGGGGGCCGTGGGGTTGTTGGACTGAATGACTGTCAGGCGCATATAATTTTGTCCCAGGGCAGCTGTGGCTACAAATGTAGTTTACCACCACCAGAGTGTGAATGTGAGAGCGAATGAATAATGGGTTAATAATGTAAAGCGCTTTGGGTGTCTAGAAAGGCGCTATATAAATCCAATCCATTATTATTATTATTATGTCCAAAAGATATATATAACATAATTAGATGAATGTATTTAAAATTAGATGTAATATGAGGTCTACGCATTTGTTCCTTAGTGTGGATGTGTTAAATAAATTACCATATCTTCCTTCCCTGCTTTAATCTAACCCAAAATGTATGATACAGCTATTGTTGAAAGTCTGATGATAAATATGGTAAATACTGAAATTTTAAGAGTCAAACAAATGACAAGGCAAAGCTCAATACAGCGCTTTTCATAAGAGCCTGCATCACCTTTATCACTCCTTAACAAATCAGCATCCATCCAATTTTATCCTGAGTAAGCTGCAAATCCATAGTTTTGCTAGGTTAATCAACCATGTAAAACTGTCCAGGTTTCATATTTGTATCACTAGGGCAGATGTTTTCAGAATCGAATAAAAGCAACACCTGACTGCATCTGCCAACTGCTTTGAGGCAGCACCTGTTATTGCACCACCTGAGATGATACTTAGAAGGTAGATTCACAGCTTTTTCATTAAGCAAAGTTACCATCTGGAAAAAAATAGCTAGACTGTGAGAGAGTGGTGAGCAGCATAAGATTCAGCATTAGAAGGACTCTTAGTTTTGCTTTGCTCGGCTGGCAATGAAAAGCATTAATTTACTTTTTTTTTTTTTTTTTTTAATACATATAAATTGTATCTCAGCTACTTTTGTAGAGATCTACAGTTTTAATAAGATGTGAAGTAATCCGAGGCAGTAGCAGTAATGAGCAGTAGAAATGGCTAAACAGAAAAGCTGATTATTCCTGGATGCTGTAACTTCAGCTGCAGTAACAGCTGATGCTTTACAGGCACAGTGGGACTGCAGTACATCTGTCACCAACAACAACTTCAAAATGAAGATTCACACTGTACACCAGCCCACAGCATCCTTCGCCCATTTTACAAAGTAGCTTTCCATTTCCGATGTGTTATGGAAATTAATTTTTGATTTATGTGTGATTTTCTATTATATACATAAAACTGATGAACAATAAATTGAAACTCAAAATGACGAATGTGCTGAACTGTTGTGCGGTAAACTATCCCCACATCGTAATAACTCTGCTTGAGGTGTTACTTGGGACCGAGTGAAGTGTAATTATGTCCCACTCCTGTCTAGCTTGTGGTTTTCCTCGACTTTAATTAGCTCCATTCTCCTCACTACAAAGAGATCATGACCAGATGCCTTGAGGCCCGGCCCAGGTGGTTATGGAGATGAAACTTCAAAGAAAAAAAAGATCATTTTTTGGTTCATTACTTCTGAAAGGAGCTCCTGGTGGGTTTAATAAATGTCACAGAGACAAGCAGGCTAGCTCATGAGATCATTCTTCAGTTTGTTGGATTTGGAAATAACTGATGGATTGGACTTTTGTAAAAAGGAGACAGATTTCATAAAGCATCTTGGATGGCTTCCTGATAGCAAAGTGAGCACATGGGCATATTGTACGTGGTAAACCAATCTACACTCAGATTAGCCTTTTTGTTGGCAGAGAGGAAGTTGCCATCACATCTCAACTGGCATAAATGTTTATGAAGAACAATACTATACTGACAACCCGAGCCAAACGAAGTCTGTTTAAAATTCAAGGAGAAAGACATGACTGAAGGAGGAGAGACTTTACAGCGCTGTGATAACATTACAGTGCTTTTGCAGATGTTTTTTAGAAAAGATAACTGTGATACAAACACTGCTAAGATATATATCAAATATATTACAATGGCTGGTGACAATATTCTGATTTCTATAACCTTCATCTCTTTTACATCTAATACGAATCTTAAATGTTTTCAATGATGTGTTTACACATGGTATTTGTGCCTGTTTCTCTGTGCTTTTCAGACATATTTTAGTATTTTACCATTATAATGAATGCAACCAGAATAAAAAATGAAAGAGATAATCAAAATACTATAAAAAGAGCAATGGCCCCCATATAATACATTTTCCCACTGCAGATTTAGCACAAAGCTGATTGTCATTTCCTTATATCTGTGTTCATAAGCTCCACATTTCCCAAAGGTTTTAAGGGAAATTACAAAAATAAATAGGAAGGTTTCACTCTAAATTGAGCTTCAGAGGAATGAGCAGGGGAAGCTGCTACAGGGATGACCTCCGATAGATTTGATGTACTATTACATTTTGAGGACAGAGTTACCACAGTATAATACCCGTACCCACAGGAACTTGGAAATGAAAGGCAACGTTCTGGTCTCTTCAGACACTATATCAGCAAAGACTCAGCAAGCAGGAGGGATGGGAGACACATTACGAGATAAAGTTTTATTGACACCTCAGGTAGAATTCATCATTTTAATCCCGAACCTTTTTTTTTCTGTTTGCCAAGGAACAGTAGCAGTAAGCAGTATGTTCTCACTTAGACACTGCATCATTTAAAAGATTATAGCATCCAATGTTTGGGCAAAGAAGAAAGGTTATGTCAAAAGGGTGAGCCTTATCAGTAGCTGACAAAATTATATAACAGCAGTCCTACAGAGAAGCGTGTACATGCAGTATGTCATATAGATGGTGCTGGGAGTGTTTTTACATATCCTCTGTTTGGGTCTCTGCAGTTTTCTCTTTCTCAGTTCATTTCTTTTCATTTACAGGTCCTGCCCTGTAAATTATTCACAACCAGAAAACTTCAGTGAGATGTATGATCTATTTTCTCTTCCCTTGGTTTTATTTTATTCTCTTCCTTTCAGAAACAACACCACACACCGTGCTATCTACTGTATAATCAGCTCGGCACGATCTAGCCTCCTTTCTGCTTACAAATAGGCCAGTGCTTTGGATCCTGGAAGCCTTTCTACCCAGAATAATCTACAAGAGCTGCAACTCCCAGTAAATTATAAATACGCCATAACCTTTCTGTGTGAACCCTGCCTTTCATCAGCCCCCTGTAGTCAGATGGTGCTGGGCACACTCTGCTATTGTGAGCTGCCCTGGCTAATTGTTAAACATGTTCTTGTCAATCAAGCCTATCCCAAATGGCAACTCCTCAGCCGGCACTACAATGAGCTGCCTGAGCCGCAGTAGCCTTAGAGAAGTAATAGCTGTCCACTCGCCAGAAGCCCATCTCCATTCCATTAGCGGCTTTACAATATGAATGGCTGAAGCTGCTTGTTGACTGCAGACCTATTCAAGCTTGTACATTCAGTGAATAGCTCCTTTCTGTGGCATGTGTTTCATTTCCACACAGACAAGCCAAATAGGAAGAAAGGTAATTGCATTTGCAATGGCATTGTGTTCACAGACATGAGGCCATATTCTCTTCATTTCATGAATCAAAAGAAAAACTGTAAATACACTGATATTCTTACAGGAAAAAAGACAGAGCCGTTGAGCAGCTTGCATGTGCGAGCCAAAAGGACTGCACAGTTACACTATATCACACAGTTCAATACAGTTGTTCTAACTTTATTTAGCAGCTGTAGCGGAATTGATCTCCTCCACGAACCCCATCTAACTGAGCTACATGGTTTGTTAGGTGCATATAAGCAGCTCTACTGAATGGGAAAACACTGTGTAACCTTGGGGGGGGGGCTGTTGGTTATCATTCTGTAGCAACACCAAAACAGCTTCAGATAAAGAGACAAGAAGAAGAGTTTGGTGATTACTGTCCATGGCATAAGATCATTACTTATAAAAGAAGAATATAATGACAGCGTCTATCATGGTTATCAACAACTATAATAGTCTCCAAAAGAACCACTGCAGTGATCTATAAACGAAGATCTTTTCTCAGACCTCCATTCAAGAGGGTGTTCAAAGGCGGCCTGGCCTTCAGAGATGTCATTCAAGCCATCTCAAGATTCTGAAATGGATGCAGGGACGACATTAAATGAAGGAGCGGAATCTTTCAAGCATTTCTCATTCCAATAAGCCAAGGAGTGCGTTTAGATTCAGAATGGTTCCACTCGGCTGGAGAGAAACATTTTCTGAATTTAAACGCTAACCAATTCTTCACCAAGCCCTTCGCTCACATGAAGCATTAAATTCAACTCAAAGCAGCAGCAAAAGAGATTTACATTTTCCGTATACAGGCTTTAGAGCCTTTGGGTTGGTTGGAGATTTGCATTAAGGGGATTTTTTCTCCTCTACTCCCATCTAAGAAATTCTAACGTTGCAAAGTTTAATCATGGCTTCTGTTGACGCCCCTGGGTTTTGTATCTTAAGCTGTATCCCTGAGGCCGGGAAACATAAGGAAACCTCATCATAAGCTTTTCCAAAGTCTGAATATAGATTTCACAAATCACTCCTACCAAGTCTGTTCATCAAAATATTACCCCCTCAAATATTGGATTTGTAATTATGGCTTTTGTGTGGCATTTTTGGTGTAGAAATGCACAAAGAACCCCGTAGCTCTGAAGAAATGCCTCATTAAAACAAGAACCAGCTTTCCTTGGAGCAAGTCTCCGAGCAGTTTCTCTGCCTGTTTAACACATTGACTCTTAATTCAGTTTAAAAAGAAAAATGGTGCCTATTTATCTAAATCTTTGCCTAATTTGACACATTTAAAAAAAAAAAAAACAACACAGGTAGAAATAAATGTGTCTTACCCTCATGCCTAACTCGATGTTCTCGCCTCCATAGACCTCCATGCCAGGATCTAGTAGACCGATCTCGCCAAAGTATTCCCGATCAACCACAAAGGAGCAGCCAATCATAGCAGGAGTTCTGTATGAGCAGAGAGAAGCAGCATTTGCATTTTTATAATCAAGACAAGAAATAGCGATCATGAAATATTTAAAAATAATGAGTACAAGTTTGCAAAATCATGTACAATCTGTACTTATTATAACCACAGACTTATGTAGATGTATTAACAATGAAAATATCATCCAGATATGATGCTATGGTACAATTAATATATGCATAAGTTCAGACAAGGAAGGACGTAATGAGCAGTCAAGAAAAGACAGAGGGAAATGATGACAAAACTTATGTTGGAGCACTGACTGAAGTGTTTGATCCAAGTGTTACTACGTCTTTCTACCTGAGAGACCAAAGTGCTGAATGCAGAATAATAAAACAACCATATGGAGAAGAGTCTTAAAGAGATCAGCTGTAAGACAGACAGGAATGTCTCTTATCCAATAAGAAGGAATTTGTTGCCTTTTGGGGATGCCAAGATGTTGTACAGCATTACAGCGGCAACAATTGATTTTTATGTACACTTGGGGAAAGCAAAACAAGCTGTTCACACAACACTGACATTATTATTATCACATTAAGTAGCAGTTGTGATAAACCCTCTTGCAAATCCAGCAGACAGGTCTTTTCAGTCCACTCATGAATGTCGGACGTAATGTTTATGTTCTTTAGCTCTGATTTGGGATTTGCTGACTCCTGAGAAAAATAGGTTCACCAGCTAGTTACTAACTTTGTCTGTCGGCAGCGGTGTGTTAGACAGGTAGTGCAGAGTAGCTTTAAAGCTTTTTTCTGCTATAAACAATGCATTCAGCTGCCAAAAGGAGAATCTATGAAATTGACAGAGTGAAGCTGTGGGTCATAAATTCATAACTCGGACCTGAAAACACACTTCAATTCAAGTTATTGAATGTTAGTTTTCATCAGTATCAAGTGTCTCATTACACACATAGGAAATAAAAACAAGAAATGAAATATGTGAGGTGCTTCAGAAGATAAGAAATAAACCTATTCCTCTTTCTAAGCCAGTATAAAATACAAGAGTGCAGTGCATTTTTATATAAATCATATATTTATAAAACTCATATCTAAGCAGAAGACCTTCAGGGAATTGTACAGAAAGGCACACAAATTCACCATTAACCAGCTGATTATTGACATACAGATTAGTATGATCTGTAAGGACACTTTTTCTTAGAATAAATCCTTAATAACTTATTCATAGTAGGTCAAGAAACTGTCATACATGAAATACAACCTTAAAGGAGTGACATAAACTGTACATGCTATGCATGGGTCTGAATTTTTCATTAATTCAACTCCACAGGTCCATCTTCAAACCTATTTCTGAGTAATGACACCAGAAAGGTTGTTTTGAGCGCTGGCCCTTTAAATGCAAATGAGCCACTTCACACCCCACCCAATCCAGGTTGCTGCTCCGGCCCATTCAGACACTTGTGTTCGTTAATACAACCAACAACTTAACATTTCAGGTAATCACCTCAAAGTTTGGACATATTTTCAGTATGGACTACAACCGCTGCTGCTGACAAATGATTATGGATTATGGCTGCGATACTCGGAGAAATGTTCGTCAGAAGTCTTGACCTTATATGTGCAAATGTCATGACGTAACTAGTTATAGACGTAACAAATTAAGAGGGAATTAGAACAGTTTGTAGAAATCCACTTGATTTTTCCCAAAATGAATATAAAGATAGCTTTGCAGCACCTGAAGGGTTCAAATTCAAACTTTTGGAACTATTAGGGTCCAAATACACAAATAAATGAACCAAAGATTAATAAAAGTGGGTGTAGCAAAATATGACCCCTTTAAACTGCCTTGTATGGACCTGACAGTGTGCTAAAACAGTTAGTCATTCTTATGTAATAGTGCTGAGTCCGTATGGAAATAAAAATAAATACAACTACAAGTGTTAAAAGTATACAAATTGCTCTAAGTTAAGTTTCTGTTACTAAAAGTATGACTCCCTAATAAAAAAGAGGCATCTTATTTTGGAAAACTGGTAATGACTGGCGGTCAGTGACAGGAGACAAGTAACTTTTTGATCCCATTAGAATTTTCCATCATGTACTGATGTGATATTTGTTGATTTCAAATCTGATTTTATGTCAAGAAAGTCAATTTGCTGTGAAAATGACAAAGTGTGAAACAGCTCAGTGGACTGCATCTCTTATCATATGTGATACATATCGCTGACACCAAAACAGTCGTTACCTCAGCATATTTCACTTCATTCTTTGAGAGGGAAGTGAAAAGTACAAAATAAGCAAAAATATTTCCAAGTCTGTTCATGTTGAAGCAGCTCTGACCAGATCATGAAAGTTATGATGATGTCACCTCCACTACTTCAGGTGTGTAGTTTTTCTATTTGCTGTTTTTACACAAAGTATGTTACTTCAACAGTTTTACAGACTTTCTTAAGTTGTAAAATTAATTTGGTACATGAAACTCACATAATAATGTATAAATCATGGTAAAATTACTTGTGTCTTACCCTTAAGTGTTATACAGTTTTTTTTCCTACAATAAGGTCCCATGGGGCACAACTGAAAGGGGCGGGACTTCACCTCTCCACAGAAATTTTAAACACATGAACTGCATTATTTATAAATAGGACCCTACTGTTACACTGTCATGCTGAAGGCATAATAATTGCTTTATGGAGGGTATGCACGTGACGTCACCGCTAGCGGAAGTCACAGCGGTTAAGCCCACTGAGTGGCAGAAAGAGGGAGATGAGTAGTACCATTGGCTTCAATACCGTCTAAACTTAAGAACAGTATTTAATAAAAAATGGGGAAGAGTTGTTGTGCGATTGATTGTATGAACAGGTTTGAAAAGCAGTCGGAGCTATCGTTTTACAGACACCGAAAGACAAAGAAAAGAGAAGTAGATGGATCCACAAATCCAGGAAACCAAACCTAGACCTGTGGATCCCGTTTTGTGTCAGGTAACATTAATTTATGCTGTATTTTTGGGTCAAATTAGACCTTAAATTATGTATTGTTTTAGCGAACAGTACTTCTTAGTAAAGCTCTTGGTTTCACGATCAGATCTTTCATGGTTTTTGTCTTCATTTTGTGATTCTGAATCTTGTGCTCCTACATGATTAGTAAACTAACTTAAACTGAGGCTAACCTAGTTTTTCAAATACGGGGGTACTGTAGCATAAAGCTACAACAGTGTATTAGGGCCACGTAAGAAAATAAAAACGCTTATCACTATGAGTTTAAAGTCGTAAAATATCGCTATAAAACCCATAATTTTATGAGAATAAAATCAAATACAAAAATAATCACAATGTTATGAGAATAAAGTCGTAGTTATAAAAAAACTCATAATTTAACAAAAATGTCATTCGTTTATGAGATTAAAGTCATCATATTCCGATAATAAAGCCATAATATTACAAGAATAATGTCGTAATTTAAAAACAGGTGAGAAAAATATCATAATTTACAAGAATAAAGTTGTACCCTGCTCATACAAAGCAGTAGTGTCTGTGTTGTATAAAGTGCTTGATATTAATTAGACGTAAATCTCCTCAGTACCAGTAGATCATGCATATATTCACTGGGGTCAGTACATGGTCTACTGTAAATGCACTGTGGATCAGCTGGTTCCGGGCCCTAATTTTAGCCCCTGGTTGTCAGTGATGATGAAACCATGTATATTTGTTTCAGTTAAAAAAAAAGCGTTGATCCCCTACACCCTGGATGTCAGGATATGCGATTTCTGTCCACACAGGGCCGTTTCAAGATATCTGGGGGCCCTAGGCGAGAAAGTAAAGTGAGGCCCCTAATACGCGAAGATGTGGTGGTCGAATCACCGAAGAAGAAAAATAAAATCCAGATGCGATTTCCTGTTTTCTGGTGCATTTAATGAGTCATGAATTACTCTGTATTACACAACACAGAGTATCCACCAGATTGTAGTAAAGGACATAGTGTCTTCAATTAGGCATTGTTGATGGGAATGACACAAATTGTCATTACCAATTGGCGCTGACAGAAATTTTAGCAAAGCGCCTAAAAAAGAAAAAAAAAAAAAAAGGCATTTGGTGAGTAGGCTTACTTTTGTCCTTATTCTAGAAGTATATGATTAAAGTGTGGAGGATTTGATAGTAACTTTGCAGGAGAAGAACTTCACTTCCCATAATGCACCAAAATGTAACGTCAGACCTCATCGGCAAAACTACCTGAGCACATGGTGCAAAGTGTTGTAATGTGTTGATGGGCAAGTGTGGGAAATATAGATAATTACAGAGTTTAAAATGTAGGATTGTGATTACATGGTTCACAGACATGATTCACAGACACCACCATTCATTTTTCTGATGTTGTATTTGAATATTCTGAATATTTGACGATTTTGAAAAGTGTTGTAATTAACATGTGGACAGTCCACATTAATGTTCATGGACCACTTGTTCTTTGGTAGCTCGTACGGATCCATGTCCAGTCCAACTGTCCTTAATTTAATTTCATATTTCACATTTTCCCGGTCTTGCTGTGTTTACTGCTATACTCCGTCATGTTGAACAGGTTGGTTTTTGCCACTCAGTCTGACTTAGAGGGGTGTGGCCCGGGGGGGGGAGTGACGTATGTGCATACCCTCTATACTGACTAATATACAGGGTGGGGAAGCAAAATTTACAACGAACATTTAGTTGTTTTTTCTCAGCAGGCACTACGTCAATTGTTTTGAAACCAAACATATATTGATGTCATAATCATACCTAACACTATTATCCATACCTTTTCAGAAACTTTTGCCCATATGAGTAATCAGGAAAGCAAACGTCAAAGAGTGTGTGATTTGCTGAATGCACTCGTCACACCAAAGGAGATTTCAAAAATAGTTGGAGTGTCCATAAAGACTGTTTATAATGGAAAGAAGAGAATGACTATGAGCAAAACTATTACGAGAAAGTCTGGAAGTGGAGGAAGCAACAAAAAAACGTACCAAAGCTTCTATTAAAGCTCTCAAATCCAAAATCCTAAAGGATCCAACCAAATCCATGAGAAAAATGGCAATTGAACTTGAGGTAGACAACAAGACCATTAGAAATGCAGTAAAATATGATTTGAAGATTTAAATTCTCATGACTTTCAATAAAGTAATTGGTCATACACTGTCTTTCAATCCCTGCCTCAAAATATTGTAAATTTTGCTTCCCCACCCTGTAGAATTATAAAATATGCTAATAAATATCTAGTTAACAGTGAATATGTGCTGTAATATAAATGTTACTGGATTTAAAAGAACTATTAAAACCTCCTGAATTCAGCTGGTAGAGAAAGAGTGTTTTCCACAAAAGAAAACTGTTACTTGCCACCTTCCTAAAAGAAATACTCCCACTTTAGCGGCTGTCCCCCCAGGTCTGCTTTTCAGTACCATTATCTGTCAGCTCTTAAGTGCTATGGGACAAAGCCCAATACAGAGCATTGCATTCATACAGAGTCCTGGGCTGGGTTATTCTGTTCTCTAAAGTGACCAATGAGTGGCTTTTTTTCCTCTTTATGAAATGACGCCTGGGGCTGGTTCACCATACTTTATTACACACACACACACACACACACACACACACACACACACACACACACACACACACACACACACACACACACACGCATGCATTGAAAGCAAAGGAAAATGTACCACTTCAGTTTGAGAGACACGGCAGTAGGAAGGACTATAAAGCTTCAGCTGCATTATGATTCATTGACTCTGTATTAAAAGAGTGCACTGCAGTGTGTGAGCCAAAGAGAAAAGGTGCTTTTAGGTTTAAACCCAACATAAATCATCATCTAAACCATCACCAAAAGAAGCTATTGTAAAAATCCCTGATCGGTGACTAAACATATCTCTAATAGATGTACATAAATCTATCAAAATCCTTACATTCCAAGAAAAATTCTTTTACATTACAGTCAAAGATGACACTGAATGATGCCTGATATTTAAAGTATATTTGTAATGTTTGAATGTATTATTTTTATTCTATTGTTTTTATTTGGTAGTGGTTTATTGTTCTTATTTTTATTTTTTTTTAATTGTATGGCTTTTCATGTTTTTTTAATCTATTCTTGTATTTTATTCTTTTATTTGGGTTTTATTTATTTGTCTGTACAGCACTGTTTTATTTATTGTACAGTTCTATGTCTTTTAATCTATTCTGTATTTTATTATTTTATTTTGGTTTTAATTATTCTTCTGTTCTTTGGACCACTGTTCTTTGAGCCACTGCGGTTGTTTTAAAGTGCTTTACAAATAAAGTTGGATTGGACTGGATTGGATCTTTAGGATTGAAGTCAAAATTAAAAAAATATTTGAAGAATGTTAGCCATTTACTTTCATGATCACCATAATCCATCACAGCTTTAATGGCTGTGTTAAATGACAATATGGCGCTATTAAATGAAAATTTTACAGCGTTACAACATCCGAATT
The DNA here is from genome assembly GCF_902148855.1 of Sphaeramia orbicularis. Classification (NCBI taxonomy): domain Eukaryota; kingdom Metazoa; phylum Chordata; class Actinopteri; order Kurtiformes; family Apogonidae; genus Sphaeramia; species Sphaeramia orbicularis. Next base: position 35,626,534 of record NC_043965.1, read on the forward strand.
GCACACTTTGGGCTGTAGCTACCATACTGTCAAATCTTAGCTAAAATACCTGTGAATATAATGGTTTTAACCGTCATCCAAACAGCCACCAATGAACAAAGGCATCCACTGATCTAAATAACTATTGAACCATTAAAACTATGAACATATATAAATAATTCAGGTAAAATGCAGTTTCCCAGCTCCGTCTTGAATGCATCTTGTTTGGATATTCAGAGGCCAGTGTAGTCTGACAAATAGTGGCTACACATGCTTGTTTTTACATTCAGTTAATAGGATATTGTGCTGAAAAGGTCACTCTTTCCTCAGTTTTCTCTGTTCTTATACATGGTCATTCAATTACAAATAGGAAAATGACTGCTTTTCATTGAAGCATGCAGTGGACAACATAATAAATGGTGATAAATCACTTAGGCAAGGTTAGATGTACAGAAAAAGTCATCACAAAAATATTTTTAGGAGCTTAAAGGTTGATTAAAAAAACTGGATTGATCACTGAAATAAATCCAGCATCATTCATCATATGTTGTTTCCCCTTGAGGTTAAAAGAGATCAGTTTTTTTGCTGTTTAGTCAGTATCTGCACACATCATTAGTAGTATGCTAACACTGAGACCTTCCACTATCATTAGGTTATAGGGGTAGAAGTTCTCTGGGTCACTTGGCCAGTTCTTTAAGAAGCAACAACAGTGTATTTGCAAAAATACATAAAAGTGAAAAAATAAAATAAAAATTGGAACGTGCACATGAGAAGAATAAGAATCTTTATTTTCTCAGTAAGTTCACACACAAAAACATGCACCACACCAAAATTTATCCTCTGCCTTTAACCCATCACTAGATCATGCATATATGCACCACACCTGCATACTAGGAGAAGTGCGCACGCCATATCGGGCGCCCGAGGACCAAAGTGCCTTGCTCAAGGGCATATCACCGATCCAGGAATTTGAACCCGCGACCCATCGGTCACAAGCCGACTCTCCAGACATCTAGACCACGGTGCGCCATGCTATTGTAAGGTGAGGGTTCGTTGGTGGCTGATGGTTCACTCTTTATAAAATGAGACAGCAGGATGGAGTTGGATTTCTTCTTGAACATTGCTTTACACTACACAGCAGCTACAGCCACCACACCTCCTACCACACTCTCGCCTGACTGAACTGACCAATCAGGAGCTAGCAGTATTTTGATTGGTAAATATAAGTGATTTAGAAAGGCAGATTCGACAGATTATCTTAGCTGCTTGTATACTACAACTGAGAATATTTAAATGTGTAAATAATAATTCTGTAAATGTAAATAGTTAATTGGGTAAACACTGCCAATACATTTTTAACAAATTAACTTAAATACATGAATTAACTTATTCCCTGTAATATGAATTTACATCACTGATAAACCTTATATTTCCTCAACATAAATTATCTTCACTTCTGAGCCCTAAATTATTAAACCAACTAAATCCCTACAAAAGAATATGCCACATAAAAAGACAAGTAGTTTTGTCAATATTTGCCTTGTTTTGCCAATGCATTGGCTGTTCCGAGGGTCTTGTTGTTTCGTGTGGCAAAGAGGACTTTAAAAACTTGAAGAATATGCAAAAATAATAAAAAATTAAGAATACAATCCTATGATGGAAGGAAGGAGAATAGCAGTGCAGAATACTGCACTTATTCTGGGCTGCATCCTCTCAAACAGGCTACTTTTTGGTCCCAAAGTTATGTGTAAGAAAAGATTCAAGTAACATAGAGGGCATTTTCACACTGGGTATCCAAGTCTGTATCCGAGCATGTTGGATTCTAAAGTCCACTTCATTTTATCAGTGTGAATGCAAGTGTTCCATGTGCGAGTACCGTACCCAAGTCCAGCTGAGAAGGTAGTCCTGGGTACGGACTGCGTGGATTCCAGTACAGAACATTGCCGTGTGAAAGCAATCCGTACCCGAGACCGGAAGTGACCTAATCACTACTCCGACAACGGAAATGGCCAAATCACCATGAGACCATAGACTGCGCTCCTGTTGTCTCCTGAAAAAGCCTCGGGTCCATGTGGCACGGGCTTGCCTTATCAACCACATCACTCAGTGATATATCAGGGACAACGAAGGTCGCTCTTCTTCTCTTTGCCTCAAACAGGCTAACAGATGGAAAAGTATTACCCGTGAACAGAACAGTAGCTCGGCTGATGACGTAAGGATTTGTCACTTCCGCGTTTGTTGTATAGCTACAGAATTCTTTCTGTCAAGGGATGATTTGAGTCTCGGGATGATGTGAGTCGTGCATGCGTAGAAGCATTTATCTCTGTCAGCCATCTTTCACGACTCGCTATGGCAACCTTGCTAGGACAAATGACTCACTACGGAGCTGCGATTACCCTTCACTGCTCAGTTTCCCCCAGATTTAGATCAAAGCATTTGTCAACTGGATAGGTTCTCAGGCTAACGTTAGCAGCATGGTGCTAGCGGCTGCAGACCGAGCCTCAGGCTACTGGTTAGCTCTTAAGCTGTTCGGCTAATGTTAGCAGCGTGGTGCTAGCGGCTGCAGACGGAACCTCAGACCACCTATTCCTGCACCTACAACTGGCGTGTCAGTGTGACCTGTCCACCTGGATGGACAGGGGGTTCCTGTTTGCACGTCTCAGCTGTGAAAGAAACCAGAAGTAGGCATATAAATTGACTCTCAAAATCACTTCTGATAGCTAGAAAGATACTCCTGAAAGGTAAAGTTAAATCTCTGTACTTTTACACATTTGACTCATACAGCAGTGATTTGTCCTAGCGAGGGTGCGGTAGTGAGTCGTAAAAGATGGCTGATAGAGATAAATGCTTCTATGCATGTGCGACTCACATCATCCGAAGACTCAAATCATCTCTTGACACCCCCCAGATAGCAAATATTTTGGCAGTATTATGGTATACATTTGGCATTTTTGGCTTTCTTTTGGCATTATGAAAACCTTTAGGCTTAACTGTGGTATGATTAAGGTTATCCATAATAGATATGGAGGCACCAGCAATATATGGCTGAGTTATGGCATATGTCTGGTTAACCAAAAGACTGGGCAAAGAGCGGGATCAAGAATAGGGATGGTATGACATGTTTTGGCTACTTTTTGGCTGGATTATGGGGATTTGGGGCTTTTCTGGGACAATTATGGCTATATTTTGGAAGTCCGCAATTAGTTTTGGGTGAACTTTGGCTTCCTTCTGGTTTGATTTTGACTTGCCTATTTTGGGCCATTTAGGGCCCATACATCTGCCCAGAACTTTGCCAAATGGCATGCCAGTTTTGGACTAGATTTAAGCCATAATGATTTTGCTATCTGAGTCTCCACACCGCCACCTACTGTTTCGGTTCTGTAACACCCACCGGGCACAGGCTGCGGTATGTGCTTGTGAACGCAATTAAGTTATGGAATGATGCTAATAGTTTGCGTTCTTCAGCTGATTTCCACCTATGTGTCATACTTGTGATCTTAACTCATCTTAACATTACCTTGGTTTGCTCTCCTGGCTCTCTTATGTACTCCTTCAGCCTGACGTAGCCTCATACAGTCTTGTTTAAATTATGGAGTGGTGACAGCGGGGCTTTCTAGTGCCATTATTTGTACTCGCTGTGCTGATAAAAAGACAGACACAGCGCACACTCAGCCCCACTCACCTCATCCTTCTCTGCTCTTGACAAGTGACCTACCTTGCCTGTCTGTACAGTGCAAACTTCGTGCAGTTTACGTGTTCCCTTTAGATTAAGCTGCCAGCAAAGTTTCGAGGAAGATTATTCTGAATGTAAACAGTGCTTATGTATTAAGGCCAAGGCGCTGTTGGCACAAGTCAGATGAATGACTGGTAAAATAAATCGCTGTGATGAGCAATAAGGTTAAAGAAGCATGTTTACTTTGATAATATTCAGAACTGAATTGGGTCAGATATTAGTAATGTGTATTGGGAAAAGAAAATTGAACAAATTGTAGGAAAGTTTTGTGCTTCCTTAATTTGTCTGGAGTACAAGGTGATGAAACATTAATATTAAAGCATGAATAAGTAATTCCCCTACTAGAACCAATTAACTGAAGCCAATTAAATGAATAATTAGAGCCAGATGTTACTGCAAATGCTGGAAATATGCACACAGAATATTTTGAGGGCACAGCACGTTCAGAACAGTGCATTCATTTAAATAAATACATTGGTCTAAATAAAAGAGAAATCCATGATGTTTTAGATATCCTTGAACTGTAAATGTAGTGATCAAAATGTACGCAGACAGAAAAGTCAGAGACATTAATCTTTACAGTAGAATCTGAATTCAACGCCCAGATCACTCACCATGCAGCATACCCTATCATAGTCTATGTCAGTCCTTAGACGATGGAAACGATGGCCAAGTGACATTATTGCATAAGCCAAAACCTTAGTAGGAGGTTGTTATGGGTCATTATGGTCGCACACTAAAGTTTGTGGATTTACACATACACATAGACCATGGTTGGAGTGTCATTTCACGCTGCATGTATTTTTGCATTTCCTCACTTTGACTTTCTTATTTCAGCCATTCTCTTTACCCTTTACCCCAACCATAATGCTTTCTCCAAACTTTTTTTATGCCTAAACCTAACAAACTGCAACGACAGCATTGTCTAAACCAGGGGTAAACAACCGTTACACTATAAAGGGGGAAAATAAAAACAAAACAAAAAAAAAAAAATGAGAGAAAAAACAGGGGTAAACAACCATTACACTGTAAAGACTGAAAATAAAAACCAAAAAAAGAAAAAAAAAGAAAAACACTGGGGTAAACAACCTTACACGGTAAAGGCTGAAAAAAGGGAAACAAACAAACAAACAAAAAAAAAAACAACAATTCGCTCTGGAGCCATAAATGACTGATTATTTGGTAATTTAACTTTGCATTTCCAAACAATTTTTGGTGCATTTATAAAACTATACAAGCATAATAATGAAAACAGTTGAGAGACACTGGGATGTATACATTTTGTTGAAAACAGAACTATGAACAGAGTATTTGTGCTCCAGTGCTTAGTGAAAAAACACAAAACAAAAAAATTGCCTGGCCCTAAAGTAATGCATATCATGTTGAAAAATGTTTGTTGTTTATAGGCTGCACATTTTTTATTTATTTATTTTTTACAAATGTACAACGTAGGAATGTCTTTAAGCCTAAGACAATGTTGAAAAATAATTGTTATTCATTTCTAAATAGTGCTAATGTTTTTTACAACATCCAGCTCAAGAGCTAATGGTTACAAACCTCTGGTCTAGACATTTTTCAGACTACCCTGGGAACTGAAAAGCTTATGTGCTTTCAAACTAATGTGGGAATGTCTAAAATAAAAAATGTCCAAACATTTGGCCACAAAATAATACCAGTATTACAAGCCACTAATAGTGAAATTTTCTAGAGAATATTTCACTTAGTGGCCTTAGGTTTGGTTATTTTTAATGCGCAGATGGTCAGCCTGCTGGGCCAGTCTGTCCTCATACACCCTCAACTTTGGCATCCAGATGATTTACTTGCAGTTTGCTGCGTAAACATCTGATAACACTTTCAGTTAGAGCTGACCTTGCTTTTGAAACACTTTTCTGTTGGAGTGGTAATGGACTGTGATGACCCTGGTACTTAAGTAAGCGAAGAAAAAAAACCACAAAAAATAACTCTTAAATGTTTATTTCACTAAAAGTATAGGAAATGATTACTTTTGAAATACTTAATACTTCAACTGGAACACTTGAATCTGAATAAAGTCATATCTGGTATGAACCCACTTGACTTCAACTGAAAAATGCATTTTTATTCATTGTGTGTTAAGATATCACTTCTACATTAACATAGTCTGTGCATAGTCAGTCTTGTTTAATTATAAAATAGTCAGTCAGTATTTTTGTGGTTTAAGTCTATCCATATTGTGGATTCATTCACTACTTCCAAGTAATTTACTCTGTGTCTCTCAGGTTACATGAGATGATCATTTCACATGAATTTATTACTTGTATCTGTATAAAAACTTATACAGATATACATAGAAAAACAAACCAAAATTCAGCCTCTACATCAAAACGCCTTTGTCGACAGCTCCATCTCCTTTTTGTTTTGTACTGTCTGTGATCAAAGTACTTGCCACAGAAAAACTGTTTTGGTCAAATCTCCCATGCGGTTTCAGTCATTTCTACTCACAGAACATGGCAGTTTTGTGTCATTGTGCAGCTTTTTGCTCCCTTTTATTGCAAAGTGTGTTCAAACAGCTCGAAAAGGCTTTGGGACTGAGTTCTGAATAGGCTTCAGTTGTTGATGGGCAGAAACCTCAAGGAAACAAGTGGGGGAACGATTTCCAATGGAAATCCGCACAGCCGACACACTTCAGCTGGCCCTTGAGGTGATCTGTCCATTTGCAGCGAGTGTCAATAAGAAAACACGAACCAGCTTTGCAGCAGCAAACACTGTTTTCTTATCTTTCTTCCATCTTGTGTCAAGCTCTTAATACTTAATAATGCATGATTTTCATAGCACTTCAGCATCTAATATTTTCAACAAATAAACTGGCATCACATTGACATACTATCAAATAAAAACTTTTACCTAAACTGAGCCAAGAAAGGTAATGAAACTCTGGTTATGGAAAACAGTTTTTGTTGCCCCTGGTCAAAATATGCAAAGCGTGTGCAAATGACTGGATATTAAAAGACACTCTGGCAGAAACAGCCTGCGTCATATTTCCAGCTTTGATGCAGTTCACTGTCATTTGTGAGGATGCAAATCAACCCATTTACTTGACTTGAATGGTTGCAAATTTTTTCTATGACATTGGAAATCAACTTCAAAACTACAGATTTTCAATACAGACTATTTATTTTAAGGGTTTGTGTCCTATCTGTCCCTACCTGGCCCACTTTCACAGACTTACTCAAAAATAGTAGAACTTTTGATTCCAAGAAGGACACATCTTATGATGCCATATGTAGATATTCTCCAACTATCTAAACCTCCAGATGCTGCTACAGCTGAACTTACCCCTATTTGCCATCACCTTGCACCTGCAATATTTCCTAAAAATCATATCAAAACTCTTATGCAATTTTATCAATTTCTAAAATAACATTCTTTCCCACCTTCTAGATTCTATTGCTTGGAATATGTTAAACACACTATATTTATACATAAAATATATCAAGCTTTAGAATCTACGAGGAGGGTCAGATGTTCAGTTTTAAGGCAAACTAAGAAGGTTTAAAAATCATACATTCCATACAGAAGTGACTGTAACATCCCAAATGATCACCTAAACATGTCTTATTTACAAATGTTTGTTGTTATTATGATCATAAGTATTTGTTGCTTTAATGGAACTCCTCTCCAGTTGAATAAATCATGTTGCTATTAACACAAAAGCGTTCCAGACTTAGTATTACAGACATTATTACGCTAAAAGGGATCAGTTTTAGAGATGTTTGATATTACTGTTTTGCTTCAGCAACTGAACAAGGTCCAAAATGATTTTCTAGACATAATTATGCATTTTACTGAGCCAGACACACCTATTTTCACAATAAATCCAAAGCGGGCAAAACAGATAGGATACCAGAACATGTCCTTAGATCATCTATAGTGAGGGAACAAACACATATTCATATATAATGAACTGTCCATGAAAACACAAAACTGATCAAAGCATGTGTTTTTGACCTTGTCCTCAGCTATTAACAGCAGTTATTTCATAAACTTCAATTTAAAATTGCTGTATTTTTGTAGAATAGTTTGATGGTATTCTGGAATGAAACTTTCACACACCTGGATATTTTAAATTCAGGTCTGAACTTCAGATTTTACAGCAATAAAATTTCAGTCGCAATGCACCGAGCCCCAAGCAACATTTGCAATCCAGCAGTGCTATGAATATGGAAAAGGTAAAAACCAATGGCTGAGCTGCTTCATGTTGACTCTGACTTGACCCTTTATATTTTATTCCACTATAAGCACCACTTTTAAACAAACAGCTTTTCCGTTTCAAGCCATATATACTGTAAAGTTAAAACAGTCAAGTTTTTCAACCTGTGTGCTCTCTTCAGTCATGATATTTTATGCATTAGCACAATTAACTTCATTTCCTTTTATATCCTGAGTGAGACCTATACATTTATGTACTTCATGTATAAACGCTCAGGGGCAACATGATGTGTTAACCCTGGACTTAGAAGGTGGCAACAGTCAGGACTGCATTTGTTATATTTAATTGTTAATATCCATCTGCATCCTTTCATGAGTTGCCATCCACACATCCAGCCTGCACCTAGAAAAGCATATTGAATGCTGATGACTAGAGCACTGTATGTGTTACGGTTTCTGAACAAATTCTTGTTATTATGTTCCCACTGATTCTCTTTTTGTGCTTTTGTGTTCACGCAGGCTCAGCCACACCACCGGGGCAGCAAAATCAGGGTAATATTCTCAGTTGACTGATGATGAAAAGATTTTTTGTTTTATGTTATGGCAGCACAGAACATTTCTGAAAAAAAAAAAAACCTGCACAACTCAGGCTCTGATAGTGTATCATACATCCTGAATATGACTATTAAGTTTTTTTATTACACTAGAAATGTTGACGGTGAATGGCAAATCTGAAATGTGACACTATCTCCTACTGTACAAACTGCTTTTAGGAGCAAGCACTGATGTTTTGATTGCATCAGAATATCTGCATCTAGTCTATCTTAAGTACTGGTTTCTGTCACGAGAACTTTAGAAAACAGAAGTGACAACAATGAGCGTATGTCCCCCAGATAAGGAATCCGCTTTAATTACACGGACTGTGTAGTTGGCTTCAGCTATACTGTAATTGAAAGTGATGCTGATTTGAATACAACAATTTGCATGCAACACAATACTACAACCCTACTCTTTCTCAGAATAGTAAAATCCAGAAGGACATGCATGACCAATTCTAGGATTAAACAGACACATGATCCAGGTCAATGCTGCCCTCCAATCAGCAGCAGTATAATGTGGTGCCCTGCTCATATTAAATACACAATTACACTAATGACACTGTGTCACTGTGGCCTCCTGATCCTGCATTTGAATGAAGTTATTCATCATGGTAATTAGCCAGCTTTGTACGGAAAGTCTTTATTTGTGTGTTTGGGAGGCAGGTTGCACTACAGAGCACCTTAGTTTGATGGTTCCACACATGAATAAATCATAAGTCAGGGCTATCCATTTTTCATCAAACATCCTCATCTATAATGGAAGAGTGCGTCAGCCGAGGCCCTCACCTGATAGGGGCAGTCTCATCGCCCTTGTCCAGCCACTCCTGCGGAGGGATGATGTACATACACCACAGCCCCCAGTTGTAACCATGGGCTGCGTTGGCGTACTGCTGAACCTCAAACGTGTTGTATTTGATGTTGTCTATGGCGGGCAGAATGATGCGGGTGTGATCCTCCTTCATCCGGGTCAGAATGGGTTCAGCCCTTAAGATCATAAAAGAGGACAGAGTTAGGAGCTGTATTTCTGAATCAATTATGTGAAAGCTTCAAAGGCTAAAAGAGAGCAGACAAGAGGGCCTATTTTGATGTAGCGCTATCAGAGTTTTAAATATTAATATTACAGTGACTGACATCTTGTTAAAAATGACCAGATTGGTAACGCAATGTTATAAAAATGTGGCTGTGAAAGGAAAGGAAAGGACCCAAATAAGCGTCAAAAACCGTGGTCGTACTGTTTACCTTGATATCAAAAAGCTATTATTAACTGTAGATCCTGATTTAACACAGCGGTGCCAGGAGAGGCTATGGATGACTGCTGATGTCATCTCAACTTTCACTCCAGCTCTACATTTGCACAGCTTTTCAGCGCCGGAGCAGAGCAGTGTGTCGAATCAGCACTTATTCAAGAATCAAAGTGATCACTTGGATCAGCTTCCCTCCACTGTTTAGGATGTAGAGGTCTTGCAAAAATGAATTTTCAGCAGGACAACCAATAATATATCACATCTCATATCTGCTGCTCATGATAACGAAACATCAGAATGTGACACTTATCCCGGTGAGGGACTTGATAACAGGGAAAACCTGATAAAGCAAAACACATCAAGTGAAAAAAGAGGCTTAGTCGGTTCCTGAGAAAACTATCCACTCCATTCCTTTTTTCCCTCTTTGAAGGGCGACAAGGTAGTTTCAGAAAAAAACTCTTACTTCAAAAGCTTGTCGCAGTCTTTATGTCATGGCTTTTGCTCTGTGGTTGACTTCTTTGCTTTGGCACTCTTTTTTACAGACCTGTTAAATGGCATGAATCCCTCTTATATATGAAGGATAGTTTAAAAAATGGACATCAAACAATACTATGACCCATTGGTAATTATTACTATAATATCACAATACTGGAAAGTCTCAGAGCATCTGTCTGTCTGTGTATGTATCTGCACGGTTCTGAGAAATTTAGATGTTTTTAACGGGTCAATTTGGTACCTACAGTTGAAGAATGGTCCCATTACGAATTTAATTGCCTTTTTTCTTTAAAATTTCCTTTTTTCAAGTCAGGAGGCACTGATTTAATTCACATTGCTTCACATCCGGGCAATGCATTTTGGGCAGTTTGTCCAAGTAGAGTTACAGTCGTGCATGCACAAATGGGCTGTTGATCTGATAGTGACAGGCAGCAGAACCAATAAAGATGGAAGACGCTAAACAGCACATATGAAATCTGGAAAAAACCTAGACAGACATAAAGTCTCATACACACTCTGCAGGAAGGAGTTTTCTTTTCACCGAAGCACTTCCAGCTTAAAATACTACTTTAACGTGAAGCATACGTTAGTCAGAGATTCTGCTAGTTTACAATAATACTGGAAGGTCTCAGAGTGTCTGTCTGTCTGTCTGTGTATCTGCATGGTTCTGAGAAATTGAGATGTTTTTAACTGGCCAATTTGGTACCTACAGTTGAGGAATAGTCCCATCAATATCTGTTTTCTTTAAATTCCCTTTTTTAAAATCAGGAGGGACTGATTTAATTCACCTTGCTAAGCAGTTGCCAGGGGGAGGGACAGGAATCAGCCTTGCATGTCAGGAGACAATGGGCATGATCAGTGTTGTTTCTATCATGGACAATCATGGCGACTGTCTAATATAATAATAATGGATTACATTTATATAGTACTTTTCTATGAACGCATACTCAGAGCGCGTACAGTGGCAGGCTGACGGAGGCGTGGCTGCCAATTAGTGCCCCTCCACCACCAAACATTCATACAACAGTGTGAGTAGCAGCACTGGAGGCAAGGAGGGTGAAGCATCTTGCCCAAGACGACTAGGACAGAGTGGGATTCGAACTGCCAACCCTTCAGTTATTGGACGACCAGCTCTACCTCCTGAGCCACAGATGCCCTGTAAATCTACAAAATATAATACATATACAACAACTATTATTACAACAGTTAAAATTATATATGAAAAATCATTTATTGAATAAAATATCAAAATCTATTGCATTTTCTTCCAATTAGGGAAAACTCTTTTGGGATAAATTTGGGGGAGGGATAATAATTCAGGATATTTTTAATATCTTGGTGTATTCAAGTTCCCATAGGGAAATGTTCCCACAGCTAGAGGAGTGGATTTATCTACAGGGATTTAAGCTCATTTCTATATATTCAATTTATTTGTCTTAGTTTACTCATTTTGATTTTTTTTTTTATTCTCATACACAGTGATGATACAATTACTACTTATTTGATACTGCTGTTTTTATTTCCCATCTTTATGCTGAGCAACATCTGGCACAGGAAAAAGACTTTGTGATAAGTAAGGTTTGATCTAATTTCACTGTAGAGAACGTCGCATGGGAACCAGTGGCTGTACTCACAAAACAAACAAACATCTTATGGTTCAGAGCACATACAGGTCACCTTAGCAGAAACTTTTACACAGTGATGATGATGATGATGCTTTTAAGATCCAGTGTTTAACCAGTGTTTTTACCTTTGTTAATAATGCAGCTCTATTTATGATTTAGCTAAAACCTGGAGTCCACCGTTATATTATCTGTTATTTATGCCAATATAGACATCCTCTGTATCATTAGACGAGTTAGATTCTTCATATTTTTGCTGTTTTGGTATTTTTTATTTTAAATCATGAGCAATAAAGAAGAATTCATCGTAGAGTAAAGACATGTGACACGTGGATTATTTCTTTTTCCTTTTGCCCATGGGTCAAATATGATTTAAGGAGGTCTAGACAGAGAAAATGTCCTTGTGTACAGGTCTGCAGTATCATCATATATGTTTATTTGAATTAGCATTATCATTGAATCAACATCTATATTACTTTTGGTGTAACTGTGGACTCTGGGGTGTTCAGAGTAATGAGAATGCCAAACGCTCCTCAAAGATGTTTCTGCTGGTTCTTCATGTATTAAAGCTGCAGTGTTTTTAGGCATCATCAGTCAGCATTTCCATAACTACCCTTAAGCGTACTGTAATTCAAGAGGTCTGACAAGAAGAAAAAATACAAATTCTTTGAGGCAGATATTTAGTCTTTTGATTTGGACAGAAAGCTGTGAATTTTCAGTTTCTGGTGCTTTTCCAAATAACCTTGATGGATGACACAACTTCTCTGTCATGTATTTCTATGGCAGATTCACCAAAGCAGAGCAGACTCCTCATTCAATCATCTACAGACCATTATCCAAATCATGCATTTTCTTTCATACTTAAGAGTTCTGGCTTTTTTTTTTTTTTCTACAGTGGAAGCTTTTTTCTTTTTTCAGTAAAAAAAAGGTCTTCATCTAAGAAATTCCGAGCTACAGAAGTAGATTTAAAGCCATTACTTTTTACAAGGAAGAAGAAATATCCTTGATTCTTGGTTCTTGTGTGTCTAGGTCATTCAAATGGTTTTCCTTGATGCCACTTAAGACCCCTCTGCTATTTAGAGCATTGGCCAAAGGCAGCTGGGCTTGAAATCCATATGGTGCAGAAGGAAGCTGAAGTGACTGCCAGTGGCTACATTTGTATAATCTCTCTCATGCTGAGAGATGATCTAGTCCGTATCTTCAAAGCAACTCTTCATCTGCTGAATTCTTCATACGATATACTTCTAAATTTCAAAAAGAAGCTTCAATTACAAACTGGAAAATGCATCTCTGAAGAATACACCCACACTTTTCTTTTCACTCTCCACCCACTGAATTTCTTTGTCTTCGCCTTTCCTCCCTCCCTCTTCCTCTTCATCTGCTGCTTTTCAAAATCCAAGACCAATTTATCTTTCAAAAGCAAAATTACTACTCATTACAGGAAGTCGGACAGAACAAAAGGAATGGATCCAAATGGGGTACACAGTATGCATAAAATATAGATAGATATACTCAACATGAAGATTTATTGAATGTAGACAAATCTACTACTGCGTACGGTTCTGTTTGTGATAACCCTGAATTATACTGGACTTAACGTAGTAAACTTATCTGTATATTATTATCATTGTTATTATTATTATAGACAAATACTTGCAGTATTTTCATACATGGATGCATGAATGTCTTCTCCCAGTTCAGTCATATAACAATAGTTAATGTCAACTCAAGTTCAAATTACAATTCACTCTAGGGCTTCCAATTGTTTCTTCCATTTCTACCAAAAAAAAAACAAAAAAAAAAAACCTTCTGTTGATATAGTATCATACTCTTACTAAAGTCAAAACCTCCAAAATCAGTGAATGGAAATAGAACATAGGTCATCGCCAATCCAATTCACAAAAATAGCTTTCCTTGCCAACAGTAACAGCTTTTGACCTCTTCAAATTTACAAGTAAATATAAAAATGGATTTGCTGACACCTGTTTACCTACTGCTTTACTGATGCTCACACACTTTGCCTTCTGACTATCTGAATTATGTTGCATTCCCACGGGCAATGAAGCCGAGTACAACATGAATTCCACATTTTACATTCTACTAACTGTGAATAGAAGGTGCAATATATGTATAAAGCCAGTGTTTTTCAGCCTTGGGTTCGGGACCTCATATGGGGTCACCTGAAATCCAAATGGAGTCACCTGAAATTTCTAGTAACTGATATAAATGAAATTAAAACTTACTAATAAAAAAATATATAGTGAGTTGAGAGAGACAATCACAATACATAAAAGACATGATAAACTGTGAAGCTGAAACTGAAGCTCTGTGGTACTGTTTATCTTTCAAATGTTCATTGTGGTCGGTTTAAGAGGCTTCAGTTCTTTCATAATTCATAGTTTGAGTTCTTGTTTGTTCAGTATTAATTGTCAGCCTTGTAAATCCAACCTGGACTGACTGTACATATCCTGACCAAGGAAAATAAAATTCTCACTTTGTGCAGTAATCTACACCTGGCTTTTCTGCCTCCGTCTATAATAATGTACATTATATAGACTAAATGTTGTCTAAAATTAATGCTTATTTGCAACATAGTATAGCAAATTATTACATGATCAAAAACAAATTAGTTTTAACAAAAAAAAGTGTCTGTTTTGAATGTCTGAGGTTGCCAGAAATTTGTGATATTAAAATTGGTCAACAAGCCAAAAAATGTTGGGAACCACTGCATTAAATGTTATATTGTAATTTTCTAAGCCTATTACATATTGATATTCTGGATGGCAGCAGCATCCAAACCTCATCATATATTACATATTTGAGCAATGTATACCAAGATTTTCTTAACCATCAATCAGATTTTTATGCACATCATGTCAGACTTGCAAGCATTTGTAGAAATCCTTATTTGAAAGATGATACTGACTTTTCAGACATTTCAGAGAATCTGAAAGGGGTTCTCTTTATTCCAACTCTATGCCTACTAGTAAATTTGATCCTATATGCTGTGGTGAACATTCAGAGATATTTAGCAATGTTATAAAAACTATTTTAACTTTAGCAAGTGATAAATAAACGGTGAGTGATTGTAATTCTTAGTCACACCCAAAAGCAAAACCATTTCTTGTTGCCCACATTTTGGCATTAAAAAAACAACAGATAAATACAAAAAATAAATTAACATTGTGTGTTTGACAGAAGGTGTTTCATTTGTTTTCAGCCACAGAACAGTTAAATCCATTTACAATGTGTCATTCACAGTATTATTTCTTTTTTTCTACAGCTTTATATTCTGGAGGCATGCCAGAAAAACAATTCAAGATGTATTTATTAACATTTAAACTAAACCATAATGTTTGCCTTGCCCTGAGGGATGTTAAAGTTGCAGATTCTTCATTAAGTAATTACATATAGTTGCAGCAAATAAATCATGCGTGTAGAAAATGTAATGCAGAAGCCAAAAAAAGTAATTGGATTTAAATTAAATTACTTAATTAACTGGATTTAGTTACATAGAAATGCATTTTCTGTGGAACAGGGTTACAAATAGAAGTCAGTGTGAAAAATTAATACAGTATATAAAACATTTATCGCCAGACATTTAAAGTAGAACAAGCGCATTTATAAAACTGCTCCATATGGACTCAAACATGGTCAGATATTCTCTTTGATGCAAAACAATAAAATAAATCTTGAGCCTGATTTTTATGTGTGTGTGTTTGTACAGATTTGGGATCATATGTAGTGTGTGTTCGCTCAGAAACCTTTTGAAGTTTCAAAAATCGACCGACAGTTATTGAGCTTCATAGTGCGAGTATGGACTGAAACAAAGACTTTGCTTTAACCTTCAGACTGTATTGCTTAATCAGCCGCTGCTGAGCCACATACTGAGGTGTTACAGCTACTGCTATCTCCGTCTACACCCTCTAACCTTGAGGACATCTCATCTTTGCTCATCCCAGCTTCTGCTACATCTTTCCATTCATCTCAGCATGTCCTTGAGAACCAAAAAAAAAAAAAAAAACACCCCAGAGCCAGCTAGCGGCTGCTGTACAACAGAAATCCTGCTGATAAGATAGAGCTGTTGTGGAAAGGGGGACGCGTCTGGTTTTGACAGACGAGCCGGTGACGTTCCTCCCCCCTGTATCTGCCATTTAATCTGCACCACATTGAAAGGGTTATTCTTCCATATCGGATCGAATCATGCTCACTTCCTTATTTGAGGAGGATTTTTCCTGCTTCCAGTGATGACTCATGTTATAAAATGAATACATGTTGACAACCTCCATCGACGTTCTTCCCACCATGCCATTTCTTATTGCGGTTCATAGCGAGGCAGGGGCCCTCTTGATTTATTAACTCTTCATTGCTGGCTGTTTGTCCTCAATAATAGAAGGGACCTTTGTGGAGATTCACATCAGGCTAAGCAAACATTTCATAGAATTAAACAAATAGAGTGATGTGTCCTACTGGAAAAACACACACTAGGATAAATATCACACAGTTTATATCTGCCTGATTCAACAGAGTAACCACGGAGAGTTTTTCACTTTCTTCTACCTTTGTACCAAGCAGCTTTTTTTAAAATTCCAAATTAATGGATCTCAAATTTGGAATCCTTCTAAATCAGGGAATTATCAATTAAACCACATTCAAGAGCTGCATGGCCCTCAGAGCGTAAAAGAAGATCCTGTTGGATTCTGCTCTTAATGCAGCAGAACATGTGAGTTACCCATGCACAGAAGATTTAATGTTTCTGTACTTTTATTATTGACCTAAATAAATGATCCAGACGAGATTATATTTAATACATATATGATGCATGTGCACATTATAGACTTTGTGTGATGGGTCTAGGAGCAAAGTGCTTCTAGCCATTTAAAGACACTAAATCTCTATAAATGTAAGGCTGTGAACTCCTCATGTTCAGACACATATATGTAGGACACATATTAATATTGGCCAGTCTCCTACCTTTCATAAAAAATGCAGAATCCAAAGGAAGCACAGGTATTCACATAGAATTTAAATTCATTCTGCCATCGTGTTTTAGATAGTAGCGGATGCAGAAGCATGAACTGGAAAAGGTTCCGAAGGTGTGATGTTAGATTCCACACCACCACTAAAAGCATTTGCTCAGGATGTGGTAGATGTGATACAAATGCAAAGGCAGCATAAATCTCTCATGTTTTCTGTGGTTGTGGAGGTCTGCCTGGCCTGTGCTCTGTGAAGCACTGAGAATGGAGCCTTTTGCCTTCTTTCTGGTCTCCACACAGATATAAACACAGATCCACCGCCGGGTGATATGAGCGAGAATATAGATATGTTTGCAGTTAAGGTAAATCCTATTTCCTCAGCCTTTGAGAAATAGGTGGCATTTCATTTAATATAATACCTTTACATGGTGTAAAATGTAGCTTGTTATGTTTGTGACAAATATTATGTTCAGAATTTGTCCGTTTTTGCTTTACTTCTGCCAGTTTATTCTAATTTTAGAGAAACTCACCAGGTCACAAAGCACAGGAGCATTCAACATTCATCAAAGTGTTGCTTTCTGATGCATGTATTTCATTACAACCTCCCTGCAATGACAATCTTATCTCCAGCCCACACTCAGCAGGGAGCGGCTGCTACACGCTTAATCATTAATCGTTAATAACCTGAGATTAGAACTGTGCAGGGGTTTCAAAAACCAAATAAATATCAATTGCTCTGCACCTCCCCTCTGCATCTGTCTGCTCAAGTGTGGAATACAGTAGGCCCCAATTACAACACAGACTCATTTCCTGCCATTAATTCTGATTATTTACAGAGCATAAGAGGGAAACAGGTCCTGTTTGAAGCAGAATGGACACTCTCTGTCTTAGGAATAGATGGATATAAAACGCTGGAGTTGATGGATTGTGAACATTTAGCTGATGCAATACTGCATTAATGATAGGCAACAATTTCATATCCCAACATTAAGGCAGAGCAGAAGCATGAAAATCTGATTCCATTACTCCGCTGGCGAAAACTGCTCGCTTCTTAGCTCCTCATAAACCAACATGGTGTGAGGGAATAGGAAACAGCTGTCAAGTGCACTATACAGTATGATACAATTATGTTTGCTTTAACAGTAATGCGAACCAGCAATACATTTCAGCTGCAAATGTACAGCACCCCGGGGGGAATGCCATGCCAATGAATCACACCACTGCAGCTTGAGCTGGCAACAGTGTCTGTGGCTCAGTATGCACAGGCAGTGTGTGTACAAGGTCATCGAGGGAGACTCACCACAACATCCAGAGGAACCATCCATCTCACTTATCACTGTATGTGCCATGGTGAATAATCATATTATGATAAATAGGGGGCCTCCTCCATTGTAAGGAGTAGATTCTGTACTGTAGATACCACAAGTGAATCTATTTGAATAAAAGGGAGCAGCACAGATAATGTAAAAGCATCCTCACTCACAAATAAATGAATAGGCTTCTTGCTTGTCATTTCCACCCTCACTATATCACTTTACCCAATGGTACCTTGCAGAAAAAAAAAACACAGGAATTTTGTTTTACTTCTCACCGATTGTAAATATAACCTCACGCAAAAAGACAATCTGAAGCACCGCAAAAAGGAAAAATGAGGGCAGCGGGATATCAAAGGGAGATGGAGGTATGTGGGTGAGCGTGAGGAGGGAAACAGCAGCGAGAGGTGTAGAGCATGATGGCAGCAGGTGAACAAACTCAAAGGAAATTTGCCGACACATCCTCGGCGTGTAAAACAGGGGGTGGCGAGGGGCTCGTGCGAGAGACGAGGAGGAGGAAACGTGTATGGAGGTGAACAGGTTATATGGGGGCAGGAAAGTCACATCTATTTTTGAGCAAGAACAGATGGGAAAACAGATGAGAGAATCACTGGGGTATCAATTATCATCAGTAATGCACCTAAGCAATGATATCATTTTTTCCTATTGTGCTGCTTGTTGGATGGGCGGCGGGTTAGTTTTGCACAGCGTAAGGCCCTCTGGCTTCCATTTATGCTTGAAAAGAGTCTACAGGGAGGTAATGATCAAGGCATTTCACATCCCCTCATTGGATAGGTTGGAGGTTAGCAGGATTGAGTGATAAAATGGCGGATTATTCCTCATTGCAAAGTATATATTAGTGTGTTTTCCAGGTTTTTAGAGATGTTTCAGATCAAAGTTACAAGACAACACTGGCAGAAATCAAATGACTTGAAAGCTCGAAACTGTGCAGGCACATCTCAGGAAAATGGGTGTTGTAAACTCGGCTTTGAAACACAAGTACAAGTATACAATACATCCACTAAAGTTTCTACAATAACTCAAGTTTGTGCTGCAGATTTCAGATCACCATTTACTAGGTTTCAACCCTGGAAAACACACAGTGACAAATTTGAGGCTGAGAAAATGTGTTGGAGAAACATTATAAAGAGTAGCAGTAGTGCTGCAGTTCTGCGGAAGGAAAACTGAAATACACAATAATGTCTGCAGAGATTATGTGTGTGTGTGTGGCGGGGGGGGGGGGGGGGGGGGTACTGTAAAGGAAGATGGAAAACAGGAACACTGATATCAAACCATTTCAACTGTTAAATGCGATGTTTATCCAATAATTATGAACGATCAATTATGATTATTATCATTATCAGATTGTTATTATTATTGTGTTTAAAGTATGTGGGGCTTACACTTTAACACTGCACAACATTAATCAAATATGAAATTGAATCATTTTAATCCCATATTTATAAAAAAAATAAATAAATATTGAGACATTCTAAATAAACATTGCATAACTGTTACGGGTCTAAAACTGCAGATTGCATCAGCATGTATTTGAGCAGTATGTTTTTAAGAAGAGGTGGTGAGTGAAAAATGAACATATGATGAAAACAAAGTTTAAGTGAAAGAAAAATCTGTTTTTAATTTATATCCTTTGTTGAGACAGACTCAATCAAGTATTTATGTACAAGGAATATGTGGTACAAATAGTAAATCTGACAGCTAATGTTTGGTCTTTCTCAAATGGGGGTGTGCGTTTGAAAAATACATTAAATGAGTCATCATGTACTAAACACAAAATAAATACTGAGAATTAATGCTGAAGTATCAAACACAATAAATACAATCATATAATAAAACTGATGCTCCTGACCTAATTTCATTTCAATATTTTTTTATTTTTTATATTATTATTGTTTGTCATCTTGTTTAAGCTTTGATAATAACTTAATAACATTTCTATTTTATATAATTCAAGATAAGTTTATTTGAGTAATTAATTATTTTTGCTGATGAAAGGTTCATTTATTCATTAATGACCATTTAATTTATTTTTCTTATCAGTGAAAGAGAGCACTGTCCAGTTTATATTTTGCACACAAAACTTGCTTGTAAAGATTTGTTATTTTTAATACATTAAAGTTAAATATATATTGTTGACAACTTTGGCACAGGAACAAATTTTGCCTCATTTTTTCAATAAAAAATGCTGAAGTGAGTGTTGGGGGTACTTGGTTAAAAATATTTATTTCAGGGTGTACTCCACTGTAAAAAGTTTGAGAACCACTGCTGTAGTGGATCCTTCCAAATCTATTATCTCAGTGTTTTTCAACCTTGGGGTCGGAACCCCATGTGGGGTCACCTGGAATTCAAATGGGGTCACCTGGAATTTCTAGTAATTGATTTTAAAAAAATAAATAAATAAATAAAAATGTACTAATAAAAAATATATGGTGAGTTGACAGAGACAATCACACACGTAAAAGACATGACAAACTGCGAAGCTGAAACTGAAGCACTGTGGCACTGTTTATCTTTCAAATGTTCATTGTGGTCAGTTTCAGATGCTGTAGCTCTTTCATAATTCATAGTTTGAGTTATTGTTTGTTCAGTATTAATTGTCAGCCTTGTAAATCCAAACTGGACTGACTGTACATATCCTGACCAAGGAAAATAAAATTCTCACTTTGTGCAGTAATCTACACCTCGCTTTTCTGCCTCCGTCCATAATAATATACATTATATAGACTAAATGTTGTCTAAAATTAACAAATTAATATTTATTTGCAACACAATAAAGCAAACTATTAAATGATCAAAAACAAACTAATTTTAGCAAAAAAAAAAAAAAAAAAAAAAAAGGTCTGTTTTGACTGTCTGGCGTCGTCAGAAATTTGTGATGTTAAAATGGGGTCACAGGCCAAAACAGGTTGGGAACCACTGTATTACCTGTTCATATCCAGGTATATAATTTCTACATCCTTTGTACGTAGCTCATCAAAATGACAAATTGCATCTAGGGACTGCAAACAATTTAAAACCAAAATGTTTCTTTGCACTCTCCTCAGTCCCTTCTCTCTGTCCTTCACGCCTCCCTGTCCCAGTCGTGCCTCCCAGGCAGCTTCCCACAGAACAATCATCTTCCAACAGTGACAGGATGACAGGCTCAAATTAGGTGCCAATTACATGTGTTCAAGTGACTTGTTTGCTGGTAAACTTAAGCAGCAGGCAAGACATTGGACTGAGACCCCCTGAAGTAATTCCATGTAACAAAATAAACACAGAGCCCACAAGCAAAATATTGTTGCATTGTGAAACATTTGGGCTGAACTTTCTCTTTAACCCATACAGACCCAGCGGTGCTTTTGTGTCAGTTCCCAAATTAAATTGCCTCTATATCTATCCTTTCTTAAGTGAATTATCACCATTTATTTATAATATTATCCATGTATTTTGTATTTTATCAGTATAAATCAGGCATTTACCTTTGTTTAATTTATTGACCATGTAGATGTTCATAAAAGAGCCGAGTAAAGTTGAGGGTTAATATATCAGAAACAGATAAAAGTGAAGAAAAAGTGGTTTTTTCAGTCAAATCTATCATTAATGGAACATAACTTTTAAACTTTTTAAACACTTTTTTATTCAAATTTATATGACTGTTTTTACGTGTACGTGTATGTTTATGTGTATGTTTCATGCTGCTGATAACACTGTGAATTTCCCCATTGTGGGATCAATAAAGGAATATCTTATCTCTTATCTTATCTTAATCCCAGTGTGTCCATCCACTGTCAACGATAAAACTCTGTTTTTACTGGTGAATCAATGTTGTAGAAGATCACAGTGTTTCCACGTTCACTACAGAGCCTCTGAACGTCCAAATGGGTCATATCTAGCCTGACCAGCCATCCATCTTTCTGAAATCCGCCTGGAATCGTGGGGCTTGAATCCAAATATAAAGGCGGGACTAACAAGCACCGAGTAAACCAATCACAGACAAGACGGACGTCAGTGAAACTTGAGAATACAGGGTGTAATCTGTAATTCAACTCTTATTTTTGAATCAAGCAACTGACAACACTTATACAGAGATTTGCAGACTTGGAACTGACTTTGACATAAAGTGATGCGTTGCAAAACACCCGCCCCCCCAGACTTATGATTGGTCCAGTATAAAATAGATCTGGCATATTTCACCGCGGCTGGCCCAATTCCAGACTGTTTTGTCAGTATTGAATACACCGGCCAGGCTAGGTCATATCTGATGACCACGAAAAGATGACAAACTCTATTTTACACCAATTATTTACATGTATTGATAGGATTACTGGATCAACAGGTATTAAACAGTTACATCAATAGATGGTTTTGGTCAGTGATGGATGTTTGGGTCCTTATGGGTTAATGGCAAGTCACTGTGTCTTTCACGGCTTTTTCTTGGCTCATCAGTGTGTATTCGCTGGTCAGGTAGAGTCATTCAGACGGATGTTTATTAATGATACAGCCTTAGTAATAATAAGGGTCATTCTGCTGGAAAGTGCTGCCTCAGTGAGAGCTCATCTGGCAGGATATCAAAATGCCGAAGGCAGAAAAAAAACTGCATGTTTCAATGATAATAATCTTACATGACATCGCTCTGTAATGAAAACATAAAAAGTAACCTGCAAAGGCAAAAGTGCAGAAGTACAGAGAGACAGCTCAGACCTTCTTGTGTTAAACATGACCTTTTCTTACCAGCCGGTGTTGAACTCGACATGGGCATCAAAGAAGCCGACAACAGGAGCCGTGGCCGCGTTCCAGCCGTGTATTCTGGCTCTGATCAGACCCTCGCGTTTGCTGTTCCTCACAATCTTTACCAGGCCTGGGTAGCGCTTGTTCACATACTGGTCCAAGTTGAATTTCAGCTCCACTGCAACAAAGTAAATGAGACAGAATCCTCCTTTAAACGACAGAGAGAGACTATTATCCAGGCAGCTGTAGGAAAACATAACACATTCCTAACATTAACCAAAACTTAAGTTACACTTCTCTGTTTTTTACACACCAGATTGTTTTAAAACCTAATGGTTTTGTGGCCTGTCTGGTTCATTTTACTGCATTTGTGTTGCACCTTACATTTCTCAGTCCATTTGGAAAGATGCTCAGTTTCCTCCTGTTTCAACTTTAGGATTGAAGTGCAAATAAATCTTCATTCGAACATTTAACTATAACGTTTTGAGCTTCACTTCAACATTTCCATTCCATCCTCAGACTCATTAACTAAATGAAAAACAGGCTACAGTAGATCTGTTAGATAACCTGACACTTGAGTTATATTTCTGACTATTTTTAAACACACCAATTTGTTTTTTGGAAAAAGAAAAATCATCCTCAGGAGTTCAAAGAGGTGTGATGTGCTGTTTAGTAGGAAAATAAAAATACAGAAAAATGAATAAATCAGAGGCACTCCTCTAACGAAAAGTTAAAAGGCATTTATTTAGATATTCATTTCCTGATGAACTCTAAAAACATGAATAATGTTTTTTTTTTGTTTTTTTTTTATCAGTCTAATTTTAACCTGATGATTTTATGCTAATATTTTACTGCTTTTGTGAGGCATTTTGTACTGGGGACTTTGGAACATTGTTTAATTGTGCAATGGTTTAACTGCTTCATATTAACTGGATTATTTTGAAGGTGACTATTCTTTGGTTGCTGTCACTATCTAATACATTTCAGGGTTTACAACTGTATTCAAGATGGATTATAGCATCCTTCTTCGTCTGCTCTCACAGATGAGGCTGGCTGTCATCACTAGAAACAAAGTTTGCCGGGTAAACAGTCAGTTGCACAAATTGCTGTCTGTGTTTCGTTGGAGGATAGATGACTGTTTGAGCTTCTCCTCTGGGTTACTGCTGAGCATTTCACTTTCTAAAGCAGAGAATAATAAGGATGCTTCTGGCATACAGGCTCTGAACAGCATCCACACCTAGCTTCTGACTCTGCCTCACATAAATCAGTCTGTGAAAGTAAAAAATGGCAGTCTAATCCCCCTGTCTGTGTGACTGAGGAGACGCAGTGAGAGGAGGGATTGTCGGGAGTCTTTTTCTGGCTGAAAGTCTTAACATATAGGGGTGTCTGTTGCCGTGAGAGAAGGTGAATTTGGAAGCAGTGACCCTTTAAGCAAACAGGCCTTAGCATTTGACACCAAATTAAAGTAACCACTGAGTCATGGAAACTTGGGTTCTGTGTTTCCCTGGCTGCCCAACATGTTATTTTCTGTATCAGCGGTGCTCTGGCTGTGTTTAACATGAGGCTGAGTGGTTATCTCTGTGACTGCAGAAAGGTTTCAGATTAAAATCGGGCTGCCAGTTGGGGTGTTTCAGTTTGGAGTTTTAATGTTGACCTGATGTCTCAGTGGAATTTCTGACACAGTTGAAAAATATGCTGCATGCAGGTTTTAATACTTTCATACCTGTAGTTCTGTTCATATCAGCTAAACTACAAAAAGCTGATCTTAGATAAGACTCATTTTGACATTTCATAGAATATATGTTTGGTTATTTCCCTGTCTGTACTGTGGTGAGCTGTATTTTAATGTCTGAATCTTTCCTGGTTAAATACAGGTTTAAAAAATGCAATTCACTGACAAACTGTCGGCCTGATCACAATCAAGTATATTTGCATCAGTTATTAATCAGTATTGCAAAAAGATACCCCCAAAACCATTCCCAAAATGTTTCTTTGGCCATCTTATTACTAGATCTTGCAATCCTCCAAATTTGAAGGAAATCGGATAAAAACTGATAAAATGGCGACCCAGTGAGCGCGAAAACATGCACAATTTTATTGTTATAAGAGAGCAAAATTATTGTACATAATGTTTTGTAACACAATAAATAATTACTACTCAACTCCTGTGTCTTTTTTAATACAAAATACACACATCACATTGCTTTTCATTTATTGATCATTTTTGTTGAACAGTTGTTTGATTATCAATTCTTATTTTCAGTGTTAAGACAATCAACCATTTTGTTCTGAAAACCCTTCTTTTACAGCCCTTTAATTGTAATAATAGAATGGGAACCTGTTGTTTCAGTATTATTATGACTAAATATGCACAACTACAGATGTTGGTCTGCTCCCTGGCTGCAGACAATTTGGTAACAATGTGGCAAACTGATGTTTATGTCGAACCGCATGTTTTCAATGGCGTGTTGTTCACCAAAATTCATGTAATGTCCGTACTCCAATATACTTCTATCAATAATATGGCGTATATGCCTTATAGATATATTGTTATAACTTGTTCACAAATGTTTATTTACTCCTGTACCAGGAAGACTTAGTTACAGATCTAACAGAGATGTGACCATGTGGTAAGCCAGATTTCCATTCCAATCTTGTAGAGACCATACACCATATCAAAATATGTGGGTCTAATTTGATTGTTTCTGTCAATATATGGAATTTTTCAGCACACATGCTTTGAACTCGACATCTATGCAATAAACAATGCATGATTATCCTGAGTACTGAAACATTTGTATATCTTTGTAGGCATTAAATATGGAGGCTATTAGGCTGTAGTGTCCGTACACCCAATAATTTCTGATTTGACAGGGGTACAAGCCTGAGAAATTTTTAGTAGACACCATAATACAAAAATATTTTGGACTTTAAAAGAGAAATATCAGACAAATAAAATGGCCTGTTTGATTATTTGATAGAGCATTACTATTTTTTATCTATTTGTACACCCTTTCTGGTACCCTTGATTGTGATCAGGCCGTATGGAAAAGTTTGAAATAATATAATATGATCCAGAGCAGCAGTTTGGTTCAACTTCCAAAACAGGAGCCAACTTCAGGTTTTTGTTAAAGTACCTATTATGCCTGTCAGCTTCTCAATAACCAACTAAGGTAGCAATTTACTGTGGAAAAATAATACATCTGTGAAGCTTTTAAACTATGATAATGATGAAGAATAACAAAAAAGAATAACACTAGAGGATGGAGATTTTAAAAAATTATTTTCTGGAATTTCAGCTCAAACCTCAATCAATAAATCAATCAAATCTTATTTATATAGCGCCAAATCATAACAAAAGTTATCTCATGACATTTTACATATCGAGTTGGTCGAAACCAGACTCTCAAGCCAATTCACAGAAACCCAACAGAATCCTCCAGGAGCAAACATTTGTGAGTGGTGACAGTGGAAGAAACCTGGAACAGACCCTGACTGCTGGAGGATGGACGTCTGCCTTGACCAGTTGGGGTAAAAAAGAAAGGGTAAAGGAGGAGAAAAAGGGAGCGAGATAGAGAGAGACTGGGGGAGTAGGGGGGAAGTAGGGGGAGACACATGGATGCAATTCTTGTCTGCTATATATATGTATATTTCAGTACAAGCCTGCAGTACATAATGACTAATAGGAGATTGCACGTTTTGTTTTCCACTATTTGCATTCCCTTTGAGTAGAAATAACATTGACAATAACATTTCCACACACGCTTTAGCACATCCTCACAATGACTCAGACTTTGTCATTGGGGCTGGAACAGCAGCATTTCATCCTTGAAAAAACTGAGACAATGAATGTTTTTAAACCATCCCGTTGAAATTCTTGTTCTGGTAATTTCCTCAACCTTCAGAATGAAAACTAAAACAAAAGAGACTGAAACTTAAAATATTACATATCTGAGCTGAGAGCATCCAAACCTGGACCTCCTTTCCCACAATGGTTTCCTTTCTTGAAAAACTTTGCAGAATATTGGGTAGAAGTAAGCATGCATTAACCCTTTATTGGGCAAGTGACTATTTTTGGTAATTTCCTCAAACATTAAATATGGGGCCAATCCTGTGCCTCAGTGAGGTCCAGAAGCATGTTGGTTTTTGGAATCACTAAACAATGATTCACAGAAATTTTGAAGCTGTAAATAGTGAATATGAGGGATTTTTTTTGTCAGTTTATGACTTTATAACAGTTGTTTTATTGCATGTGTTTATTTTTTAGCAAGTGATGCTTGAATGTTTTATGGTAAGAGGAGGGAGATGACGATATCTAATGACGCACAAAGGTTGAAATTTTGAATTTCAGAGCATTTCAATATAAAGGGTTAAGCACTTAGTAATAACTTCACGGAATAATTTATGTATAGCGAGGTTCATTTTGGCTGAGTCAGTGTTAGAAGCTGTGTTGAACATGTTTGAAGGACCTTTGCAGTTCACTTCTGTTTAAACTGTTGCGGGTTCGAACCTCTGCAGCAGGACTCCTTTATCATCAGGCTACCCTGCAGCTACAATATGATAAAAGCTATTAGAGTGCAATAATTAGTGGGTCTTGCCGGAAAGGAGAAAAGTTATGGGCTTCCCTCTGATCCTAGCAAATAAAATGTTGGCCTTCATCCATGGGAGGAGAGTTATGGAGTACGGAAAACATTTTAAAGGACTGGCAGGGCAACATAGCAGAAGATAAATAAGTATACTTCACACTATGACTTTAAAATAAATACACAGTGCAGAGGCGCCATGAATTGCTCTGGTGACAGGGCAGATGGTGGGAGATATGGTAAAAGACAGATTAAACACAGAAGCAGAACGTGCCTTGGATTCTATAGACTGTTGGAAAACCTTACAGTTCACCTTCTGCAAAGCTTAAATTACTTCCCTTCCATGTATTTCCACTGTGTTCACTAAGGCAGCAGCCGCTTTAAAGATGACCTACAGGAGGTTTCAGACGCAGTCCCAGCCTCAGAACACGTGTCAGTTGGGTTTTAGTGTGCATTTACGAAGAACCTGGTCCGGTAAACTGATCACGTTGGAGGACAGAGACATACTTCTGCTACACAAACCACAGGTTACATTCTTCTGAGTTTCCAGTTGTGGATTTATGGACTTGTCTCAGACTCTAATACTGAAACAGGTCTGAAATTGATCGCTTCCATCGATCACAAGCAGAGTAGTGAAGTTACCTATGGAGTAAACTAGCTCACACAAGCAGTGTGATGTTCATGAAATATTCACAAATTTGTAGCCAAAAGTGAAATGATACTCCTCATCCAAGTGTGCCAGACTTTTAGAAATAACATCCAAATTCTGAGCTACCAGCCCTTCACTGTAAGTGGGGGATGCTGGCGCTGGGTATTGGCAGTAGACCTGTGCAGTGAGGAAATAATCTCTGCTGCGGCGTGTCAGCAATATGGAGGTTATCCACCCCTCACACACTTATTGGAAATGGCTCTACAGTAAATTGGTTCATGTTTTGACTCCTTCACCCTTAACCCACTGTTAACATTGCTTCATCCGCTTCAGTTTAAAATTCTACTCTGGAAATATTATGCTACAGTTTGTCTGAATCATTGACAGATAAATTATAAAAACAACTATCAGGGATTTACTCTCTAACCCAAATGAAATTCTCTCACTCTGCTGCGCTCTCGTCCTTTCATGGCCCCTACTCATTACTTTAAAACTGCTAAAGCTCGATGCTTTACCTGCTAAGCTTCATGTAGGCTCTGCTTTCTGACTGAGTGAATGCTGTATTTGCAGTTTTTAGCTTACCGGCCGACAGGCCGTAAGCTATTGTCATCATGCGGCGTCCATCGGCATCCATCGGCGTCATCTGTCGTCTGTCACAACAATTTCAATCATCTTTTTCTCCAAAACTACAATTCCGATTGACTTCAAACTTGGTATACAGCTTCTTTATGATGATGTAAACACAAGGTATTGAAATTATTTCGATCTGGATCTGATTCTGGATTTGGTGCGACTTTGAAAAATGTTCCCATTATAAGAGATAGGAAGTGGATTGATCCAATAAATCAGTAAGTATCAATGATATCAAGTTGAAATGTGAAGTTTTTACAGATCTGATTGGAATATGACCAAAACATGGGCTATTTCTGTAATATGATAAATACACAGAACTGGGTGATAATGAATGGCATCTGGATACATTTCCCAAAGCTTTTAATTTGGCCGGTAAGCTACAGGGCCATTGGTCCTATTTTTATTTAATACAGTCTGTGTTTGTTTGCTCCAGTGTGACTAGATAAACGTGGGCTCATCTTTTGTTGTTTGCTCTTTACAGTCAGTCCCTGATTAAGAGGCAGCAGATTTTTTAATTGAGCATTTAGTGAAATAACTTTAAGAAACTGGGCTGATTAGGGATAAATGCAGAACAAAAGAGGATGACTGTAGCAAATAAAGCGTCTTCTTTAAATTATTTTTTGCAAGTGTTAGACGCTGTCTGACAAATTTCCTGTAGTATGATAATAGACAAATCCTCCATTTAGAGGCTTTAACTAGATTTAATGTATGCAATGCTTTAACGTGACTCAGCTCCACTTGAAATTAATATTACAAGCTGTACTCAGCTGGTCCTCAGTTTATATCCTGTTTTCATTATATGAATCATTAAGTTATCAATTTAGTTGTGGTATTTGCTGGAATGGAATTCTGTAGGGCTCATTAAGCCTTTCTTTGCTGCTAACATGGTGAACAACTGTGAATTGGAGTCATCCTGTCTGACACACTCAGCTAAAGCTCATGAGTGGAAATGTGACTTTAGTTTAGACTTGAGGAACCGGCTCTGTGAATGAACCTCTCAGCCACCAATAAATGTCACCGTCTGTCCCAGCAAAGGAAATGTGTTGCAGTGTCGAGGAAAGCATGCCTCCCTGTGCGTGATTCATTAAGCCAGGAGTGAGTGTGGTTGCACCTCTGCTCGTCTCACTGAGCCTTGTTTAAATGAGAGAGGACAGACAGAGCCATCCAGAAAAGGTCAAGCAGTCCAGCCTGCATGTTAATTGTCTAATGTCGACGCAGAGCGGCTCCCGAGAAAAAACAGCACACGCATCTGCACAAATTATCATCAGTGTTGGTAAACATACAGTGAGCGCCGCTGAAGGATGTGTTATTTCGCAGATAGTGACATGACCTTTCATTAGACATGTGGTCGCTGAAAATCATCAATACTGTGTAGTCATGAACAGTGATGTCAGTCAAACCCACATGTGTGTTAATGCTGCAGAGATCTGCAACAAAAAGCAGCAATAAAAATGGGTGAGGTTATTTGGGAATTAGTTTGTACAACTCCAAGAACAGTTGGGATGTGGTGTAAAATGGAAATATAAACTCAGGTCAGCTGATCAACTGCTCCTGAGTGTACCAAAAACTAAGCACAAGTTCAGGGGTGAATGTGCCTTTGCTGCAGCAGCTCCTGAACTTCCTCTCCATATCAGACAAACCTCCTCTCTGTCTGTTTTTAAATCCCTTCTAAAAACCCATCTTTTTTTCCTTGGCTTTTGAAACCACATGAGATGTTTGAATGTATTATTTTTATTCAAATGTTTTATTTGGTATTGCTATATGGCTCTTATTTGTTGTTGTTTTTAATTGTACAGCTTTTGTTTTATGTGTTTTAATCCAGTGGTTCCCAACATTTTTTGGCTCGTGACCCCATTTTAACATCACAAATTTCTGGTGACCCCAGACATTCAAAACGGAGACACTTTTTTACTAGAATTAATTTGTTTTTGATCATGTAATAGTTTGCTATACTTTGTTGCAAATAAACGTTAATTTTAGACGACATTTAGTCTATATAATGTATATTATTATGGACGGAGACAGAAAAGCCAGGTGTAGATTACTGCACAAAGGGAGAATTTGATTTTCCTTGGTCAGCATATCTGGAGTCAGTCCATCTTGGATTTACAAGGCTAACAATTAATACTGAACAAACAATAACTCAAACTATGAATTATGAAAGAGCTGCAGCATCTGAAACTGACCACAATGAACATTTGAAAAATAAACAGTATCACAGTGCTTCAGTTTCACACTCACACTTTGTCATGTCTTTTATGGATTGGGATTATCTCTGTCAACTCACTATATATTTTTTATTAGTAAGTTGTTTTTGTTTTTTTTATCAAAAAATAGAAATTTCAGGTGACCTCATTTGAATTCCAGGCGACCCCACATGGGGTCCCGACCCCAAGGCTGAAAAACACTGTTTTAATCTGTTCTTGTATTTTATTCGTTTATGTAGGCTTTATCTATTCTTCTGTATTTTAATTTATTTACTTATTTTTAAATTTTTATTTTATTTTTACAGCTGTTCTATGTCTTAATCTAATCTTGTATTTTACTCTGCTAGTTTGGGTTTTATTTATTTTTCTGTACAGCACTTTGGTCCACTGTGGTTGTTTGAAAGTGCTTTACAAATAAAGTTGGATTAGATAGGATTGGATTGGATAAACAATATGATTTGCAAATCTCATCAACACATACCCCATCTTTTGTTAATAGAACACGGAAAAAATATATCAAACATTTATACTAAGAAAAAAGGGGTAATTTTGAATTGAGCAACACATCTAAAAAAAATGATGTAGAAAATGTAAAAGTAGAAGTTGAACTAAAAGTAAACAGAAGGAGGAACATTTTGCTACTGAATAGGCAAATTGGAACAGATCAGTGACATGACTGGGTATAAAAAGAGTCACTCAGAAGGAACAATGGGCAGAGGTTCACCAGTCTGCATAAAACTGTGTCTACAAATTGTGGAACAATTTCAGAATACCGATTATAAATGTAAATTTGCAAAGACTTTGAATATTGCATGACTACAGTACATAATATAATCAAAAGATTCTGAGACTCTGGAGAAATCTCTGTGCACAAGGGACAAGGCTGAAAATCAATATTGGATGCCCGTGATCTTTGCACCCCCAGACTGCACTGTATTAAAATCAGGAATGATTCTGTAATGGAAATCACTGCATGGGTTCAGAACACTTCAGAAACCACTGTCTCTGAACAAAGCTCATTGTGCCATCCATAAATGCAGGTTAAAGCTCTACAATGCAAAGAAGAAGTCATATGTGAAAATGACCTAGAATACCATCGGATCATTTAAGGAAGAGAGGAAAGCTGTTCTGTGATCAGACAAATAAAAATGTAAAGAGTAGAGGGGCCATAGGGCTTGTTGCACTGGTCTACTTTTCTTTTTTTTTTTTTTTTGTTTTTTTGTTTTTTAGAAATTATCTGCTTCAGAGATTAAATGTGCTAAATGTTACGTATTTTAAGATTAATTGGAAAACAAATGTCAAAATTGCTGGTTTGCTGATGCATTCAACAGGGGTGTGACGATATAGAGGACATAGGAGAAACTTTCAACATAAAAGATATTCTAAGCAAATCATCAGGAGATATAGTCATTAAGTATCTGTTAGAGTATTTAAAAACAGCAAAGATTAGCAATAGAATAAAAGGGAGCTAATTTTTTTAAATTTTTTTTTAATGTGTATTATTATAGCCTGTAAGCCATGAGAGGTAATCCATATCTGGAGGGTGGTGGAAATGCACAAATAATGTTTGCAGCCGCCATTAAAAGAATAAACAAAAAGAAGAGAAGGAGTGTGATGAGATCTCATGCCATGAGATCTCACGAGATTAAATTGTGTCGATATTTCTCATTGAAGTGAAAAGCTGTCTCGGGCAGTGGCGGCTGCTCGTCTTTCAGACAGGGGAAGCTCATTGTCGGCTTACATCAAAAAAAAAAAGTCAAGTTATTTAAACATACATTCAGCCCTCCGTTCCTTTTTAAGAAAGTGCTCAGTGACCTTATCGTACCAAGTAGGCGTCTTTTCCAGGGACTAGACCAGTGTCCTCTCAATGTCCAGCAGAGCTGGGCTGCTTAGACAGCCTTGGCCCATTGGGTTGTGGGTGTAAGACTTCAGCCTTTTTAAACTACAGATGCTCCTTTCACTCC
Source organism: Sphaeramia orbicularis (assembly GCF_902148855.1). Taxonomy (NCBI): domain Eukaryota; kingdom Metazoa; phylum Chordata; class Actinopteri; order Kurtiformes; family Apogonidae; genus Sphaeramia; species Sphaeramia orbicularis. Next base: position 35,659,450 of record NC_043965.1, read on the forward strand.
GACCCAGCCGACAGTTTGATTGATTTAACTATCTACAAAACGATATTAAACTCGAACAAGAAATGATTAAATTATGTAACTGAAACAAGAAAACGCTGAAATTACGTTAAATTGAAACAAGGAAGTACAATGAGTGTGTTTTATTTACAGTGCAAGAAATGAACGAGTAATTTCGTAGTGGTTTCTCTCTCCATTTCACAACAGAATGTGTGACGGTATTAAACTGAACTGTGTCAGTGAAGGAGTAGATCTGAAAATAGCTGTCAATCAAACGGGATTCAGCCTTTCGACCGATCCTCCAATCAGCACATGGGATTCTGGCGTCCAGCCCGGCCGAGCTCCGCCCACAGCTCCATTCACCCCCAGAGACGCCCGGCGTCCGGGGGCGGGACAACATCGTGGCATTTATCCAATTACCGTCCAGTTTTGACGCAATGAAAAAAACTGTTCCACTCAGTCCCATTGAAGCCCAGAGACGCCCACAGTCTACGGACAAATGCACTGAGCAGAGATGTATGAGAAAACAGCGCAACAGGAATGGATGAGAAGTGAACAACATCGCGTCCGTTGGTTTGTGATAAAGCTGATTCTGAACGAACTCATCTTTAAGATGAACGTGTTCTAACACATTTGTAGTCAATAAAATGTCAACACAACCGTACATATTTAACCATTTAATTTTCGTAATTTTAGGGGAAGCCGGGCTTCCCTTGCAGTCTATGAGAAATCGCCACTGGTCTCGGGGTATAGAGTGGAAGCCTGTCAGACTGTGAATTATCCAAAATTCTAGGTAGGAGGTAGATGAGGTACATCGTGGTACTTATGGAGTCCCCCCCAGTCTTACAAACTGCAACCCCCCCCCCCACACACACACACACACACAATATGTAAGCACTGTAAGAAAATAGTACCATACACCGTGGCTAACATGAACACTATGCAGACACATACAGAACCACCACAGGTTGCTTCTAAAATCCACTGCACCTGTGAATAAAACGGCTAAAGGCCAGACAACACTGACAGACCCTTTTACACCTAAACTCCCAGAGTCAAGCACCAGAGCCACGGCAATAACGAGAGACATCATTTCAATGCAGCTGATATGAGGCCATTTTACAATTTTGCACATATTGTTTGCACTTTAAAAAAAGAAATATTACATTTTATTTGTGGAGAGAAGTTCAACAATTAAAAACTCATGCTTAGGTCATGCATGGATGCAAGTTATAAAACATTTCAAAATGCACCTACATTGTTTTGTAACTGTTAAATAGAAACCTTTGTTTGTCCAGTTAGGTATTGTGTCATTTGTTTTCTTAAAAGTAACGTTAAAGATCGTCTCATCTTGTTCTTGTGAACCCAATATCGTGTATCATATCGTTTTGTCTCGTCTTGTGAGCGTGTACCGTCACACCCCTAGTATTCAAGGTGTATGATAAAACGTTATTACACATATTTTAAACATTTTATGTGTTTTTTGTGTTTTACTGTGAATAAAAGATGGGTTTATGAGCTTTGGAAATCTTGCATTCTGTTTTTATTTACATTTTACACCATGTGTCACCTTTTCTGGAATTAGGGTTGTACAATCCTTCTGTTGCTTAAAGAGGAGCCAGTTTTATTCTAACAATTCTGGTGAGTTCTCTTGCCTGTAGCGAATTAGGTGAATCTCTACAGTGTAATTAGCACGGATAGAAAAAAAACTGTGAGAAAAAAAATCTGGATATCAGACACTTTATATGTCATTCTATTTGTGCAATATTTTAATGAGTATTTGTGAAATTGTTGAGCATGTGTCATGTGTCCTTCGTTGCGTTTATGGTTTAGTCAGCTGTTATTTAGACAGGGGTGATAATGTGCTTAATTACTCGCAAATAATATATACTGTAATTGAGAATTTTTTTGCACAGCCGTTTGTTACGTATTTTGTGAGACAGAATGGTTAAGGGAGTACTGTCAGAAAGTATTCATCTTTTGAAATGTTGTCCTTCAGAAATTCCTTGTCACAGTCAAAATGTGTGACGTAATGACATGATGAAACACGGGGTCAGCTTCCTTTTTTTGTCTCTGCATTGGCTTTAAACACTCCCTGCTTAATGGTAGCCTTTTAGAGGCTCAGTGGGGAGTGGGGATGTGCCAGTGGTGACTCCTGCTCGGCCGTCTTTCAGTATGTTATTTATGCGCCCTTTTCCTCTGCCAGCCTGAGGGAGGCAGAGCTGTTACTCTGTGCCAAGTGAAGGAGGGCCAAGTGTCGTCTGGAATCTAGTTCATTGTCCCTCCCTCTCCAAAAGGGAAAGCTTTTGGGATGTGGAGCCGAGCATCGTCAGCTGCTGTGGGCGTCATAGTGTGGAGGCAACTGAAGCATTTGCCCACATCACCATGGAGACAGTAGTACGCAGCAGTTTAGAAAAAGAGGAGGCAAATCCCATCCCCTGTCGTTTCTCTTTTTTTTAAGGTATTTTAAAACCTGGTGTTCAAGAGTCCACCCTCAGGGGCTCTCTATCCATATAAAAGTGAGTCATAGAGCTACATCAAATATATGCACTACTGAGACTGTGTTTCACACATACGGAATCCACCATCACCCATGCATTTACCAAAATACAATATGCACCAAAACTATAGCATAAGGCTGACTGGTCTGGCAGGACTCCAAAAGCATGTTTAATGCAGGAGTTCCTATTCCACCAAGGAGCACAAAACATGATAAATAGAGCGTCTGTCTCAACTGAATAAGCAAACTTAGAGCTTTAGACAATGATAAACTGCAGGTTCTACAGGTTTTGTGATTTAGAGTCAGTAGGGATACAGTTAGAGACAAGAAAAAATTAAATATGAGGTGAAAAGGAAATGATCTGAAAGATCACTAATAAAACCCTTACAATGGAGGACAAAAGCTCAGGTAAAACCTTACAGATATGTTCAAGGTCCAGTGGTTACAGATGGTTATATATTATTAATTATGTTTATTTTTTTTCTCATTCTAGTAATAAAGACCGTCTTACCACTGTCACTGTTGTCGTCCACCAGGATAATCTCTTTGAGCAGATGTGCTGGTGTGTGGTTGACCACACTGTGGACGGAGCGCAGGATCACTGACAGAGCCTCATTAACAAAGATGAAGACCACTGAGATCTGAGGAAGGTCTTCTGGATACGTCAGCTGCTTGCACCTGTTAATATTGAAATAACATTGTTAAGCAGTGCTTTGCATTAATACATCTGCAGTTAGTCCACTATGATAATTGTGAAATGACTAAAAAAATACACATGTATGTAATAAAACTGAAATATTACTTGTTTTGCTCATAGATTTCTGAAGCCTCCTTAATGAAAACCACTTCAAAACCATTTAATAGTCCAGCAGCTCCCCAAAGGACCTGTGATACCTATTTTGGGATTCCTCAAAGACCCTCAGTCCACCAACAATATAAATCTCTTTGACGTGTTGTTACTTGAGAAGTGCAGGTGTAGCTAATATCATTAACGGTGGCTCACTTCCATGTAGATGTGCCAGTCACCATGTGCAGGTGTGCCTGGAACTGGAACTGGCACACCTGCACGAAATGGAACAGACACTGTTAAGATGGTTTTCTACACCTGTTTGGCAAATCAGACTCTTCTTCACCACTAGAAAGGTCTGTTACATGGACGTGATGAGAAATGTTGGATGCATTTCCTATCAAAAACTGAATCCCACTTAGCGTCACATTCCCAGTGTTTTCCCTCTGTGCTTGCAGCTGTATGTTTTGATCGAAGAAAGGGATGTGTCCTGAATCATATTTTCTCTGTGCAAAAATAGCATTCTTCTAACATTTCATTTGAAGGCCTACTTCCATTTCATGGTGAAACGGCAGACCAGGATGTTCTCTACAGTACTGTGACTACTGCTGCTGCAGAGCTGTGGGACTGAAACCACGTGTTGAGCTAAAAAGTACCTTTTGCCTAATCAGAATGTATGTATTTTTACTGAGTTTGAGGGGGTGAGGTTGTACATGCCACACCTGGCATTAATAAGAAGGACTACTGTATTATATAGGAATCTGATGGATAAATACTGGGTGTACTGGGTGTTTCACCCATGCATCCTCAATGATTTGGTTTCACAGAAGTCTATGGTCAGTGGGAATAAAACAAAGAAGAACTGTGAACCTTATCAGTATCACACACTCCACTGTGCCCACTACGAGGCCACTGTTACTTCAGTTTGGACATAACTTGCCTGTTACTTGGGAAACCATCACATATTTTGGGTGTAACATATATTGTGCTTAAATACTGATGTCACTAACAATCTTCGTCTTCGTTCTCAGGATCTTTTCTTTTTGTCTGTTCCTAAAGTTAGAACTAAACAGGGGAAAAAGGCCTTCAGATTTGTGGCTCCATTCACTTGGGATGAACTACAAGACCTGAAACTTAAAGATCCGGTTTTGCCGGACACTTTCAAGAGGATGATATATGACTATGAGATGGAGACATCTGGGTGCAGATGTTTTGTCTGATGCACTTTATCTTCATGTTGTGGGCACTTTTAGCAAAATTTATTTTGGAAAGTTTGACTTGATTTTGTATTTTTTATGTATTGAAAACTTGTTTTCGTTTTTATGTATGAAAGTTTGTGTCTGTTTGTACTATTTAATGTACTGCTGCCCGTCTTGGCCAGGACACTCTTGACAAAGAGATTTCTAATCCCAATGAGGTTTTCCTGGTTAAATAAAGGTAAATAAATAATTAAATGTTTTTCGTTGTTCAGGAAGCTCCTCTACCACAATCCTTTTGTGAGATTCTGTGACTGACTGCTTCATCCTCATTCTGAGAGTGGTGATTACTTCACCCACATAAATGCATTGTTTAAAATTAGACTATTATTAAAATAGTGTTTAATACAGTGTAATATACTTGATAACTGCTCATAAGATGTAAACATATCAACACAGATTCAGGATCAGCATCTAAATTGTTTGATATCCTTGCTATTATTGTTAATTTCAAAAATTAATTTGCTAATGAAAATGAATTTACTACTAAAAATTACATTACTACATCTAATGCAGCTCAAAACACTTAAATGTTAGGAGCAACAAAAGCGAAGCGTTTACTTTGGATAGCTCCTGATCCCTTAAGTGCATTCACATGTCACCCTCTTTGTGTTTTCCATCTTAGTCCCTCCCACTAAATATGTGAGGAGAGAAGCAGAGACGGCAGACGAAAAGAGAGGAAGTCAGGAAATGAGAAGAGAAATGAGACCGTTCGTCTGAGCTATCATCTGAAGCGACAGCTGTTTCTGATGACAACAACTCAGCTGTATCACCTGTCATATTTCATGGTTTGAAGTGTAGATTGGTTCATATGTGCTCCGTGTCATTTATTAATATACGTGGGGGCACTCAGATATCAGTGTTGATGCAGCTCCAAGAGTTTTGAAGTAATCCTGAATGCATTCAAAGTGTTTGATTAACATCTGCACATTCAGTGTTAATACTGCAAACATGCAGATCAGTCAAATCGTAGTGTAAACGCACTTCACTGCACACATTTGTACTGGCAGCAGTGCGTCTTCAATTTAATAAACAAATTAGTTGCAGGCTGTTGATTGTAAATTCAATGTTTAATAAATCTATGATTAGAATGTCATAATCTTTTGCGGGTTGGAGATAATTTTATTTGATGAAATGTAAATTATGATTACCACAGAGGAAAGTTTTTTATGGATGTTTTTCAATCAGACCTTCAAAACCATTATTTTTAACGGGGTGATAAATCAGAAAGCAGATCTTGTTCTGGGCCTTAATGACATGAAGAAAATCTGCAATGTGTAATAATAAATAAACATCACTCAACTGGCACCAGTTAAACTGAGTGTAACTGGTGCTTACCTTAGTTTCACCTGGTCAAAAGAAGAATGCATTCAGGTCTAATAAGAGCATGTCTACACACTCAGACAATTTTTTTTTTTTCTTATTCGACCTTTTTCGGGTCTTTTGTGTTGTGTTCTTCTCATTTGTTCATATTGCAGTGAGGATGAAGAAACAATTTAGCCCTGTGAACTATCTTCAGTAATGCGTCTCATCACCTGCTACATCCAATCGCACAAACTTTCCGTGTTGGTCCAGTTAATCCTTTATCTGGCAAGTGACTATTTTTGGTAATTTCCACAAATATTCAATACTAGTATGTGACCCGTAGGGAACCATGGGTTGTAGATGTAGTAGTTCTTATGCTAGGGAGAGCAGACTTTTGGGAAAACATGGTAGTCTATGTTTTATTTTATTTAAATAGTGACATAAAAATAATTTGGTAAATCATTCTTGAAAATGTAAACAACAATTAAAATTGAAATTGTGAGGTACACACGAAGCGCATGGACGGGGGTGGGGGGTTAATAGTTCATAAGATGGGGGTGAGTGATTCATAAGACCGGGGTGGGGTGGGGGGTGGGGTTCTCTGTAAATACCTGGACGTCCCTTACCTATCTCTCTTTATATCTGTCTCTCTCTCTCTCTCTCTCTCTCTCTCTCTCTCTCTCTCAAATGTCACTCAGTACACACAGGCCGTATGGCTGCAGGCGCCAATGTCAATACCAATACATTGGGACTGTGGGGGTAAATGCGGCGTTCCTGTTTTTAACTTCATTTCCCGTCATGCAGCGTGGTACTGTGCTTCCGTGATTGTAAGGCTATTGTATCCCAAAATGTCTAATATCTCCGAAAATGTTGGTCCTATCAACTTGCTGAGATATCCGTGGGAAACCATGGGTCATATTTAAACCAATATGTAGACACTGAAACTAGTAGATGCATTGTTCCTGTTTTGAACTTCATTTCCCATCATGCAGCATGGTACTGCACTTCCCGTCAACTGAGTTACATGACTATAAGACTATTGCATTCCAAAATGACTACTGTCTCCCAAAATATTGGTCCTATCAACTTGCAGAGATATTTGATGTAGAGATGGGACTATTCCTCAACTGTAGGTGCCAAATTGGCCAGTTAAAAACATCTCAATTTGTCAGAATCGTGCAGATACACACACACAGACGCCCTGAGACCTTCTAGTATTATGATATAAATGGGGCCAATGTCCTGCCTCAGTGAGGTCAAGAAGTATGTTGGTATTTACACTATACAGTGATTCAGTGAGATTTTATAGAAATTTTGAAGCTGTAAATAGTGAATATGAGAGATTTTTGTCCGTTTATGACCTTGTAACAGTTGTTTTATTGCGTGTGTTTATGTTTTAGTAAGTTCTGCTTGGATGTTTTATGGCAAAAGGAGGGACGAGGATGTAGATGACGATGTCCAATAACATACAGAGGTTGAATTTCAGAGTATTTCAGTGAATGCCCTGTAATTAAATGCTTCTGTAAAGAATGATATCATGTGTCTCACAGATCCTCAAGCCACAAATAATACCATTTTAGTCACTCTGCTTCCTTTTCTTTCTCTGCTGACCACATCCAGTACATTCACTCTTTTCCATAGCTATCCACGGACTCTAATTTTGTCACTTACACTTACTCATTTCACTTTGCCTTTGTATATACAGTGTTTTTACTTGTTACTGTCACACTCAGTCCCAAATTTGTTCCTCTCCCGGTGGTGATAATCACATCTGTCCTACTTCCCTATTATTTCAGAAAAATATGGAACTTTTGCTAGACTTACTGCTGCTTTGAAGTAGCAGCAACAGTGTGGACTGGACAGAAACACGTTGTTGATTCCTATGGCAACTACAAACACACAGGCAGCATCTTCTGCAACATTCCAATTAGGCCCTAAACGCAACAGATGACAAATGCATTTCACTTGTTTCTGCCTTTGTTTCTCCATGTTTTCACATATCTTATTCAGCAGTGATTCATTACATTGGGATAATGAGGTGAATATAATAGTTGTTGTGGTTGAATAATTTACAAGGCATTTTAGAAATAATAAAACACTTGTAATATTGTCCTGTACTCGAATATAAAACTGACATTAATCAAGTACAGTGCAAACAAATCTATAAGATCTACTTAGTTTCAGGATATACTGCTCGGCTGTTAAAATCTTTAGCTCAATATCAACACAGGGTAGAGTTAAGGACTTTGAGGTGATGTATTTCAAGAGCCCGGTAGAATAACATTGATTCTATGACTGTTAATGAGCCAGTATTTTCATTTGTCAGGACTGATCGGTGTCAAACCATATCACAGATCATGAGATATGAAAGCAAGAGACTAAGAAGTGAGGCTGAGATTCCAGTCTAGAAACCATGCCTTTGAAAGTGTTCACTCTCATCCATCTGAAACACAAATTAGGGCTGCTGCAAAGAAGCACGTCCTTAATCTCTCTAAACTGAAATGACAGAATCTTCAGAACATGATGGGTGGTGACCTGGTGCACAACTTGATGTTATAGCGCATTATTTTTGTTTACCAAAGCTCCTAAAATTAAAACTTGAGTGTAACAGTTATGCCAAAGCTGGTTATTTTCTTGTTCAGTCTGCAGTCATATTTTTAGATATTAAACAAGGAAGTGTGGTATTAAAGTCAAAATTCTGGTGTGGCAAATCTACCCTGAACATGTTTGTTCAAAGACAGCACGTTTGTTGCTCTTCCACTCTTGCTGTGAGCCATCTGAACTCGACTGGTGCTCAGCACCCCGATACCCCGGTGAACTTGGATGTCAGCTTGAGTCAGCAGCATCCATGGGGTCAGGCCGCAGGGGGACGGCCACACAGCAGATGGATCGCAGCGTGGTGCTAAAGTTACATCCTCCCGTCTCCACCCACTGGATCCCTCCACTGTGCAGCCACTGGTTTATGTGAGAGAGGGACTGAGTATGTGTATGTGTGGAGGCATGTGTTAGCAGGTTCTCACCTTTCAACAATGTGAATTGGCAAGAGACAAAGTAGCAATTATGTAGGACGACACAACAGATGGCATATTATTCGGTTGTGAAATCATATAGTGAGTACTTTGCATGTTAAAAAAGGAAATAAAGTAAAAAGTAATGTTAAACTAAATCTTTTTATGTATCTGCATTGGATTTAGGCCTACCATAAACTGCCAACAATGTACAGCAATGTCATGAATCAAAACCTGCCACACCAATTTCTGCTTTAAGTTAATGAATTGCACATTTTGCTCTCCCTGTGTTTGCATGGATTCCCTCGGGTCCTCCAGCATCCTCCCACCGCCCAGAGACATGCAGCTAACTAGATTAACTAGTCAATCTAAATCAGCCGTAGGTGTGAATGGTTGTTCGTCTGTATATGTCTGCCGACTTGTCCAGATTGTACCCCGCCTTCGCCCAGTGGTAGGTGGGATAGGCTCCAGCACCACCGTGACCCTCCAGAGGATTAAACAGTTTGGAAAATGAATGAATGAATAAATTAGCCTCATGAATACATGTCTTGCATATTTGAGTGTTAAATACAAATGGAATTTAATAGGAGTATATATGGGTACGGGCGGTATAAATTCAAGTAGTGGCTTAATATCAAATAAAGTAGGGTCTATGCAGAATAAGCAGGTTTGCCAATATTCTATAATGAATTCCGACCTAATTTGTGACATTTTTTCTATGAGTATGATTTGTTATGAAAGGGCCTTGACTCAAAAAAAATTGCACAGATTGATGCATAAGAATGACAATCTGCTGCCTTGTCTCACTAGCCAAGTAGGCTACCACTCACTGTTATGGACCAGGGAGAGGATAATTTCATGCATCGTTATCAATCACTTCCATTACCACAGCCCACATGCATTTGACAGCACAGGTAATAAAAGGGAAAGTAAACCACAGAGAGTGTTTATGATGGAGCACACTGCGTACGTCTATCTATACTTTAAGCCTTGGTCTCACTCTCTATTCGTAAGAGTAAATGCACAAGTGTTTTGATTGATAACTCTCCCAGTGTACCATTTCAGTCCTTCCTCGCGCATTTATGCTCTCCCTCTGCAACTCCTTTGTTCCCTCTCGCAGCTTTCTCTATTGCCTCTCTCAATCAGCCTTGCCAGGTCTATAAATACAATGACAAATCTGGCAGTGAGTTTGAGGGAGGATATTTTGCACCGCGTCTCTACTTTGCAGGGACACTGCCATGACATTGCTGTGCACTGTCGCGGCTGTGCAAAACAAAATACTGTATATTTCACTGCTGTTCAGCTGTACAACCAACACAGAGGCAACGTTTAATGAATATTACTAGGGGAATATCTTGACTTTGTCAGAGGGGGCAAAGAACCCTCATCACTTCTTGTTGAGGTATGGTGTGAAGCTGGATTTCAGCGTCGAGATCGTAAAGTGATATTGTAGTTCCATTGCCCTAGTTACTGGATCCAATTTAGGGCATCGCTCAACCTTAAATTTGTACCTGTCTGCAGTAGCGAGGAAGCCTTGTAAAGCTATAACAAGATGAGCGATCGACTCATCTGTTTGTAATGGGTCTGAGCTCACTGGCCAGCGCTCATAATTTGACCCGGAACAAGCTTTGACAGAAACAGAGCGCCAGATTAAGATGTATTCCCATCACACCTCCCCCTTCTCCTCCTCCTACAGTCTGCAGACTCGCCGCTCGCCTGACTTTTTTTCCCCGCTGGCCACTCTCATTCGCTGTGAAATTTCACATTAACCTCCTGCAACCCACACAGTGAACGCAACACCAAAGCAACTTTCCAATCCACGAGCTCTCCTCTCAGAAAGATAATCGTTTGCCTTGTCATTTTTCCGTCCCTCCATCCAGGAGATAAACTCTAGCTCTGGAAAGAGCAACAATTTGCAGCGCGAGCTCCTGCACCGCGGAGACCTTACGATCCCATTCTGCAGTATCAGACGCTCAGGAGATGAGGTAAGCCTGTTCCTTCTGCCTCCCTCACACTCTTTTCTGGTTATCAGCCTCCCACAGTCAGACAAACATGAGACGAGAGGTCCTTGGGGAAATGTGGCATCTGTTGTGCTTCAATATATTTTTTGGGTGTAACACCTATTGTGACAAAATATATACCAAATCTTTAGCAAGGTAACAACAGAGATAAAGGTGAGATTAAGAGTAAATGGAGGTGAAAAGCATGTTTGATGCCATAAATGCCATTTTTCAACACTCAAGTTCCATTTTAAATCTTATTGTTTGTTTGGTGGCATCAGTTTTGCCAGTTATTCTGTCCTGATTGTTTTCTCTTCACAGCCCAGTGAAACGTTATTGCTCCTAAGCCTCTCAAGGACAGTAAACGGCTGGCTCAGAGCTGCCATAATACAGAACCTGCTGAAGTCCCTTGGTATCTGAGTTAAGAATGTCAGATGCAGAAGTGAAGGGCATGAGAGAAATACAGGCTAGCGGGCAATGAATAAGGATTACAGGTCTTTGTTAGGGAGACAAATGTGGCGGTAATTATTAGGCATGGGTTAAGCTGTAGAGAGACAGGTTTAAAAAGAGAGAAACTCCAGTTTGTGTCAGAACATATGACTCGTTGAACTTTTCTTCTTTCAAAGTCGTCTCCACTCAGTGACTCCTGTTCATTTAAAAGCCCATTAGACGAAGGGGTCCTTGGTCCCTGGCTTTAGCCTCAGCTCTGTCTGCACTGCTGCAGTCACCTTTTATCCACAAGACAAGATTACAGCTGCAGAATTAGAAATGTCAACTATGTAGCTACATTTTTCACTGCGTGATACCAGGTAAAGCAGCACATACAGAAATACAGAGGGAAGACAAAAAAATCCTGGCCGGGGCTGCAACACAGCTCCACAAAAGCTCATAATCATTTTCTTTCTTTGAACTATTCTTTCACTTTCTAAAAGCAGTTCTTTGATGTTTCTCTGCTTCTTCAAAGAGTTGCTATAGTGACATAAACAAGAAGACCAAAGAAAACTGTGTTAGCACTTTGCACTGTATTGATTTCCAGTTCTTTGAAACCCATGTACTAAGTCTTTATCAAACCTATTTTTGAGGTACATTTTAAAGTTCTACCTTGTTGGACATGGCATGTTTTTTTGTTTGGAAGCATGCAACGGTAGTTCTGTACATCCACACTTGACATGTTATAGAAAATGGCCCTTAAAAAACAGTGTTCAGGAAAAGCTTGTGAAAGTGTGAAAGTCTGCATCATTTGAGTGTGAAAACAACTGCTTCAACAAACTCTCAACTGTCACTTTGGTGTAAAGCACAATTTTTGGTTGAATTAATCAAATAAAAAAAAAAAGGAAATTCCTAAAACCCTTCCACTTCCAGCGGCATTCTCAACTGACTTTTATTAATTAGCAAACTCCCTTTACTCATCGTCCTCCTCCCTGTTCCACTCTTGTCTAATTTTTCTGGGCGTGAAAAAGAGCTCTGAAAAAGCGGTGTGGATGAAATGAATTGTTATCCCGCTAAAGCCCTCAGAAACGTCTCTTGGCCGCTAGATTTCCTCAGAGTGTCTGTGCATGTCGACATTGTTCTTTGACAATGTGCGATATAAATGTCACTGGCAGGCTTGATTAGCCCTCCACCTCAGTCCATCTCCTACAGCTTTTACTGTATCTCTGTATTTCTAAATATAACATTTATTTTAAAAAAAGACCATGAATGTCCACTGGGTCTCTTTCATAAAAAATAGAAACTAATACTAAGTAATTACTATCATGAAATTATGAAATAGCTCTCCAACTATCACTATCATCTTGTCTTTTCCTTTCATGTTGGGATTAGGCATGTCTAAAGTAATTTCCTTTTGTGTGACTCCCCATAGCAAAAGCCTTGAGATGCCCTGTGGCCAAACTGACTTAACTGCATTGACTGAGGAGACGAGAAAGGATTAAGTAGAGTTAGATGAAGAAGAAAAATATCAAACAGCTAGTAAGAAAGGGAAACAAAGGGAAACAGAGGAGGAGGAGCCATGTTTAAAACATGGAGAGAAGGAGGCCTGACAACCATGTCTACACTGTGTCTAGCACAGTTTATAGCAGCATAAAGGCTGCTTTATTGAATATTAAGGGGCTACCTTTGCAATTTGGAGGTGGGAGTCTTTACAAGATGCCATGTGCCACATTTATCAGGACAAAATTAATGTCTTAGCCCAGTAGGTGTACATTTAAGTCCCCTGCTGGTAGCCAGTACATTTATAATGGTGACATTTGCATTTTTGCAGAAGGTGTGAGATATGCTTTGTGAGCCATTTGACATTCCATCTAGCCCATCAGTATTCCTGAAGCAAAATGATTCCAGTATGTGTAAAAAATTTAAAAAAATAAAAACTTTCATATCTAAAATAACCAAAATAAGCACATTTGACTGTCATGCCGGCTAATCTGTTTGTGATTTCTGTAAGACATTTGACTTGATACAGTTTTAGCAGACCTTTGGTGGCCTCATCACAGCATCAATGTAGTCTAAGTATGCCATGAACTTTTGACCCTGTCTAAGCCTTTGAGAAATTGTTGCAATTTCCACTAATCCTAAACAGTGAAGTTTAACTGCACAGCTGACTCATTTCTGTTTTAAAACTATGCATCTATATTGGCACACATTTCTGGGAGAACTATACCAGTACATTCCAAAAAAAGATGTAAGGAAAAAACATTGTGGGTTTGATGAAAAATGCCATTTTTCTGGCAAAAAGTCCTGTTATATATTGTGTGCCTTCACAAAAATAGAGCTCATCACCTGCTGCAGGGATTAAACTGGCAAACCCTCCAGTTTCATGTCTCTCTAACTCTACAGTACTGAGCCTGTGGGAGAAAACAGGTGTCAAGCATTAGTGTTGGAAGAAGAGGAAAAGAGAGGATGGACATACTTTTTAGGCCTGTAATCTGGGATGCTCCTGTCAAGTGAGATGCGGTCACTGAGCTGAGCGTTGTAGCCGTACTCCTCATACTTCCCCTCAGCATCCCGACTGTCTTCCCCCAGAGTGGCAGCAGCTCCCCCCTGGCCAAGACCTCCAGGTCCTTCCACCAGCCCCATGGGCTTTGCCAAACCTGCCAAGAAAATGACACACCAGTGGTAAAATAATCACACAGAAGTACATGGTTATGGGTGCAGTCATAGACGCGCACACACCAGAGAGATAGACAGGTGAGACGCGAGGCCACGCACAGGGGCAAAAGACTGACATTCGTTGGCAGTTTGAGGAACTTGAGTATGGCAGCACAGAGACCCAGCGGGGCTCATTCATAGGGCATCATTACACTGTCTGTCAATGAAAGAGCTGTAAAAAACACCCACATGGACACAGACGTCACAGAGCTGAGCAGAGAAGAGCAGGAGCTGAGAGACATCGAGGTATAAGGGCCAACACTACACTTCAACAGAGACCACAGAGAATTTATGGCACACAGGTGCAAGACAGAGAATATCAAACCTGAAAAAATCTGTCGGTAAAAACGATTAAAAATAACAGGACATGAAAATTGGATTACGATTCACTATAAGGACACCAAAAAATACATTTTGTGTGTTTTGTCATGCAAAGAATGAAGTCAAATTGAGACATAATATTGTATTGTATGTATTACATTTCAGATGCTAATCATTTTTCGTAGCATATTGAGAGTAAAAATCTCCTTCATTGTAATAAAATGACATTAGAGACATTATGTATCTCCAACATGACTGTGAGGTATTTAATGGTGAATTAGAGTCTAAAACCTCTGAAATCAGCACCGCATTTAACATACTGGACTTAAACACCTCATGTGCTCTCATTAAAATGACTTATGACTCACTAATTTTGGTACTGTGACAAAAAAGTCAAAAGATGGATTCACTGTCAAATGTAAAATCTTGGCTAATAACAAAAATGCCCTTCAACCGATTCAGTCCTTTAATAACATTTAAAGAAAGGAAAGACTCAATGTTGAATTTGAAATTCTACGAAATTCTACGAAACTACAGGATAATGTCAGATAATTGTTATGCGAGCCAAGCTTCCAGTGTGGCCTCCGCAGAAAAATCGAGCTGCGTCTGTTCTCCATATCAACAGATGGACACACAGACAGTAAGTAAACAGCGCATACCAATGAAGAGCTCAGCTCTCATCTTCGCCCCTCCAGGAACTGCAGAGTAATCACCATATTTGGATGGCCTCAAATCCTCGGGTGCTACTGAAGATTTGTAATTGGAGCTGAATGGTTGCAAACTGGCTTCTCCCTCGAGAGGGATTTAGCATGCCCTGCACCAGCCAATGTGGTGGCATTTTGACAACTATGGGTGGGGTTCACGTCACGGACAGCCATCTGGCATAGCGTCCCATGTCACACAATAACAGAGATACCCTCCAGGGCTGGAGAATTGAGTCAGGAGGGCCTCACTGTCTCTGCATGACTCTTGGAAGCAGGACAATGCCCGCCAGCTTTGTTTTCTGGTCACTGAGTTATTTTACTTCCCCTCATTCCACTTCCTCTGTCTGATAGAGAGGAAATTCCATTATGGAAAGTGAGACAGTGGATATTTCTCAAATTAGTCCTGAATGTCTGATTCACTATTGTCTATAGCGCTTATAGAAAACACAATTTGATGATGGAGACTGTGTATTTGTGAAGTTACAATAAAAGTGCACAAAG
Organism: Sphaeramia orbicularis; assembly: GCF_902148855.1. Lineage (NCBI taxonomy): Eukaryota > Metazoa > Chordata > Actinopteri > Kurtiformes > Apogonidae > Sphaeramia > Sphaeramia orbicularis. Next base: position 35,674,973 of record NC_043965.1, read on the forward strand.
TCAAAACATGAAAAATGTATATATTGTTTAAAAGCTTTATGAGGAGGCATTGATGTCTGTGGGTAATATGTGGGATTCTGTTGTTATGTCTAATATAAAACATGTTTCAATAAAGACTGACTGTAAAGTGTTTGATTCTTCTTTTATCCACTTCATTATTTCAAGTGGTGGAAATCGCATGTAAAAGAAAAAAAAAAAAAAAAAAAGGAAATCGCATTGAATGTATAGAAAATCCCAAATGCCTTTTTGACAGATTTCTTCCAGATATATGGATGCTTGAAATATAAAACCTTTTAACACATCTGTTGGAAAGGATAAGTGGACCTTGCGTGTACATATTTGGGTAGAGCATCACACTAACACTGAGGTTTAAGAGCTCTATTCCCAGTGTGTCTACAAGTGTTAAAAATGCATGCATCCATGGTCTTGTGAGGCACTTTGTATAAAAGCATCCAGCAAGTGGTACTGTTATGTTCTGGTCAAAAAAAGATGACAATGACTAAAGGCCCAGGATGCTCACTGTAGTGCTGGAACCATTACTGGCTCCTGATACAAGTAAAAAAAACATTCACTCCTGCAAGGTTAAAGGCCTAAAAATATGACTAAATGCTTGGTATGTAACTAGGATGGAAGGAGAAGATGATAAATACGCAAAGAAAACTGGCATCTGGGGCATAACTACGGATAAAACTTTTCATGTTAAACCATGAAGAACACTTCATTCCCCCATTCCTCCTGTGAGATTCACACTCCAAACTGCACCTTAGCACTTTCATCATCTCACTACGAGGCAATTACAGCCCAACATCTGCTTCTTCCACTCAGGCTTCATCCCACAGCATCAGCTGGACGTGGATCCATTCAACATCAGGTATCAATTTGAATCTCATTGTCTCTGAATATACATCTGTCTCTGCACCGGTTCCTCACAATCCATTTGTCTAAAGCTGCCTGACATGATACACTAGACCCATAACGGTTATAAATTATACAGCAACCTTCAGAATATGCCTGATTTGGCCTTTATACGATAGAGTCTCAAATTCAAAGATGACCCCATTTTTAATGAAAGATTTAAGAGCAAGAGTGGATTTATGTGTGTCCAAAGTGATGCAGGGGAGATCTAAATATTGATGGTGAGTGGAGGAGAGGGGGATTCAGCAAGCTCTTCAAGAAGAGGAAAATAACTTGTTCTAGAGAGGTTTAAAGCCTTCAAAGGCCAAAACAAATCTATGAAGTACTGAGAGCTGGGAGAAGAGCCGCATTAATTCTACTGCTGCTAGTCATGAAGGCATCTCAGGAGGATAACAACTCTGATTTGGAAATAGAAACCTTTAGACCTCTGCATTATGCCTGAAAAGAATGTTGTCCTTTTGAGAACTTTAATCCATACAAGTCTTTACATAATGCTTATGCACCAACTACCCTCACAGTCAGCTTGTTATCTAGCAGTATTATTTAATTTGTCTGCCCTGTATGTAGGAGATGGAGGTTGAGTATAGAATTACATTATGTTTCATGATATTCCATCCATTATTACTTCATGGATTACAGTGATTGTTTGTAAAATGAATTCAAATGTGTTTTTTAACCCATAAACACACAAACATCCACTGTCAACCACAACCATCTACTGATATAAACTATTTAATACCTGTTGATCCACTAATCCTATCAATACATGTAAATAGTTGGTGTAAAATGCAGTTTCTCATTTTTTCGTGGTCATCAGATATGAACCATTTGGACCTTCAGAGGCTCTGTAGTTACCGTGGAAACACCATCATCTTCTACAGCATTGATTAACCAGTAAAACCAGTGGAGTTGGATCAATGACACTGGATGGAGACACTGGGGTTATGTTCAGTTAATGATAGATTTTACTGAAAAAGTCACTTTTTGTTCAATTTTCTCTGTTTTTGATACAAAAACCCTCAACTTTAATCTGAGCTTTTATGAACATCTACATGATTAATAAATTAAGTATAGGAAAATACATGATTTTAACTTAATACAAAATACAGAGCATATTATTAGAACAAATTTAGATAAATCACTGAATAAAGGACAAGGACAAATTCATTTGGGTTATTTTATTTGGGTATATTTATGGGTTAATTCTATTGTACAATGGTTTGAATGAGTAGCTTGTACAGTCACTCCATCATAAATTATGAGAATTATTAAAACTGTATATAATATTTATAATAACTGTGACTTTAATAGAGGCATGCTCTATCTGTGTCAGCTGATTTTATAAATTAGTGTCTGTATATATGGTTCTGCTGTGAGTCGCAAAGGATCTATGTGTATGTGTAGCTGAGGTTGGCACTTTTCTTAATTCCTCTTTTCATTGATTTTCTAATGTCATCAAGTCCTTCAAATGAAGATAAGCAACTTTGACTTAAAAAAAAAAAAAACGTACCATTCAGGACATTTTGGTAAAGGGAATTAAAACTGATCAACACTCTAACATAATAGGTGAAATAAGGTAACATAAGATTATAACATATACCACCATAAAACAGAAAAAAGAGGAAGTCAGTGAACTAAATGAAATAGGATTCTTTTACTCTGTAGATATAAACAGCTCAGTCTAAACCAATGTTTTTCAACCTTGGGGTCGGGACCCAATGTCAGATTGCCTGGAATTCAAATGGGGTTACCTGAAATTTGTAGTAATTGATAGAAATAAAAACTTACTAATAAAAAAATGTATGGTGAGTTGAGAGAGACAATCACAATACATAAAAGACATGACAAACTGTGAAGCTGAAACTGAAGCACTGTGGTACTGTTTATCTGTCAAATGTTCATTGTGGTCGGTTTCAGATGCTGCAGCTCCTTCATAATTCATAGTTTGAGTTATTGTTTGTTCAGTATTAATTGTCAGCCTTGTAAATACAAGCTGGACTGACTGTACATATCCTGACCAAGGAAAATAAAATTCTCACTTTGTGCAGTAATCTACACCTGGCTTTTCTGCCTCTGTCCATAATAATATACATTTTTTAGCCTAAATGTTGCCTAAAATTAACATTAATTTGCAACATAGTATAGGAAACTATTACATGATCAAAAACAAATTAATTCTAGCAAAAAAAAAAAAAAAAAAAAAAAAAGTCTCCGTTTTGAATGTCTGGGGTCACCAGAAATTTGTGATGTTAAAATGGGGTCATGAGTCAAAAAAGGTTGGGAAGCACTGATCCACACTAATATGAACTTCTCATACTCAGGTGATTATATACTTGAAAACATAACTGTGAATAGTTGCAGTTAGATTGTCTATAGTCCCCTAAATCTTGTGTGCAGGGCTTTTAATTAATATATTTGCACATAATATATATATATATATATATATATATATATATATATATATATATATATATATATATATATATATATATATATATATATATATGTACACACACACACACACACACACATATATATATATATATAAAAAGAAAAATCCTTAAACTCTGCTCCAGCATCATTCTGCACAGTAGAACTCATAGTTTATAGTGAAAGAATGTGGAAAAAAACACAAGAATTTGGTTTTGAGTGGAGAGAAGCTTTAAGTAAAAATAGCACCTACAACGTCAGCTGAACTTTATTCTGCACGGCACAACAAATGTATCGAGAAGTGATGAAATTACTAAATGTTTCTGAGGATTAACCATGCTGCAGGGATGAATATCGAACTTCATGATCTACACCTCCATATATTATTCCAACATTTGTTTACTTTTTCAGATTTGCTCCACAAAAAGTCACGCTGCATTATCTAGTTTTTCTTTTCCCTATAACCACATATGTATTCTCTGGAGGGGTGAAGGTGAGACAATACGCTTTTTTTTTTTTCTTACTGAATCTTCTAATCCACAAGTCATATGGTTGAGAATATAAATGGATAGAATGACTTATGGTAATTTTAGTGCTATATGCTGTACAAGGTCTGTGTAAAATTTGATTTAGTCATGATTTTAAGAGGATACGGTCCAGATTTGACACTATTTGCATCAAGCCTGTGTGACACGCAAGGAATAACTAGTGCAGTACAAATCGTGATGCTGTTGTAAATGTTTCAAAACACTTGTTCCATCGTGTCACAATCCTCAGGAATATGGATATGGATCTGCAATCAAAACACAGAGTGTAAATGAAAAATCAAATACATCTTTAATTATCCAGTCTGCCAACTAGTGAATACTGCATGACTGTAGGCCCGCAGTGTAAATAAGAGGCATGCTCGCTCCATCTGAAATTGCCATTATTGTCTGTGCCTGACTGGCTGATTGTCAGGTGAGCTGCTGAATTCATTATCATGATTCCTCAAGGCTGAGCTGAATTGATTCTTATCTGTTTCTGAAACTGTTTTGTCGACCAGTGTCTCATCTACATATCGTTACTGGAATATATTTCATTTAATCAGTCTCCATCCACCCTTCGATTCGGTGTCCCTGCAGCCACCATTAAACGCTACACAACATACAGGCGCACAAAGATGTGTATCATTATGGTACAGCCAGAGCATCAAGTGTATGTAAGCGTGGAAAAGAGAGAGAGAGAGAGAGAGAGAGAGAGAGAGAGCAAGAGTGTGACATTTCTCATTTCTCATCAAGTCTTTGGCCCAGCAGGCTTAGCATATAAACAACATTGGTTTCTTTGCCATAATTGGGCATTATAGATAAGGAGCATATCTGGAGCTACAGCTGGGCCTGTAAGGCTGCCATCCCATCAGCACCTACGCACTGGGTGAAGGCCAGGAGTGACATGCATGGCTGATGACAAGAGCTTCAGTGTGACCGTGAGCTGTGGGACAGCAGCACAGCTCAAACAATGACACATCCACACCGGTCAGAGGGCTACACCGGATAGTAGCACATTCATTTGCTAATAAGAACATCCAAAAAAAAAAAAAAAAAAAAAAAAAAGAAGATTATTCATGGAGCAATATTCCTTTAAGTTTGAGCAAATGATCACCAGACTGATTTCTTTTTTATTTAATACTGCAGTGAAATTGTGCTATTTTTACCCATCTTAGTCATGGAAATATTTATTAAATTATGTTTTATCTGAGCAAGTAGAATATGAGCACATATTTTGGCAGTAAAAAGGACCATCAACAAAACCAAACCTGCCAAACTCCAGGTTTTTGTCTCCTTCTCAACAGTAAAAACTAATCTTATTTATTTTTAGTGTTCATTTAGGAGGATCGCAGGGTTTCAGTAGCTAAGTACCGGTGAGGAGATATTTGCTGTTTCTAATGTAGTACTTAAGGTCAAAGTGCTGCTTCATAAGCTTGTTAACAAGCTTAAAACCCTCTCATCTGATTACCCAAACACGGTGGCATCCACAGTGGAGCACTGCTGCTGATAACCCTCATGTTGCTCATTTCAGTGCAGAATGGTCGCCTCATAAAGCTTGACCATTGTTTTCTTGTTGGGAGTACGTTGACCATCCATCAGACAACCATAAAAGAGGAATTCTTTGACTTGTTTATGTCCTTCAAATCTAATTGGACCTTGCTGCAACTCCCATGGAATGCCATTGGTCGGCAATAAACAACAGTGGGAATGGGCAATTACTTCATATCACTGCCGGACATGGTAATAGTTATTGGCACACTGAGTCCTCCTTTCACCATAGTTATTCCCAATGGCCATAGAAAACAATTTGTGGTCTGTGCACGATTTAGAAAAAGGGGCAGTGACCTGGGATATGAGAGTATGATTAAGTATGCCATTAGCCAACTCAGGACAAATCATGGCGGGATTGTGACAGCCAAAGAACATTTCCAGGCTGTGCGTAGTACTGCGTACATGTTGCTGCTGTCATCGAAAAATTACACAAGTACAATTGATTCCTTCTCTTCACAGCCTCGCAAATGCACAGGAAAAAAAAAAACATTTGTGTGTGGAAATAGTTGGATTGGATTTTCTGATTTAGTAGGTTCCTTCATTATGTTAGGCAGAGCTCAAATGAACATTCAGTGCAACAGACTGACACTTATTATAAGTGCATTTTCAGAATTTGTCAAATTCATTTTCCATGTTCCTGAACAACTTCCCCAGACTCACATCCAGCTATAAAAGGTTTTAATTCTTCAGTTCCCATGTTAATTGGAGGCAGGCAAGTGTGCCAGCTTTGCACTTAGTCTGTAGCTTGTTCCTCCCTTTAGTCCATAATCGACTATCACTCTCTTCACTTGGAAAAGATGTGCAAATTGTGTCCAAGTTGTTTGCATACAACTGCAGCACAAAATAGCCAATTCTAATAAAATTTTACATTAACATAAAACAACATCAATAATATAAGGAGTTTTGAATGTGCCTCTGGGGAAGTCAGTGCATTGCTGCCATCACACCAAGAAAAGAGCATTCGTATTAGATTATTTGGAGAAACCAGCTTTTAAATGAAAGCTATGAATTAAATTCAGAATGTATCACTTTAATTGTCAAAATGCATTTACACTGAATATATAGGATTTTTTTAACTTTTCATATGGTCCATTTTGACACTATAATCCTATAAATAAATACATATTTTATAGGCATGTGTGTTTCTTTTTCCACTCATAATGCTGCGGACAGTGTGTTCCCATGGCAGACTTGACGGGTTCAGTTGCATTGTCTCTATATAAAGCTAAGTGACTGAGGGGATGCATTGTACTTTTTGAGAGGCATTGCCTACTGGCTGGATGCCAGATGCCAAGCATAACTCAAAGTGACAGAGTGACCCTCAAATAGCTGCTGAGGCTCAGGCATAATAACGAGATCATGCTGAAACCATCCAGAGTTACACTGTTTTGGTCCATGAAGCTGTGAAATGTCTTTAACTACTGGATACTGACAAAACACTATTTCTATCACAACACTTTAGGCACAATCCACATACTGTATCAACAATAGCTTTTAAACTTTTCTCCACTGCATTTTTCTACCTTTTCAGTTTTTGTTTTTTTTTTACTTTTAACAGATTTCAGGTTGAAATAGGGTTAAGAGGTATTACATTTTTTGTGACCCTTACCAGTAAGCATGAAAAACAACACATGCAGAATGTGCCTCCTCCTACACAAGTCTTCAGTCCAGCCTCCATCCTTTACAGCCCTCCTCTCATCTGAGCTTTAGGTTTGAAAATCACACAGTAGAAAACGATAGTAAGATAGTAAATAGTGATCCGCTGGGAATAAATGGGTGATGTTACTGTATGATACATAATGTAGCCCGATATTTGGTTTGGGATTAAAAAAAGAAGAAGGTCTAGCAGTTTAGATAAAATATGTGCATGTGATATATGCCGTGACTAAGGAGTTTGAACTGTGAGTAGGCGGTTGGATTGAGGATTTTAGAGATATTTAAAATTCCACTGGGAGAAGAGATGTAATCTTAAACACAGTTTGGGCAAGAAAACAATTTATAAACAGAAGGATTTCAGAATGTGATAAATACAGACTATAGGGCTCCATGAGGGTATTTTAATTCTTTAAAACAATAGCTTCAGGAAGAAGGTCTGTGTGGGTTAAATGTTATTCCACATAAGAGAATATTTAACATTACCCTATCCACTAAGAGTCTAGACTTCTTTATTATTTTCCTTGCACCTGTCTGGATATGTACAGTTTTGTTTGTTTTCTCAATGCCTAATCATGATCAATTATTTATTATCCAAATATATTTTCTAGATGATATTGGCAGAATGTACCGGTTAAAGCCCAGTCCATGAGGTCTGTAGAAAAAAAATAGAATTGTATTAAATGTAAATGTAGTTGAGATAATAATGTAACGGTTAAATGCATTTTGACATAGATAGTGTTTTATCATCAAACACGTCAAAGATATTATGAACTGATGTGACAAACTCCTCTATTCTTACAGGGTCAGTTATAATCTCTTTCATCCCCCATATGAAAGTCATTTTTCAGGGATTCACTGAAAAATGCCAGATAAATAACAGTGTGTGTCTTTACAGCAGCTGTGAATGTGTGGATGTCCCACCAGAGAATAAGACCAGAGTCATATGTCACCTGATGGTAGAGGATGCTGTTCTGCTGATGAGACTAAATCTGCCCCACAGACTCATGGTCATGTAATAAAATACAAGCCTGTCCTTTTGTTATAGAGCCAGATTCTCCCTCAAAACTCAAGGCAGCTTGTTAAATCTGATATGTTTCACCAGCGGTGTCTCCAGTGACATGATGGAGCTGCTGGGATACAGTCTCATGGGGGAGGGGTTATAACTGTAGCCATCAGGACCTAAAGGATAAGTTTATGTGAAGTTTACAAGGAGTCAATTATGTGACAAGCACTTCACAAGCTGGTGGGTTGTTAAAGAAATACAGCCTGGTAAAGTCTGTCAACACTAAGGGCATATATTACCACACGTATTAACTAAGTATTGCACTGTAATGCATCACCCAGAATCATTAGTGTCTTAGGGAGCAGTGTTACTGCTTCAGAAGATGTTTTCATGCCTGATTCTCCTGCTTTCTAAACTACTGAGGTTAAAACCTGATAGAAAAATAAACATGAGTCATGCCCGTATCTGAAGAATTCTAACTCATCTGTCTGCAGACTGTTGATTTTCATTCTGACTGAAGTGTAGCTACTTTAAGTGCACAAGAACATTCTTCTTTTTTCATTTGCACTCTGATGACCTCCTTACATTCATATTACTGGATTTGCCACTAGGTCAGATTGTGAATATCATGAGAGCACTGCCTACCGTTTAACTGATTGTAGACAACATCCTCCAGCCTCTCCAGCCTCTGGAGAATAGACTGTCTGTCTACCAAGTTGGAAACTTTGCCATTTCTGGCTCGCAGCCTCTGGTCAGAAATGCGTCCGAGCTGGATGAGCTCCTCGGATCGGTCCTGGATCCTGCAGTAGACCGAGAACAGGATAATCCCGACGAAGACTAAAATATTCACGGTCAGCAAAGTTTTGATTTTGCGTGCCACAGCCATGAAAGACAATATTGTCTGGCTGACCCAGTCAAGCCAAGCAGGTGTCCATGTGTGGTGGCCTGCTTTGCCACCTTTCAGTGCGTTGCAGGAGGATGCTTTTTTTTTCTTCACGGGGAGAGAAGGTCAAGTCGTGGAGACCCGTGGAGCTGACTTAATCCGTTCAGCACCGCGGACAGCTCCGGAGGCTGCGCTAACTTATCGCGGGGCACCAAGCCGTCACATGGAAGTTGAAGGTGGGGAAAGGGTACCGGCGGACACGGAGCTCAACCCCAACCGGTCAACGATGCTTTTATGGTCTGCACGACCCGAGAGACAGCTGCACACGCTTTCACTGTCGTTTGAGCTACATATTACATTGGAGAAATGACGCCAAGGAAGGCATTCATCCTCTTGAATAGCCCACGGCAGTTGAAAAACATCTCTCCTCCGCAACGTGATAAGTCGCCAGTTCCTTAGCCCCAATATGTCTCGTCCATCTTATAAGAGATGCAATGCAATAACCGATGGAAGCCAAGCATCCTTCTGATATCACTGCTTGGCTGTGGCATGTCCCTTTTCAAAGGCGTTGTGGTCAGTCCATTCGTCCCGCTCTGCAAATATGAACCCGGAGCTTATGTCCGTCCGGAAAATATGTGCATGCTTCAAAAACAAGGCGGCGTTTCTTTCTCTCTCCCCCTCTTTCTTTCTCACTCTCTCTCTCTCTGTTTCTTTCTCTCCACGTCTCTCTCGCTCTGTGTTTGTGTTCCGTCAGTCCATTGTTGTGTCCCTGGTCGGCGGTGCAGAGCAGGATGAGTTGAGAGCTGATTTGCCCTCAAACGCTGCCAAACGACGCCGATGCTCGGTATCCGTGGGAGAGATGCAGCCGGGCTCAGGCATGCTGTCTCTCCTCCCAACCTCTCCGCTCTCTGTCAGGGACGGGGAGCCGCTGCGTCCTGACGTTTAGAGCAACAATCATGAATATTCACGAGCTGTATTGGAATCGGGAGGATAAAATAAACAGCGAGGACTATGAAAGCAGCAGATACTTCCACTTGGCTGAGCAGCTTTTCCGCGCATCAGCAAGTGAACTGTTAAAATGTGTTTGTAGATGTGTTCACAGATTTACTATTTGATCCCTAATGCGTAGGTTAACGCTCTGATGTCACTGCCGGGGGCAACTTTAAAGCTCTGGTGGTGATATGTTGCATGTTGGTTTTAGTTTCTATGTTATGCAACTACACACAAACACACATTTCAACATCAGCTCCATCATACTAACATGAAAAAAACATGTTATGTGTCGAGTAAATAACCCACTTGGACTCATGCACACTGAAAAGACTAACTGGCTAACAGTAAATTATAGCCAGGCCCTCTAGATGTACCTCCAGCAGAGAAGTTGAACTTGAAAAAAATAAATAAAATCCTCAACATCACAGACCACAGTGTTGACTGATCTCTGCAAAGTGCAGAGCAGCATCCCCCAAGCTATAAACAGAAATCTTTAAAGACATGGGCAGTAAGACCACAGACATGTATCCAGCAGCAGCTAATTCAAATCCCTTCCTCCTTGCATCTCCCACCTCCCTCCTCCCATCAGGAGCTCCTCATCTCCAATTCCAAATGAATTATGGCTCATGTAAATCATGCACAAAGAGATTCAGTCTCACTATGTACTTTTACTTGATTAGACAAACCCAGACGGCCCAGGCTGCCCAAAGCACTCTGATCCCACTTCACACCCACCAGAGGATCACAGATTTATACTCTTTGGTTTGTTTGCTGCCTCACAGTGTTATCACATGGTGGCTGTAACTGTAAAATGTTTATGGACTGCGCAGTTCTTTGTCAGAGGACATCTGGTATGAACATAATCACAACCTTTGTAAGTATTGTCATATCCCCTTGCATTCCTCTATGGCCCTCCTTTGAGATGAAATTCATTTCGGTTTTCTGTGAGAGCTTACATTTTTAATCCTCTGGGAGATCACTTTAAGTGCTGACCTCATCATTAAAAGACAAGAGCACTGATGAGATTCACTGCTGTGGTGTAAATGTATCTGAAATGGGTTTTAAGGATATGAAATAAAAACAATATTAAAATGAATCACACACATCACTGCACTAATCACATGTCTAAGTAATCGGATGATTCACTGCATCCTGTTTTATCACCCCTCTGTGCTCTGACAATGGCACCCCATGTGCCTCCTGATAAGCCGTGCTGCTTTTATACCTCCATATGACAAGTGCATTTTTTAGCTTAGTATGCAATGTTTAATTAGGGCCCTTTTTTGCACATGAGCCCTATTACAAAAGGTGCTGATTTGATTCAAGGTGTGCAGAAACACACTATGGGGAAATCACTGTTACAGCCACCTCAGCCACCGTGCACAGGCTTAGTTGCTTATACAGCAGCTATGGTATCATTGCCCTCTACACTCCTCCATAAGTCTCTCTGAAGGCTTACATTCTGTTTTCTGCATTCAGCGCCCCGCAAGCATCTGTGACTGAAGACAGCAGTGTGCCAGTGTTTTAACCATATTAACCTGGGACACTGCCAGCTGCACCTTGGTCATCCCACTCAATGTTTCTACATAAAGCATTTGAACATAGTCAGTGACATATTCCCTGTTCAATCCAACTGTGTGCATCCATCCAGTATCGTCTATAGCTGTGTACTTACCTGATCTGTATTCACACTGAACACAGTCATAGCTTTTATATCAATTGCTGTCTGCGGGGAGCTTCATATAGTATCTATAATGTTATCAAATGTTCTTTACATGTTTGGTTCACAGCAATAATAATGCAGTGGTCAAACAGGTATCATCTCCAGTTGGCTGGTGTAGCTTATATTTACTAAGAAAAGAGCAGGCAGCAAGGTTGCATTGTAACCTTGTGCCGGTCAGTATAACTTAGCAACACACCAAGGGCAAACAGCCTTTTGTTCGCAATGCGGCTGAACAATGAGGACTGAACATTATACCATTTAGCATCTGAACTGTTTTAAAGATACTTACGTCCTACAGCTGACTAACTCATTAGCTATTTATCTTATTAAATGATGTTAGCGGTGCACTTTGTTTATTTTCTATGCTTATTTGTCATTTGCTTTTCAAGGACAATGTACATTAATCAATCACTGTAAATGCACCATTGCAATGCCGCTGTTGTCTCCTAGCCAGATGTTACGTTAGCCATTTAGACAACAATAAGACAGCATTCAAGACTGGCTGGGAAAAGAAAGTCAAACTAGATTAAAAAAAAGAGCTATTAAAAGAATGAAGCCTGCTATATAAAGCATAAACAATGGAATGAATTCCTACAAGACACTTTTAATTAAACAGACAGCTAGCACAGGCAGTTAAAACCCATTAACATACAACTTCATTAAATGATAAAGATGGTGAATGTCAAACTACATGCATTAAAATCTGATTAACACAGATGGCAAATAAGAAGTAAAGAAACTGCAAGAATAATTGTTTGTTTTTTAACCTTGCTGTGAGAACATGTAAAGAAATGAAGCCGATCATTGAATCATTGAAGCTTTCACTGTGAAGTCAGTCAAGCCAAAAGCCAATATTTTCCTCCTCAGGCCAATAATCATGGATCATGTTAATCCATCCCTAGCATTCTTCTAAGTGTGATGTGAGAAACAGCTTTTCTCCTGTGTGTTGGGACATTCAGTCACCCAAAGATGCCACATAAGACTGGACAATAATTGCTGAGGAAAGCTTGTAAACATTTGTGTCTTTTTGTGTTAAAGGCTGTTCTGTGGCAGCCTCAGCTAATAGCAGAGCAGTGCCAGCCTCCCCCAGCGTGTAGAACTCAGTGCAGTCTCTCATTAGAAGTTCAATATGTAAGTCTAAAATGTGTGTTTACAAGAAGTTTGTGTTGGAGTGTGTTGGGAGCCGGTAGTTTGTCGATGACTCCGTTTCTAAGCTAGCGGTTGCTACAGCTGCACACTGTTACTGATGCAGGAGGAAGGTATTAAAGAATTTAGGAGCAGGTGTGATGATTTTTGCAGAAATCCCATGTGAATTCTTCATGTAGAAGCTGGTGCGCAAGGTGTTATCATGGATGTAGGTTATGTAGGATGTCAAAGGAAGGTCTCTGAGGAGGAAAATGACTATTAGCCTATTTTTAATGTATGACAAACCTATATTTATGATTACTTTGCAACCTTAACTTCAAGTTATCTCCTGCTTAACCCTTAAAGACCCAAACATTCACCATCTATCAAAATCATCATTATAAACTGTTTAATACCTGTTGATCCACTAATCCTGTCAATACATGTAAATAATTGGTGTGAAATGCAGTTTGTCATCTTTTCATGGTCATCATATATGACCCATTTGGATGTTCAGAGTCTCCATAGTTACCGTGGAAACACTGTCATCTTCTACAACATTAATTCACCAGTAAAGCCCATCGAGTTGGATCAGTGACAGTGGATGGAGACACTTTGTTTATGTTTAGTTAATAATAGATTTTACTGAAAAAGTCACTTTTTCTTCAAGTTTTCTCTATTTTTGATATAATAATCTTCAACCTTAATCTGAGCTTTTATGAACATTTACATGATTTGTAAATTAAATGTTGGAAAATACCGGATTTTCACTGAAAAAAACAAAAAATACAGAAGAAAATATTACAATAAATGGTGATAAACCACTTAAGGACGGTTAAATATAGAGAAAAATTCCCTTGAGAACTGCCACAAATGTCACACTGGGTCCTTACGGGTTAAAATGTCTACCTTGTCTACTTATTTGTCCATTAACCCATAAAGACCCAGAGCTACTTTTGTGGCAGTTCCCAAATCAAATTTTCTTTTTATTTAACATTTCTTAAGTCACCATTTATTGTAATATCATCTTCTTTATTTTGACATTTTTTCAGTGAAAATCAGGTGTTTTTCTATATTTAATTTATGGATCATGTAGATGTTCATAAAAGCTCAGATTAAAGTTAAGGGTTATTATATAAGAAACAGAGAAAACTGAAGAAAAATGTACTTTTTCAGCAAAAACACGTCTCCATCCACTGTCATTAATCAAACTCCATAGGTTTTACTGACGAATCGATGTTGTAGAAAATTGATATAAATTATTATAAATATTTAATTATTTAACCCATTTTTTCTGTTATTGTGGCTGCCTCTGCCACTACTGCCGCCACAGTAATACTAGCAAATGACATTATTAGTATAATTACTATATATTGTTGTGTTGCTGTTATTATCATTATCATTATCATAATAATTATTTGCTCTCTCACTCTCTCTCCCCCCTCCTCCCTTTCTCACTTTCATTCACTCTTCCCCCTTCGCTTTTCCCTATCGTCCCTGATCTATATTGTTTAGTTGCTCTTTACGTTTATTACCTCTTTCATTGTAATACGATGTTGTCGTTGTTGGTCATTATTTGTTTCTTTGTTTATTTGCTTGATGTATCTTTTGTTTATTTGTTGTTATTGTATTTTTCCTTTCTTTCCACTATGTCTTGTACTGTAAAAATTTTAAAATGTTGTAAAGGATGATGGTGTTTCCATGGAAACTACAGAGCCTCTGAATGTCCAAATGGGTCATATCTGATGACCATGAAAAAATGACAAATGACATTTTAGATCAGTTATTTATATGTATTAATAGGATTAATGGATCAATAGTTATTAAACATTTTACATCAGTAGATGGATTTGGTTGCTAGTGGCTGTTTGGGTCTTTATGGGTTAATAGTATTTTGCCAAAGACTATTAACAACATACACAGAGCCTGACTAAATACTGTGTTAGTTAAACACAAACAATGTAGGTCTTGCTTAAAAAAAAAAAAAAAAAAAAAAAAAAAAAAAAAGGACTCCATAACAAAAGACATATTGTAAACACAAAGAGGTAAATGTTCTCTACACTCCACTGACTTTGGTACATTGGGCTTTCTTGTCAGTAGAAGCTGTTCTTCACAGTGGTCAGTTCACATGAGGCCGACATAGCCGAGCAGAGGGAGAGCATTGAGACAAGATGCTATTAAGCAAGGTCAGATAGAAGTCAACAGATCACACACATCCACTGCACTGCAGGACAAAATTTAACATCACAGTGAGAGCTCAAAATAACTTTTTGTTAGCCTTTTGTCTTTGGTTGTTATGTGTTTATTCAATGTTCCATCCAGGTTTGGTAAATAACAAGCGTGTGTCCTTGCCTTCTTAATAGAATGCAAATACACTCTTGGGTGTGTTGATGGAATTTAATTAAAGGAAGCCCTTGTGATCCTTAAAAGTAAAAGTGTATTCAGTTCAGTACAAGGTAAGAATGACCAACTAGGTACAATTAGCAGTCACCATGCACAATTGCACAAAAATATGCAATGTTTTGTAAGTAAAAGAAATTCCATCCTTTGAGAACAGCATATTTATCAGAAATGCACAAGGTTTTTATTTTCCAGAGAGAAAAAAAACAACTGCCCCACATTTTAGTCACAGTGCACAGCCTTTTAACGTAAACACAAACTAATTCTCCATGAGCTACATGAAGGTCACCATGACCATTGAGAAAAGGAAAATCAAATGCAACAGAAACAGGACTGTTATACAGTAGTTGAGCAAATAATCCACATTTGTCCCTGATCAGCTGACATGCAAATTTGCTGTGTCCCTTTCGGAATAAAGCACCCACTCTGAGACACTCGTTGGTCACTAATGTAGTGCTGTCTGCTCGCCTGCCAGAGCTAAGTTCATACATTATCACTTTGACCCTGAGGCTAACAGCTAAGCCCCAGTTCTGTCTGCCTTAACTTAGCTCATTCACATTCCACCTCTAGCCACTTCTCCCCACCGCACTGCCGCAAGAGCTGTTGATTTGCCTAATGCCTTAACTAAATTAGAATAATAACCCTGTGGACTGGAATATGTGGCGTTCAGCTCCGGGCAATTTTTTACATGTTTTTGGTTTTAGTACAACCTGTGAGGGAACACTTGAGGTCAGCAGCTGAATGTTTATCTGAGCCGAGGCCTCGTTAAGACACAATGTGCTCCTCGACCTTCTCAGACGACTGCAGCTGTACCTGTAATGCATCACTCAGTGGCATCCTCATCACAAGTGCTTTTTTTTTTTTTTTTGTTCTCAAGTGGGGGCAAATCTTGACCCTGTTAATGAGACAAAGACTGAGACAGGCATCGCTTTAGTTCTCAAGCAGATAAATAAACCAAACAGCAAATGGAAATACTAGTTTAACAAGTGCCAAAACATTACGCTGGACACTGTGTAAATCAAATATCAAAATGTCAAAATGAATGATTGAATTTATCAATATGGGCATAAGCCTTGCTTCTGTGTGTGTTTGTATTAATGGAGCAGGAGCTCTTGAGACGCCTCCAAATGTTTCTTGATTTATGGCAGAAGCAATTATGTCTTGCCAGTGTACCGATGCTTGATGGGAGAATCGGTGCAGGTAATTAGAAAGAATAATGAAACAGGGAGCCAAGGGAATGAATCCCTGCATCAAAAAATCTAATCAAAGATAAATGGACTATCCATATTACCTAGTCATTATGCCGGAAAGATTATTGTTTTAAATCCCTGTGTGCACTAGCTATGGACTCTTTCTCAGACAAAAGCTATTACTCTGTTGACACCTCCGACTTGTTTGCAGACTGATTGATATTCCATGGCTTGTGAGCATTCCTCTAGTTTATGTTTTCAATTTCAGTGAGAGACAATGGATGGGGTTATTTCATACAGACAAAAACAGCTATTGATGGATTTACAAAAGAATCCAGAAATGTTATTAAAATGCAACTATAAAGCTCAAATAGTGACGCAAACACAGTCGGGAAAACAACAATACATTGCAGTGCATGTGTGCGTTGCCAAACTCAGACAGCACTGCAGTGAAGAGACTGTTCTGAGATTTCTAAGCTATCCACATTAAACCGTTTAAAGTGAAATCCACTGTAATTAGAAATAAATCCTTCACTCATTTTTCTTGTTTGAGTTGCATCTCAAGACGTTCATGCCATATTGGTGCTGCAACTTTAATACTCTTCAGATGTTGAAATTTGTTTAAAAAATCTTTTACATGATGGTAAAAATACAAATATGTAAATGAAATGTAAATTAATTTGCAAGCAGCAAATAGGGAGGAAGAGAGCTGGAATAAACAAAACTCAGTTTCTCGAATATAATTAAAAAAAAAAAAAAAATGCTTTGTGCAATAATATATTCCCAACTAAACTATGCTAATTTGGTAGGGAAATTATCACCATGAAAGTGGGAATTGCTTGAACATCAGGCCAAAAACAAGTACCTTGAAAAGTAATTTTCACAGTTCCACCAAACTGTGAAATGGTTTGATCCATTTTGAGTGAATACCAGGAGGATATTAAGATCCCATTTTCACCAAATAACTGATGTAACATTTATAGATGACAACAGACAGTGTTTCAGCTTTTATATTTGAGGCTTTGTTTACACAACAAACTGCTCCCTGGGACGAGTTCAGCGGAGGTGGTAGTTGGATGTGGCAGACTTAGAGCAGTTGATTCAGTCCAATTTCTTGTCCATTTGTGGCCAAAAAGAACCAGCAGCCAATGTTCTAATCACAGGCTCACAGCAGCAATCACAGACCTAGGCACTAATCAGTCAACACAAACAGGCACACAAACAAACAAGTGGACATGCATGTGCATACAAATAAGGACACAATAGTGTCTACACAAATACACCAGATAACACACAATCATGTGTGATGGCCCAACCTGTCTTCATGTTGATTTTTATTGATCCATTTTGTATTTTCTATTACATCTAATTGCTGTTTCAGATACTGATATGCTAAAGTGTGACATTTTTACCTCCGCCAAGGAGGTTATGTTTTTGTCTGCGTTGGTTTGTCTGTCTGTCTGTCTGTTTGTGTGCAAGATAACTCAAAAAGTTATGGATGGATTTGGATGAAAATTTCAGGAAATGTTGATACTGGCACAAGGAACAAATGATAAAAATTTTGGTGGTGATCAGCAGGGGGGGGGCAGTGATCTACCTTGGCAGAGGGCTGCGCTGTCTTTTCTAGAAAAGCACTCTTAGAGCGCAGACCTCCGCCAAGGCAGATCAGTGCCCCCCCACCCCCAATCGCCACCAAAATTTAATCCTTTGCTCCTTGAGCCAGTATCAACATTTCCTGAAATTTTGGGCACTGATCTGCCTTGGCGGAGGTCTGCGCTCTCCGAGTGCTTCTAGTTTTGCATGAAATTACTCACACTCACTGATTAGAATTCTAATGGCAGTTATACTGTTTTATACTGTATATGCCATCCTTGAAATGTGTGTGTACTGTAAAGTAGTCCTATGCATTTTGTGAAGACATTCCTCAAACAATGCAAACACTATCATGCACATACAGTGTCTCTGTCACACACATAAAATCCCTGCTGCCAGTGTTTCCTCCAAAAGAACAAAGTCTTAGCTGGCAGCTGGATCAAAGCATGCAGATGGCCAGACTGGAATTTACTTTCGGAGCAGAACAACACGCTGGCCATTGTTAAGCCGCCGTCACTGCCTGAAAACCAGCCCTGGATACAAGCATTTGCAATCTGCTTTGGACGAAGATACCATGCTTTACATCCCTTCTCTTCCAGGGAAAATATGATCATGTGTGGTCAGAGTGGGTTTACATGTAGTCTGCCATTTGCACAGGAAAAAAAAGGAGAAGTGGAGGGCCAGGAGCACACAACATCAAAGCGGCACGTCTGGTCCCTCCTATTAAAGCCCTCTTTTGCTCGATTGTAATTAAAGATAGAGGCACACGAAAGCAGTATGTCTCCCAGAGAAAATAATTATGTGGCTCTGCCAGAGAAGAGGGCATGTGGGTGGGTGCAGAGAGAAGGGGTGGGGGTTGGGAAAGAATGTGTAGCCTAGGTGTGTGTGAATCCACAGGGGATTGCAGCAGCTGAGGTCAAAGTGGGTGCAGAGGACTGTAGGTCATTGCTCCTCTTCCTACTGATTTCTATTTGAAATCCCACAACACACACGAAAACACTCCCTAATGGCAGATTAATGGGCAGAAAAACAGGAAAAGAGAAGCAACAGAGATATGTCTCCTTCAGATGTAATGTTGGATGAAATTATAGCCCAGAAACTCAAGCTGCATTTATCATGCTGCAGGTGTGAGTATGAATTCCATGTATTTTATTTTCTAAGCATCATTAGTGCGGAGGAATATTTATTACTGCCATTGCAACAGAGTAACATCAAAACCGTACATAGTGTAGAGGGCACACTAAACTTAATTTCATGTGTTTGTGGCTTTCATTTTAAATGGATGTTTTTGCAGCATAACAAGAAAGTGGTCCATGGCAGTACCCATAATGAGAATGTAGCCAGATTGTGATCCATGATGGTAACCAGAGAGCTACTAGAGCAGGATGGTGATCCATCAAGCAGACATCATCCTGCAAGGATCAGTAGAGATTAGGGCTTTTACATTTCATGTTGCACAACAGAAACGCACAAAAAACAAAAATATTTGAAATTAAATCTTGCCAGTGTAGACCACTACACATTTGTGGTTTGCAGTGATATTAGGATGGTACATCTGCTGCAGCTGGATCAATAATTTTCCAACACAGGGGTGCTGGTTCTGCTTTCACAAAGGTTATAGTGATGCTTTAGAGGCTGTAAAAGTGTTCACTACAGTGCACTTTAGCATTTTCTGAAATGCTTCCTTGTCATTACAGCAGTAGTGTTCACTGATGGTAATAATGTGACAGAGTTAATAGCACAGCGATTACACTGTTGACACTCCCACTGTCGATTGTTATAAAGAATCTTCATGAAATAAAAGTACCACTGCAGCTTCAGAATAACTGCTATTTCACTCAAGAGCCAATGAACATTGAAATTCGTCCGTTGTTGCTTTTTCGACCGGTGTGACAAACCATGTTTGAACTACAGATTGTTCCCCAACTCCATTTCTCAGCCGTGGCATCTATTTTATGCGGAAGGGTAAGAAAGTCAATTGAAAGTTAATTCCAATGTGTTTGATTAATGGGCACTGGAGGATGCACTCTAATCTGTGCACTGTTCAGCTGTTCCATTTCAAGCAACACACAGGTAATTATTCCTCGCTTTCTCTCCGAGTTAATGTTTTTGTTGCACCTTCTCATCCTCTGACACTGGTTGTCTTGTCTCCAGGAATCTTCCAAAGTACACAGGGTAAGTTGTACACTGGTGGCCTAATCAGTGATAATTATAAATGGAAGCTAACTTAGTACTTAATGATCAAAATTAATTTCAGTTGTCAACACATAGTCCAGGTGTTAGTAGAATTATTTATTTCTTTATTTTAATAATTGGTAAGACGTTTTGTGGGAGAGACTAATTAAAATCATAACCCCTTAAGCATTTTTCAGCATTAAGTGGGTCTGAAACACATCTTATCAGACAGTGGAAAGTAGGATACGTTTCATAAACAGTGTTTATTTTTCCACCCTAATGTGAATAAACACAGTAGCATAACATGTGGAGTTTGTTTGTAAGTAGCTTGTTTAAATGAAGGCACCAGAATTATATAATTAGGTTTAAGACAAAAAACAAACAAAACTGGTTAGGTTTAGATTTAAAGCACAAAGTAAAAAATAATGCATTCTGATGATGACAGGTATCATATTATTAACCAGTGGTGGCTGGTGAAATAATTTTTTGGTGGGGCACAGTATGCAAGCCAGTTTTGGATGCAGTATAACCACATATCGCCACTAGGATACACCAATGTACATGCACCGCTATTATAAAATATTAATTAAAATTAAAATTAAAATACATAGTACGTGTTTACAGTCAGGTATTTCTTCTATGTAAATCTATCCTTCAAAAAAGCACATTTTTCTGTGACTCTATTGTTAAAGCCACACATGGCCCTGACAAGTGTCTTATTTATTTATTTATTTATTTAAAGAGACAGTGCATATTAATGTACATGTAAATGTAAATATGTTAGAATTAGCCTAGGGCTACTTTCCATCCACAGTCTTTTCCACTGACAGTATGGCCAATGCATTTAGACCAGTGGTGAAGGTAATGCGGGTAGATCACATGGCATTAAAAAAAACAGAAAATTAACGTAAAGGTTAAAACATTTCACTGATATCACTCCTATCAAGAATCAATACCGAGGTCTTAACCATTGAGCTACCCAGCCTGATACTCATGGCTCAGTTAGTTACAGACCTATTCACTGATTCCATTTCTGAGGAAGGTCTTGAGTGGTTTTTTTTGGGATGCGACGTTTATGCGCTTGGGCACCTGAGGCTCTCCTATCTTTTGTATTGCGGGGGGGGGTCCACTGTGCATGCGCCATTTATAATGACAGTCTATGGAGTTCTTGGGCAGCGCCCCAAACAGGACACACATGACTTGACTGCTCATTAAATGGCCGAATGCATTTTTAAATTACATTTGAATGCAGGTTATACACAGTACTCAGGGGCTGTATCATATATAGCTTGTTAATTTAAATATTAATGTTTTTGTAAAATTATTTTAGGTAATTCCTATTGCCTTCTTCTTCATGTAAGACAGGTGGGGCAGCGTCCTAGTGCCCTCTATTGACAACCCACCGCTGAATACAACTAACCATAATGAGCACAGATTATTTTTTGACATAAAATACATAGCATAGCAATGACATATTTTTGTCTTTTTTTTTGGTTTGAATATTTTATTGAATGTCACAATGAATAATAATTTCACACCACATTTAATAATCAGTGACAATAAAAACATTAATATTTAGTAGATGATGGATTTCTGCTGAAAGACATAAGTGCCTATATCTTTACACCTCTTTAAGCTGTTTTTATGAAGTATTAACTAAAATATGTTGCATTTTGTTCATGTTGCATCCATAACTTTCTCTAAGCAATATCATGGTGTTTATTTGATCAACATAGTCTGCATAATTTTAACCATAAAATACATGACACTGGTTATCACCACATAAAAATAAAATCGTCCTGTTAGATGTGATAAATATGTCCAAAGTGCAGAAGCATCTGCAGACTCCCAGTCATGCCTGGCGTGCAAATGTGCATCTAATGTTGTCTGGAATGAAGTTCAGCTCAGTTCACATCCTCCAGGGTGTCCTGGATCAACTCTCCAGCAGAGCTCTGTCTTTTTCACCAGTTTGCTAATCCTGTCTGCATCCCTGGCCTTGATGTTTCCATCACAGCACACAACTACACAGAACACAGTGCAGACACCACTGATTGGTTGAGCGTGTTTAGATCATAATATCCTCCCGAAGAAAAGTTTGTGTGAAGCTGCATGGTCTCTACTGTGGTCATACATTTCCATTCCTCTCTGTTTCGCTTTATTCACATTTCCCCAAATTTGGTTTGCAGATGTGGTTTTAAAGCACATTAACTGATCATGCATACTAATTGAAGTGAGGGGACAAAATGTGTTGCTTTGAAGTTCTAACAGCTCTCTGGAGAATAATCAGGTCAGACTGAGGCTTTACTCACCTCTCCACTGCTTGGCCCTGGTTCACATCACTAACCTTACTGGCTTTTTCCATCAAGCCCACAGTAGACTTTTATTGCACAATGCTTGAGTGGCCAAACCAGAATTTAATAGAGAATGGGAGTATAAATGATTTAATAAACTTGATAAAATAAGGTTATCATTTTGCCACAGACATTATGAGAGTTCATTTACCATTTCGTTGTATCCATTTAATGCCATCAGCATAGATACAAAATATTTATAGCTTTCTACTAACTCAATTTTCTTGAGTTGTTACCCTCTAAATGTAACTGCACAGTGTGATCTCACATATTCTTTCTACAGTGCAAAAAGACATAAAATAGCATTCATGATAAGTTTACGCTTCTGTAATAAAACAAAATACTTCACAATGATCAACGTCTAAACCAAGATTGTTTAGTGGACAGATAAGCAGACAGTATATTTTTATACTCATACAGCCTTTTCAGTGTATTAAACTAGTAAATGACCTCATAGACTCTCTGAAGCTCAGTGGAAAACCTCACATGACCTCATAGCTTGAAGGATCACTGCCAAAGCTCTGCCACCTCTCTGTGGAGGAGTGCAAGATGGTTAGAGGGTAATTGTTTGCTACAAAACACTTTAAAAGCACAGAGGTAAATAATGTAGGCTTTCAGAGTTTAAAGAAATGCCTCTTAATCTGTGATTTTTCTCCCTTTAGCAAATGTAGCATTTATCTCTGCATGAAAAGCTTGGTAATTACATTACCTTAAAATGTTTCTCTAGAATTAAAGCTTGATTACTAGGTCTACCACTCTGAGAAAGAGTTCCATGTATCATAGTGAGATAACCACAGTTTAGAAATAATTAGATCTTTCAGAATGACTGCTCACATGGAGAAGGTACATTATGTGTGCATCTTCAATTTTACCATAAAACATATAACACTGTGATCGCTTCATTACATTAATATAGATATTCGATGGAGAGTTTTTGAAGGAGCCCTTCAAATGACCATGAACATGATTAAAATATATGATGACAATAAGCCATAAGTCACACAACACAACTGTAAATGATAATGCTATTTTGTTGTTTAGCCCTGATTTTGGCAGCCGAGATATAAAGATGAAATAACAAGCATTTCAGTCATAAATAAGAATGACTGCCCATTTCTGCTTCATTGGTGTCAGTGCACATCAGGATTTCTGTTTTCCTGCACAGACCAGGTCAAACATGCAAGGTGCAGTTGTGGTCTGCGCTATTTTTGTTTTGTTGCCAAGTGATGCATCATGAACAATTGGACTTGGACAAGAACCCCTCAAGCAGAAAAATATTTTAGGTCAACCATATTTGCCATGCTAACTGCATGCAGATTCAGCTGTAAAATGACTTATTATCTCCACCATTAAGTGTAACTACGCGCATTGATGAAAACTGGCTATAAATGTCAGCGATGGTGGGTGTTCCCTTGTTCTGTCAAAGCTGCACCAGTGTTTTACAGCCAGCTGGCTCATTACCTCTTATCATGAAACCATTTCTTTCATTGGATAGTAGAACTGTTTGGACCAGAGACACAATAACCAAATGTGTCATCTCCTCCCAAGCTTATTTAGGGTGCAGTATACTGTATTTGCTTGCGGTGATGCTGTGCCTCCCACACATGTTTCCTTTTTGGAGAAGCTTTTGTGGCAGATCTGCTCTGCACTGTTCTACACCGTGTGGAAAGAGTCAAAACACGGTGCTGCAGAGACTGTGCACATATCATATTAATCCTGTGCATCCGCATCACTGTTTTACATCATGTACCAGAACAATTGTCTTAATTGTGAGCTTATATTTGTATGAATTGCCCCAACTAATCAATTCATTCCTGATTCCTCTATTCACTGAGATTTCCGACAAGGAAGGTATTAAATATTCTACCTCTGCTACATAGCATGCCAAGTAAGAATAATAGCATAAAAATCAAATATATATAAAACGCTAATATGTTTAATCCTTATTTAAATTGGGTTTGTACATGAAGTGCCAAATTGATGTGTCTAGCCTAACAAATTGCTAGAACACACTTGAGACAAAAATAGCAGTGGAACTAAAGGGAATTACCCTGAAGCTCCACTTTGCAGCATAATCAGCAGCAATATTTAACTAACTATTGATGAAGTGGTTTTATGTTTGAAAATGCATATCTCTGAGTCTTCATTAAAATATGATGTTTACTATATAAATTAAAGCCTTTTTCAGGTCATATTTTTGCAAGATAAAATGTGTACAAAGTCACTGTAATTTCTACATATAATGTTACTTGAGGGTTTTCATTTTATATCTTACCTGGATTCAGCTATATTTTCCTGACGTATATCTGTTCTTTAGTGCTGACCAAATAGATGCGTGTGTTTGTGAGACCTATTCCATTGAGATAACTGCCTGCTGCTGTAAAAAAACAGCTAATGAGAGCAGTGAGACCAACATTAACAGGGTGGGTTGTAACACCGAGATGGAGACGCTAAAAGGCTCGGTACAGCTGAGAGGGAAAGTAGAGTTGGGTGAAAATTCATTATGTTTTGTCATTATGACTGTCCTTTTCCATATAACACTCATTTTTGGAACTGATGAAAAATATAAACATACATGCATATTTTCAACTCATTGTTCTGTCTGTACTGTTTGTCCCCGAAAGGACCCTGAATGTCACCAAGGTAGCAATTGAAACGCCAGTTGGATGCCCTCTCAAGCTGATTGAGTAAAGCTCATTATCTTCAGCCGTCACAATGAATCCATTTCATCAGTGCAACAGCTCTCTATATCAACTGTCGCAACTCATCTCATCCAATTGAATTTCACCCCAGCCTGTTTTATCGTTGACAACCTTCATGTCGCAGCGGCCTCTTTTAAGCAGATTAACTTAACATTCTCATGAAACCTGTTATGTCTTCTCTGCAGTGGACGGAGTGGATTAACTGTTTGTGTGGAGTAAATAACAACAGCCCAAAGAATATGACCTACAGGTACACATTCAGTCATATTCAAGTTCCATATTCCAGTTTTTTCTTTTCTTATTTTACTTTTCTTACATTTATTATTATATCTTGTGTGGTGGATCCCTTCCCCACCACAATCTTGTGTTAGTAGTTTCTGTTATTTCATGAGTTTTTGTTTCTTAAGTTACAGTTAATAATTACATCACAGTTTAGTTTAGGTATTTTATTTAAACATTCTAATGTGGGTGCAGATGTATTAGTTATGTTTGAATTATTTACTTACGTTGTTCTTGAGTTCCCAGACAAAAGACCAGAGTAATGGGCTTGGGCATCACTTAAGAAGCAGGAAGGAACTATTACCCCAAGACTTGGGGGGTGGGGGGGCTGTTTGTTTGTGTTAATTTAGTTTAGCTTACCTTGGTTCATTGTCTAGTTAGGTCAGTTTTTGTTCTGTTGCAGTTTGGTTTAGCTGACGTCAGTTGGACCCATCTTTGTTCATTTTGTTAATTGACTTTTTTTGGAGCTTGTGTTAACATTTTTCCCAACTTTAGTAAATTATAATTTTTCCTAATTTTACCACCTTTGTCCTGGTCCATCTTGTATTTATAATTTACTAGAGAGACAACATCTACCGGCAAAGAATCCCTTGTATATGTTTAACCCAAACATCCATTGGTGACCAAAACCATCTATTGATTTAAAATGTTTAATACCTGCTGATCCACTAATTTAATCAATCCATGCAAATAATTGGTGTAAAATGCAGTTTTTCATCTTTTCATGGTCATCAGATATGACCCATTTGGATGTTCAGAGGCTCCATAGTGAATGTGGAAAAACCGTCATCTTCTACAGCATTGATTCACCTATAAAATCCATGGAGTTTAACAAATGACAGTGGATGGAGAAACTTAGTTTATGTTCAGTTGTTGATATCTTTGCTGAAAAAGTCACTTTTTCTTCAGTGTTGTCCGTTTCTGATATAATAAACCTCAACTTTAATCTGAGTTTTGATGAAAGTCTACATGATCAGTAAATAAATACAGGAAAATACCTGAGTTACACTGATAAACTGCAAAAATACAGAGGATATTAGTATAATAAATGATGACAAATCACTTAGAAAGTTCAGATATAGAGAACATTTCATTTGGGAACTGACATAAAAGTAGTTCTGGTTCTTTATAGGTTAAAATGATTCTGACTCTGATTCTAAAATGAGAGTTAAGCCATGTTAGTCACTTGCTCTGTTCGCTGAACTACAACTTCAATCATCTGAAGTAGTGATACATTGATATTTGCTGCTATTGTCCTTTGTGCACAAGGTAAAGTATGCACCTAGAAAAATAGTCTCTTCATTTGCATATGGTCCAGTACACCTCATTTGTATTGTTTTTATAGTATTGGTTATGCAACTCAAAGTCTGTTTGCCTGGTCACCCACTCATGCACTCATGCTTGCTTCACCCTTATGTCGATTCACCCTCTACTTCCCCAGGCATGAGCTGATGAAATATCTGCATATGCATCTGCTTTATTCTACATTCCACCCGCTGATGTGTCATTATTAACACAGAGTAGTCTGACAAAAGCCCCTTTTACACAGCACTTCTGTTCCAGGAATATGTCACCTTTATTGCGGAACGACGTCTGTGTAAACGAAATGGTGGGATCATTTGGTCCCACCTTTATTGCAGCTCTGTAACACCTCAGGAGGTAGTAACAGAACCATGTTAAAGGTGTAATCATGATTCCGGAACGCTATGTAAAAGGAACACTCGTTCCAAAACCAAGGTGTTGTTTTGATGACATATTGTGTGTGTGACCTATGCGCCAGGGGGATTTAAAAATGAGCTCGGGCTGTGAAGAGTAAATTTTATTTATTTTATTTATTTATTTACTTAGACGGGGACAATGCACAATATATATTAACCTTAAAAAGGAGAGATGTAGTCTGCCAGGTTGTAGCACTAGTGCTAATTTCCACCTGTAGTCCCTGGGCAGGCTGATGTTATTAAAAAAACAGACATTGATAAAAACTAAAACATACAAAAAGCAGTAAAAAATGCATTTCTATAACTCCATCCATCCATTGTCTGCCGCTTATCCGGGGCCAGGTCACGGGGGCAACAGTCTAAGCAGGGATACCCAGACTTCCCTCTCCCCAGACACCTCCTCCAGCTCTTCCAGGAGGATCCCAAGGGATCCCTATAACTATCTATATAAAAAAAAAAAAAATCATTCACATCCAACCATTCACTCTTATTCATCCCAATGCAGTCTGTCACACACACTCGAAGCATGTTTACCTTACATTACATTACATTGTGGCTGCAGGTTTGGTTAGAGAGTAGTTGTTTTTTTCACCACAAACATATCCACATGACTAGAAAGATGTCGAACTGGGGAGACGGCGAAATCTGCAAGCTGTTGTCACTTGGGGCAGAGGACTCTATCCATGCTAAGATTTGTGGAATGGTGACAGATGGATCAACTCTGGAGAGGTTAGCAACACCGCTATGCTCGGGGTATTTCTGACATGTGAGTTATACGTCACTATACGCTGCGTTATGTCATCGCCCCTTTGATTCTGGAATGCAGGTCCGCTGTGTAAAAGTCCAGCCTGTCTCACTTCTGTTCCTCCTTTGGCTTGGCTGTGGAAATCAGTCAGTGGTGGAAAAAAGGTGGGATCAGCATCTCACCTTTTTTCCAGGATCTCTGTATAAAAGTGGCTACAGATTGCAGCCAATGTTACCAATGTTCCCCAAAGTCATATGTTGTCAGCTTGCATGAATGCTATTATTGCAGCCAAGGTGTTTGGAAATAAGCCTTTGGTCAGTTTAACCACCAAGGTTTTGGAGTAAAAATCAGCATTGCCAAAATGCAGCTGTGTGTTGACATTCCTTACACAAGCTCCATGACATATTTCTAGCCTTCTTCCTCTAACCAATTAAAATAACATGGAAATACACAGGGTGAGGCCTAGAAAGACCCTATGCAGTAAGTTTTTTAATGAACTACAGCCACTGAGCATTCAGGAAGCAGCACATATGTAATTTGATTTGTATTATATTGGTGAGTATAGCAGTTTCAGATGACGTGTGTCCTTGGCCCAAGGAACCACAAATTTGCTATGTTGTTTTAATAGCATTATAAACAGATAAATATTGATCTGTGGATGAACCTATACCTCCTAAACCAAATATGGACGTGTTGCCCTTCATCGATCCCCTGAGTACCTTTGGCTGCCAAGAGGTGCCTTTTCTCACAGTGACGTTGTTCTTACAGGAATATGTTGGAAACGCCTTGGAGTTGCCTGCCAATACATTCGTAAAACCCAAACCAAGAACCATTCACACTTTGATATAGTCACAGCACTGCAGAGCTCAAAATGGTGCAGAGTGGAGTTTTGGGTCTCAACAGAATTCATCATAATAAGAGGAAAAATATAACTGCATGCAGAATTTATTTAATGCGTTACTTGTGTTAAATAGCACTCATACCTGCCTTGAAGTTCAAAGGGAGCAAAGTAGCTGGAGGTTATGACTATTTCAATACTGCCATTGAAAAAAACATCACAAAAGTGCATAGCCTCATGTTTAAAGAAGAACCAAAAGCATTATTGAGTTTTATTATCTCTCATGAGCAACAACCAAGCAATTAAGAAGAGTGTACTTAGAATATAATGTGAAAAAATGACATCAATAACACAGCAGTCACAAATATTAAAACAACAGTAACTACTAATAATAAAATAATTCTTCCCAAATGAGCTCTTTAGATTCCAGTTTCCATTTATAGCTCTCAGTATTATTGTTTTGACCACTAAACAACACCCACGTTTTTTCTGTGTGCATATACCATGTAGTTAAGGCGTGTTGCTTGAAGGCAGTGTCATTTTCCTTCTCCACTCTCCCAGTCTCCAGTAGTTAAATGCTCTTTATCCAACCAAACAGAGACTCGAAGCATTAGGTGAAAATGCATAATGAAAAGCAGCCTAGAATTCCTTGATAGCTGTGGAACAAATGCCCCTGCTGGGCTTGCTAATGAGTTTAACTTGAGTGCTCAGCCATTTTCATCCCCATCTACATATTAATTTCATGCAAATGGGTTTTCACCGTGGAGGCCCCTGTGAATAAGAACACAACATGCCTCCAACAACTGCAATTTGCTGCTGTCCATATGGAAACATTTGGATCATCTTTACTGGCCATCTTTACCGGCACACAAGATGTAAAAGTTACAGATGGACAGCTAGAGGTTCTTTAGACCATAATATGACCATAATCTGACAAGGTCAAAGTGCTCATCTGTGATCTATACCATGGAGATGTGAGTTTCCCATAGCCAAGTTGCATTTCTCTTAAAAATGATTGATTGACGTTTTTCATACTGCCAGTAGATGAGTTCACCATCTGTTTTTTATTTCAGTTTGTTATGTTGGACGTCAGAAATGTACTGGAAAACGATGAATCATAGGTTCCCTTTGAATCAGGAGACTCTCACTCTACTGTCTTGCCAATATTATATCTTGCAAGAAACAATTAATAAAATGATTATTACCCCACCCCCCCGAAGGGGAGGCAATGTTTTTGGTTTGGTTTGGTTTGTTTGTTTGTTTGTTTGTTTGTTTGTTTATTAACTCTTTAGCAGCAAAACTATTGGTTGAATTCATACCCAATTGGGTTTATAGATTGCCAGTGACCCAGAATAGATGTGATTACATGTTGGAAAAAGTAAGTCAAAGTTCAAATTTTTTATGAATTTTTAAAATCATTTTTTCTCCTATTTACTTATAATGGGCCAAATTTGAAATAGCTATAAATGTTAATTTTAACTCAATTTATTTAAAACATTGCAGAGATATAGAGATTAATTTTAGACACCACTCTGCAAAATATCCAAGTGATAGCTTGCTTTGGAATTTTTTTGTTAAATTTTTAAATGTTTTTCTTCTCTCATTTACTTATAATGACCAAAATTTCAAATGTCTATAAAAACATCCATTTTGTTTCAGTTTACTTCAAACTTGGCACATATATAATTTTTATATTTAACAAATATTGATTATGGACAAAAGAGTGGATCGATGCCAAAATAAGCTACAATACGTGTGAGGGGTTTGTTGTGCCTGGCACTACTTGATTCAGATTGCTCCTAACTTCAAAGAACAATAAAAATGTTCCTACATGTATATTTACATGTCACAAGGGATATCATCACCATTTGACTGATGAATAAATGTTGAATGTTACCAAAGGTACATATCTATATATAAGATGGGAGTTATGTGACCAAATCCAGATTTACATGCCCAAAATACATATGACCTTTAACATTAAAATTAACAGCAAATAATTTATCCTTCTAAAAACTGTTAAGGAGTTTCAAAATTAAGTTATTTTATTTTTAAAAAACAAGTGTATGTAAAGTACATAAAGTTTCTACACCATTATTTATACAAAAAAGTCACAAAGCACTCAAGACATTCTTAAACAGTTAATCTGAAGCTAATTATTATTATTATTATTATTATTACTACACTTTTTTTTAACACTAACATCTTCTGCTGCTATTTTCCATCCATAGAATCAACACACCATGCAGGCTGAGTACTGTAGGGGTCAGGGGTGAGGCATCACAGTCTCATAATCTCCACCACCTCAGGTCGACTGTTTGTCAGACTGTATGTAAATTTAGCCTGTTTGACAAAATTGATGAGGCTGCAGAGTGAAGGTGAAGCTACATATGCAGGAACCTGATAGTGAGATCCTCTGGAAGTAAGAGTGAGAATCTCAAACTGGATTATTACTCCAACAGGAAGCAAGTGATGTTATATAAGACTGTCTGCTTGACCTAATAAGTATTTCCCTGCAAATGATGAAGGCCACTTACTAAATGAGGGAAAGAGTGCATTACAGTAATTGATACAGATGAGACAAAGGCATGTATAAGCATTTTTGCTCTGTATTTGAAACTGTAGATCTTCATTCATTCATTCATTCTCTGAACCCGCTTTATCCTCACTAGGGTCACAGGGGTCGCTTGGAGCCTATCCCAGCAACATAGGGGCGAAGGCAGGGTACATCATGGACAAGTCACCAGTTCATCGCAGGGCTGACATATAGAGACAAACAACCAATCATTCTCACATTCACACCTATGGGCAATTTAGACTAACCAATCAGTAGATCCTACTGTAGATCTTACTTTAGTGATTTGTCTTTTGTGGAAAAACAAGAGCCAGACTTCTTCTTAACATGGGTGTCAAATGTTAAGAACTGCACTGGCTGCACAGACATGACTGAGCAACAGAAAGAAACACACTTTAGTAACAATGTCTGTTACCAAAGTCTAGACAGAGAAAGAAAAATAAAGTTGAATATCATCTGCAAAGAAATTATATATGATACTGAATATGTCCCCAGGGCAGAAAATATAAATAGAACAAGAGGGGCCCCAGAACATTAAATACCACAAGACTGTAGAGAAGAATCAGACACGAAGTCTCCAATAGACACAGTAAAACTTCTATCAGTGAGATAGGATGTAAACCAATCTACTGTGTGCATGATACTGGATGCTCAGCCATTCTCATTAGCTCTTAAGTAGGATATGAAAGTTTAGGATGTCAAACACAGAACTGAAGTTTAAAACTACTAACAAAAAAAAAGAACATCACATGTATCAGAGGATCATTTGAAACCCTCAGAAAAGCAGTTTCAGCAGTGCTATTTCTGAAACCCAGATTAAAACGTCCTCCTCTCCAATGTAGCGCTCTCTTTTTTTTTTTTTTTCTTTTTCTTGGCCACAGCACATTGTAAATTAAATTTTATCTATTATGAGCTGGAATGCAGCATAGATAACATAGCAAAAGAAGCATTCTGTAAACAACAAAGAAATAAAAATAGCAGATATGCCAATATTCTGCAAATATTTAACAATACAGAGGATGGAATTACATCCATAGGGAATGGCATTTTACTAATCAATGCTATTGAATCATGTAAGCTGATATAGAAGGTTGAAAAGAGCCAAGAACAATAGGAGATGCTAGAGCTGGAATGTTAAGTCACAAAAAGAATACCTGCACTAAAAGCTGTTGTAATATCAACCAAAAAAATAAGGAATATGTTACAGTTATAGAGAGAGAACAAAGAAGAGGAAAACATGTTTGTATAGTAACCAGACTGTGTTTCCTTTACTGATGCATTAAAAAAGCTTTAAGGTGTAGAAGGTATACTTTTAGCCTGGTGGCTTTCCATAGTGTGTCTATCTCACTTGTAAAGCCTCTGAGCTGAATAAAAGCCTTGGGTCTGGAGTGAAAGATCAATAACTAAGGAAAGCCATTGGATTTTTGTAAGCCTCAGTGTTGTGCTAGGCTTTTGATTGGTTTGTTTTATGGGTTTAGCAGGATGAGGGCTGTAAACTAATAGCTCCACACTTCTAAATATTAGAGGGAGAGGCATAGATAAAGACTTAAGCCCCACAGTGCAGATTCAGCCGTGGAAGGGCAGTATCCACTCAGCACATGGGGGTTAATAACACTCACAAACAGTGTAGAGGAAAATAAACCCACACAGGCACACACTACTGACTGTCAACCGCACACATAAACCATACAATGTCAAACGAGTCATAAAAAGCACCTTGGGATGAGATGGACCAAATAATGACTGTGCGCTTTAAATATTAGTTAAATTTGCCATACAGGTGTGAGGAAGAACTGCTAATATGACAAGGCTAATTTACCCCAGTTACCTTGTCTACCTGTCAAATGTTGTGCACAATTTACATTTGCGCCTCCTACCTCTCATCCTTGCAGAGATGCTAAAAAATATATGGAATATGTTAACTTCTAGCAATAGGGAAAAGTCAAATGCAAACCTCTCTGAATTACTAAGTGATTTTGACAGATCATCACAGAAAAATACTATGCCGTCAGAATGTAGCTGGGGCCTGGAGATGATGGGGAGGGTATTTAACTCTCACTACAAAGAAAAGAATGCCACATATATTCAGCTTTATGATGAGGAGACCCCGTATTCCACAGATTAGAGGTTTTTGCATCAGAGTCAAGGCAATAGGCTCATCACGATGTGCGATTTTAAGCTGTCTGAGATACCATTTGACAGTCATGAGAGTAACATAGTAAAATCTATGGCTGTCAAGGCAAATGGTAGTCCTAGCACATCCTCTGACAGCTAATGTGAAGTTTCTCAACCAAAGAGATTCTGCAGTGAAATTCAGATGGTGTCAGATATGTAAAATCAGATTATTAAAGTTTGACTGCTGCTATTGCACACATCTACAAACCAGACACTGAAGCATATTTTACACAGCCCACCATTTTGTAAAAGAGCCATTTTAAAATAAAATGAAAACAAAAGTAACCCCAAATAACACATAGGAATCTCCTCTGAAGACATAAAAGGGTCATTAATACTACTAAAACTTATTGATTGCTGCATTTATAAAACATAATGTCAGAACAACACAGATGGATGATGGAAGCTGATGACCTTCATCTGCTGTTTGTGCTTTTTTTCTCCATGGTAAACACATTCATCTCACCAGACCTGTGACAAACTGACATCATAGCGTCTTGCCACTCATATTTTATGCACGCCCTCCCATAATGTGACATGCCAAAACCTACATGTTAATTGTTCACAATAAAAATCAACAAACAAGAGAGCAAGATACTTGGGACTTTAATAAACCTTCATGTTCCAGATAGCATTTTAACCCTATAACGCCAAATGCATCATATTTGATACATGAGTCCTCTGCATGATCAGTGTGATATTTTCTTTCTTGACAAATGTGATGTATACAATTAGATACATGAAATACACAGATAATCCACTAGGGGGGAGGAATTCATTCACCAGAGGCCTTTCCAGTGACACTACAAGATCGTCATTAATGAGGAAGGAGGCAGAACTTTGCCAATTTTGAAAAGGAATTACCAATTTGTTAGACATGTTTGTGTTATATTATGTTTTTGTTTGTTCAAAAATAATAATATTTGAGCATTGAGACTCAATGTATCAAATATGATACAAAACTGAAACTAATACATAGAAACTGATATTTGAAAAAAAATTTTTGTTTGTTCAGAAGGACTAATAAAGGTTCCAGTTTCAAAGAACTGGAATTTTCTGTCAATGATGTAATGGTTCAGCCTTTACAGGGTTTATGTTCTGTCAGCGTGACTGTAAGTGCTTCGACAACAATTTGACACAATCGTAATAACTCGATTGTCTTCCTGACTTGGTGAATCAAAAGTAAGAACAAACTCATGGTACAAAAGTAATCAAACCCCACAAATAGAAAAACAAGACCAAAGGTCCTGTAGTCCAACGGCATATTTAAAGAGATCAATTGACATTCGTTTGAACTTTCAAGGTGACTGAAGGTCAAAGGTCATGGCACCAAATGAAAGCCCATATGTGACTTCCTGTCTGTAGCCAATAGTAATTTGATCAGTAGCTTCAACTGTTTTCAAGTTTCAAAATTTCTCTAATTCATAAAAAATTCAAAAGTCAATATTTCCCAATTCTTTGAACAAACTTGGTAGACCTTACGCTGAAGATGATCCACAACAAATATCAAGTTATTATGAGAAGATTCTTGAACGACTGTTTACGGACAACGGACAGATGACAACTGATACCAATAGTCCATCAGACCTTTTGGGCCGTTGGACTAAAAACCAGAAAAGAATGAGTCCAAATCTAAACAAAATACCCAAACCAGTAGCTGTGTTTTAAGGAAACATCTACTAATGTGGGTAAATATGGTTCATAATTTGTCTGTATTTTTTATGAATTTTGCTTTTTATTGTTGTGTATTATAACATAACCTTTCTGATATCTCACCTGCATTTAAACACTGCTCAGGCCAAAAAACAGTCCAATGAGCAGTATTTCAATGGACTGTGTTTAGCTTTCATTCCCCAAACCCAATAGCACCCTTTATGCAATGCAATGCTAATGAATTGTCACAATATATGTCACAGTTTTTATGTCCATATTTGTATTAATTTTTCACCAAAGTTTCTTGTTGATGATGGAGGAGTCAACCCGCTGCATCAAGTCTTCTACATCACATTCTCATTAGGGTAGATTTCTGGATTGTGGTGGCCAATCCATGTGTGAAAGTGTTGTCTCATGCTCTCTGACCCATTCTTTCACAGCCCTGATGAGCCTGAGGATGCTTGGCATTGTCCACTCTTTACGCTCTCTAGCAAACTGATGGGTGTTTAAGAAATGAGAAGCGACTCACCGCATCCGTTACGGTTAAAGAACAGCTGAAATATATTCATCACTGCAGTAATTATCCACTGGAAAGACCTTACCTGTTTGTGTAATTAAATCTAAGTGAGGAATCTTCTGTTGGCCAGGCCGTGTATACTAAAATGACTAAGACTAAAATGTCACTTAATGGGTTGTTTGCATCCTTCCACCATACTGGCACAAATGACAGACAGACCACACTTATCCCTCGACAAATATACTTTGACAGGATTAATGGCACAGCCTCAGACCTGCTGTTGGACTTTGTTCAGTGGCGCGAGAATTCATTTTTGCAGCTTAGGATCAGGACGTGTTGATCGATTTCAGATGCCAATGTTGTCAAGGGCCAACCTGTGGAGCAGCTTGATAAATAGGCCTTACAAATGCCTGGACATGTTTATTGATGACAAATTGAGCTTTGACCAAAAGACAGAAGATTTGCAGGAAGGCACATCGCATTTTGTTTATATTACATAAGCTCATACACTCGTCGGTCGATACCAGCTTTATGACTCATGTTTTGCACATCTTTTATTGAATCCAAAGCTTTTCGGTGAGCTGTGAAAAGAAAGCAGCCCAAGGTATCTGACCAAAAGCCAGCATCAAAACCCATTTGGGTAGCAAAATGCCATTCAAAAAAAAAAAAAAAAAACTTGCAAGGAAGAACACCTGTGGGACATTGCATTTTGTGATAAGATTAACGGGATCAATGAAGTGTGGCCCTTCACCTTTAAAGATCTCAAACTATTTTTGTGGCAACTTCCAAATGACTTTTTCTGCACATCTAACCTTTACAGAGTGATTTATTACCAGTTATTATAATGTTATCCTGCAGTTTACAGTGAATGTCAGGTATTTTCCTAAGACTACGATTCCTAAAGATTATTATGTGATATTAAAACAAAGAAAACTGAGAAGAAGAGTGTCTTTTTCTGAAAATATAAACAATTGTCTACAACTACTACCATTTGTCAAAATACACAAGTTTCACTAATGAATCAATGTTGCAAAACATGACAGTGTTTCCATGTTCACTACAGACAATCTGAATGTTCAAATGGGTTGTATCTGATGCCACTGAAAAGCTGAGAAACTGCATTTTATCTGAATTATTTAGATATATCGATATGATAATTGCTCCTATTTCTACATATTTTTGTTGTCAAAAGGTGTTTGAGGGTTAAGTTTTTCACTGATTGACTTTAATGCCATTAAAATATACAGTATAATATAGTGTAACCTAAGTATTCTGCCCACAACACATTAAAGTACTAACAGAAAGACATTTCAGATTCACTTTTCGCTTAATTTACCCTGCATTTGTCTGCTGACACACACTTAACAACACAATTACCCATCAGTATTGCCATTCAGAGAAATTCATGCTGTTGTCACAAATAAAACAGCAGGGTCACTTGTGATTCACCTCTTCTTATTGCAGAAGCCTGAACCTGTAAAATAATGCAATATGATGTTTGTTTTTTAGTCTTGTTCTGGTTGAAAATATTTACCTAAACATGCTCATTTTGCTAGATGCCTCGTAATATTTCAGATCTGTAATTATCTACAGTAGATATATCGATATGATTATTGGTCCTATTTCTACATATTTTGGTTGTCAATAGGTATTTAGGTCTTTGGGGGTTAAGTTATTCACTGATTAATGACTTTAGTGCCATTAAAATATACAGTATAATATAGTGTGACTCATAATAGTTCAGATCTGTAGTTTCAAATATAGATACAGATAAACTTTATTGATTGGGAAATTCACTGATGATTCACATAAAAGACACGTGCATTAATACATGCAATTAAAAGGAAACTTTATCAGCAGTAACAGCTCTTTCAGTGAAACGCCTACTCTTGTAAACAAAAGGTCATTATTGTGTTAATTTATCTAAATAGATGCAAAAAATACTAAGTTTTTGTCCTAATTAGATAATGAACTGGAGGTGGAGGACTAATAATAAAATCTCCTGCATAAATAATTGTAATAGCCGAAGGTTCTATGTAAATTATACTTTACACATCTTGTATTCTGAATGTGATATAAAGGTTTGGCACGCTCTTATAGTGCAATGTACTCTCTGCTTGGCAAGTGTGTATTGTGTGTTCCTCATTCCTCCTGCAAGCTGCTCCAGTCATTCAACTAAAATATACTGACATGCTAAGACATTATAAATCACTGGGGTAATCATAGAAAGTGATGAAATGGGGAAATCCAGGCACATCTAATCGATACCAGCTCCCAAAGCATGACTTTCTTGCTATTGCTTCCAGGGGGAAACATATCATTCTGGTTCATGGGATCTATTATATGTGTGACATGAAAAATAGATATTATTTACCTCCTGTGGCCTGTGAGTTTATTATTAATGTCAGTGCATGATTCAGAGTGCATAAAAGTTATGCGTGAAATGTGTTAAAAAGCAATCAAGAATCAAACTGTGAAGTTGGTTGCACGACCTCTGTGGAAATGTAAATTCTCTGAAACTCCCAGTGTTAGAGCTTTATATTGTTATTGTAAACCACATACAAAACAGGGTATTTACATATGTAGTTGCTGGAGAGCTGGTACGTGTCCAGGTTTTGCCGCTGCTTCCGATTCTTTACAAGGTTATGTAAGAAAAAACTGAATATAAATATGAAAATTAAAACTCACCTTGTATTATCTGACAAATGAAATACAGAATACGCTGCATTTTTCAAACAATTACTTTTTGGGTGAGGAAGAGCTGCTCTCAGCGGCAAAACCTTCACAATGGCAGGTTTCTAATACAATTTGAATATCAATGCTTGAATATCAATGCTTCCACATCTTCACTTTTCCATTTTTCATGCTCCTGTGGTGACTGTTTTCTTCTCTTGACTGAAATTCTCATCATAGAAACTGACATGTATTTCACACATTATTCTCTGTGCGCCCCAATAATCTGGGGATGCTATCAGCAGGTACAGACGTGAGAGAAGGGGTGTGAATGTCCGTCTCACAGCCTTCTGCCTGAGAGAGACTGAGGAGTCTGAAAGCAGGGACACAGTGCTCTCCAGCTGACATATCGCTGCTGCAGGGTACACATGCCTGGGCATGTGTGATCACACGTGTATGGAAATTCTATAGCACCCTACTGTAGACATGCACATGCACTCTTAGACAGATTGGCGAAGGTGCACAGACGTGATGCTGGGCCTTCTAAATGAAAGACAACATGCCTGACAGGTGTAGACAGATGGTGACAAACACAATGGACCCTTAGCAGAAGAATGGCAATGCAAGACTGGGACACAGCAAGACACAGAGAGGGGAACTGAAGATGACATTTCAGCCAGTATACCTCAGTAACTAAGGCACCGGATTTCCTAAATATAGCTAAATTTAATACTTATATAAGATAGATAGATAGATAGATAGATAGATAGATAGATAGATAGATAGATAGATAGATAGATAGATAGATAGATAGATAGATAGATAGATAGATAGATAGATAGATAGATAGATAGATAGATAGATTACAAACAAAAAGCTAAGGATATTTTGAATTTTGGGGCTATTTTTTTTTTTTTTTTCAGTTGGGATTCTTGCACAGCACTTTTTGCTTTTTTGTGTGTGAATGGAATTGAAACGCATTTTTTAATGACCAGACATAGTTTTATTTACAAATGGCAAAAATGACAACAAAAAACAGAAATCTTCTTAACTTTTTGTTTGTAGTGTAGACAGGCAGGCAGGCAGGCAGGCAGGCAGGCAGGCAGGCAGGCAGGCAGGCACTTTTTCCATGGAGGAGGAACTTGAATAAATGAAACAGCAGCTTGCTCTTACAATGGCTTTGTATTGGATATAAGTTCAGGTATGTGTTCACTTTAACATATTTAATTCAAATTTAAATCAGATAAAGATTTAGATAGATAGATAGATAGATAGATAGATAGATAGATAGATAGATAGATAGATAGATAGATAGATAGATAGATAGATAGATAGATAGATAGATAGATAGATAGATAGATAGATAGATAGATAGATAGATAGACCTTTTTTGTTGCCAGCTAAAACACTTTCATTTCTCCTATTTGGGATTTTCTACCATTCTTCTCCCACATCTTCTGCCATATTCTTGGGCCACCTTGTATGCACAGCTCTTTTAAGGGCTCACCACTAACTCTGGGGACTGTCAGGACTATTCCAAAAATTCAGCTTGTGTCTCTTGAGGTAGTCCATGGTGGACTTCAAAGTATGTTCCAGATCATTATCTTGTTGTGGAATATATTCCCTTTCATGCTTGAACTTTTTTACAGATGGTGTGATGATTGCTTCCAGAATTTGTGGTATTTAGTGGGATCCATTCTTTCGTCTACCTGTGCGATGATTCTTCTGCCACTGGCTGCAGCACAAAATGTTACTCCTTTTTTCTCCAAATATACCTTTGCTGATTATAGCTAGAGTTCTATTTTAACTTCATTATGGCACAGCTCTTTCTCCCAGAACACACTGGGCTTCTGTAGATGTTCCACTGCATAGTTCTGAATTTTTCTAATGAAAATGCAGGGAAAGATTTTTCCAACAGACTCTTCTGACAGTCTTCTTCATGTGAATATTTCGACATTTCTACATGTGTCCCACAACTCCTGCAGGTTTTTTGCTGTCAAAAGGGGTGTTTGATTTGGCATTCGGACCAGTTTATGAGCATTCATTGTCTCCCCGATCTCACCCTGACCTCCACACTTTCCCTCAACTGCCATTTTTTAATTGTATTTCAAACTGTGGAAACTGCAAGCTGAAAACGTTTCACTATCTTCTTGTAGACTTCTCCCACACTGTAGGCATCAACAACTTTGATTTTCACAGTCTTACGCAGCTACAGCAGCAGGAACCTGTGGTTGCTGAGCATTTGCACAGGGTTTGAAGAGTCAGAATATTTAAAAGCATTAAAAATGGAAACAGCTGACACCTCCTAACGGGGCCGGAGTGGGCATCTTTTTCAGTCCAGAAGTTTCTTGACCAGCCCAGCATACTTTTTCCATGGAGGAGGAACTTGAATAAATGAAACAGCAGCTTGCTCTTACAATGGCTTTGTATTGGATATAAGTTCAGGTATGTGTTCACTTTAACATATTTAATTCAAATTTAAATCAGATAAAGATTTAGATAGATAGATAGATAGATAGATAGATAGATAGATAGATAGATAGATAGATAGATAGATAGATAGATAGATAGATAGATAGATAGATAGATAGAGGGACGGACGGACAGACGGATAGGCTTTATTGATCCCACTCTGGGAAATTATAAATAAATAAATACAAAGCTCTATTCACTGATGGGGTTTTTTTTCACTCTTTTGGGAACAGCACTCCTCTACAAAATATTGAGGAATGAATGTATGCATAAATGACTTCCTTAGCCATTTTAAAACAATTTCTACATCAGTTTGTTCTGCACGTTTTGTGTCCATGCAGTGTCCATCCGATTGATGTTGCAGCACAGGAGGGCATTTGTATGGATTTTCCTCAGCCTTCACAAGCCCGATCGCCAACAAACTCGCCAAAAGAATAGAAACATTACCTGACTATCTACTAGGCACAATTTTATGTCCGTATTCAAATGTTGTGAGGTATGCTGGGCGCTTTTAGCCTCTCATGCTATTGTACAATGGCACCAGGGGTACAATGCCGCTAGTATTAATAATAATAATAATAATAATAATAATAATAATAATAATAATAATAATATCATGGATAAATAAAGCAGAGTTTTCACAAATATGTAAAGCACAACATTATTTTATGACAATTTTATTAAGAACTATATATTGAAATGCGACTTCTTTGTATGTTTTTCAATGCTCTTTTCAATTTGGACCATTATAGGCTGACAGTTCCTGATAAATCATTCTTAAGCAGACTTAAGTTCCTCACTGAATCCAGTATTAATGCCTTCATCAGCCATGTGGACGTTATACAGCAGCGTTAAGAGTCCTGTCTGTCTAGACGTGATGTAAATGGGACTTATTACAACCAAATACTTCAATCAATTGACTTAAATACATTAAAGATAGGGGGACATTTTATTGCTGTCTGATCCTGATGCATATATATATATTTTATCAAGTATGCATAATCTCACAATCATATTTCTATTCACACACGAAGCATACGTGATTTGCATAAGTGAAGTTATTACCACATTAGTAAGCATATGCGGTAATAAATTGAGATATGGTGCCTTCGCATGTGTTCTGGCTGAGGAGGGCATGGGTGATGGGTGTGCACACTGGATTATAACAGGCATTCGAGCAGAGAACGATGAACATCAAATATCACACAAGCCTTTGGAATGATGTTTTCATGAGTATTTGCTTTTTCTTAGTTGCAAAGCTCTGTGGAACCTTAACTGAGTGTGAAAATGGGCACCAAAGCTCAGTGCACATACAAGGCAGGTGATAGAAGTTTTACCTTTTACCCCTAACCAGAGGGAAAAAAAGATAAAAAGAAAGAAAACACAAAGCCTTTTTCTAATTACACTGGTTCAGTTTAACCTAGAAGAACTCACACTAGAGCAGCTTCATTTACTAACTCTTTAATCCATCACACTATTGTTTTTGTAGATTAATCTCTTTAATTCTGGTAAATAGGTCAAATGACATACTATGTAAACAGTGGCTCCTGGGGACAAACACTAAAAAACTGATCCAGCAGCACTACAGGACTGAGAACATCCATTTCTGTATTTCAATAGAGACACACCCTAAAGTCAAACATTTCTATACAAACTATCATAACCCTGTCCCTGGGATATTTTTATGCACATCATGATGACACATTACATCAAACAAGAAAACAGTTTACAGAAAGAACCAACCTACATGGTGACAAAATAAAGCCAAGTTGGAACTGCCATTGCCTGCAGTTCTATGTTCACACTGACTGCAGGTCTTTTTTTTTTTTTTTATGACTGCAGGTCTTAATGTTCAATTAAGATTTGACAATGGCCACTGCCGTAGTACTGTGGCACAAAATATCGGTTTGTCTATCGCCACAGAGCCAATCAAATGTTAGCATTTGTACTGTGACAATAAGCAGTAAGGACATTTAGTTGCCACAGAGTCAATCATGGATACTGTTAAATGAACTCATTAGCCTCTTGTTGCCACAGTACTGTGGTGATATATGGCGTATACGCCCTGTACACAAGACAACTAAGTTATGTCAAGCTGCAATAGTTTAATATCGTTTCAGCCTTTCGTCCACATGACACCAGCGTTGTCGGTGCCCTAAAACAGTATTTTTGGTGTATGTCCAGACGACAATGCTCGTGGTATTTTTCTTTTGTGGATTCTAAAAGTCTCGTGTCCATATGCCAATGCGAGGGCGGTGTTGTGAGATTTTTCTACTCTGGGACCCATTCTCCAAAACTACCACTGAAAAACACCATACCCAGGCACTGGGGATAGTCACAGTTCTGTCTGTGTTGCCACACATGCTGCACATAGGAATGGGAAGCAACAAGAATTTAACAATTCCAATTCCATTATCAATTTTGCTTATCAATCCGATTCCTTATCGATTCTCAGTGGGTGAGGGAATAAAAGAGTACAAACAGGTGTGTTTACATTAACTGTCTTATATTTCCATCTCTGCACAGAAAATATACTACATACAGTATGTACAAATAATAATAACAGATGATGCTGGGCTCAAGACGGCGGCGGCGTGCAGTGAAAGTGAAACTTAAGATGTTTTACTAATTCCACTATTGCCACATTTCCACTACGTGGAACCAGTTCGACTCGGCTCGTC
This sequence comes from Sphaeramia orbicularis, assembly GCF_902148855.1. NCBI lineage: Eukaryota > Metazoa > Chordata > Actinopteri > Kurtiformes > Apogonidae > Sphaeramia > Sphaeramia orbicularis. The sequence goes on from NC_043965.1 coordinate 35,718,516, forward strand.
TCCTGTTGTGCACCTCATTTCCTTTCCCCTACCTTCGGAAATTTGTATTTGAGGGGGTACGATGTTTGTTGCCCGCACCGAAACCAGAACTGGGCCTGGCATTCACTCTACCGCTACTTTCACAAGTGTTGCTAAGTAGTGTATCAAATATGTGACATTTCTGTGAATGAATCCCATGCTGTGGACAAATGTTTGAGCATATTGGAGGGATTTCACCCTCTTGAAGAAATGGAAGCTTTGACAGTGTTACAAGTGGCCCTGGTGTCGTCTTTTTAGACTGTTTCTGCCTCAACACCATGTTGATTATGTTCTGACCCAAACAATGGAGCGTAGGTGTGACGGAATCACGGATGCCGAAGGAAGGCGGAATCGATAAGCAGAATTGTTAAGCAGGCAGGCAAAGGATTCCAAGGAATCGGGCTACTGGGATTCGGTTCTCAAAAAGAACCAGTTCTCAATTCTCATCCCTAGCTGTACACACGCGTCATCAGATGAACACCAGCTAAACGTAATCAAACCAATTGTCGGACAATGGAACGCAATCCAACCAACAAGCACTTAAATGGGTACATATCTAAAACCAGCTAACAGTCCGAGACCAGTTTATGTCATGAATAATTTCATAAAACAAAAGACCAACATGACAAAGTTTGCATCACTAAGCTGAGGGCAAGGTGAAGTTTATCTATATAGCACATTTCAAACAACGTAAAGGGCCAAAGTGCTGTACAAATCTTCAGATTCAAATGCAAGATATGTTAAAAACTAGTAAAATACTAATCTAATACTAGTACTAATCTAATTTTAAGCAGATTCATCAGTACAGGTATTATTTCTCTACCGCTAAAACTCACTGAACTAGACAAAGAAGAGCAAAAATGAATGACACTTCTGCTATTGGCAAATCCATTATTTTGTGTTACATTGAAATGATTCATACTGGAAGTAAATGGCCCAGGGCTTAACAGGTTTTCACTTTGTTGCTGCTCACCTTCATGGCAGATTAAAACCTCTGCATCTGCTATGTCCAGTATTATCCATGGTTTTGAGTCCCGGAGTAAAAAATGGTTTGTCTGAGTGTTTGTACTGATTTATAGACCTTTTTGTGTTGTCATGAGGACAGAGATGTGTAGACAGAATTTGTGTAGAAAATGGAGGAAGAAAACACCTCTTCAGAATAATGTGGATAGGATGTAAGTGGCTCCTCTTCACACATACGTTTACCTCTCTGTTCAACTTCAGCTCTTCCTTCTCTTCTTCCATTCCTGTTGTGCATTTTTGTGCAAGGAACATATCTTGTGCACTGCCACTGATATGTCTGTGTTCAATTAGACATTCTGTGCGTTTACATGACAACTTTTATTCCTGGTTTAATCTGATTAAACTTTAGATCCTATTTCAGATGCCCATGTAAACACCTTATTCCAGTTGAAAAAGAATATTTCGGATTAAATTTAAACCCGAATAAAGTCACTGGTTTAATCTCCTTTTAATTCCAAACTAAATTATTCCTCGGACATGTAAACCCTTTATTCCATTTGGACTTTATTCCTGCCATTCTATGCATGTTCGTTGTCTTGTCCTGTCGCGATGACGCACACATTCAGCGCTGGCGGAAGAATATGCAATGCAGTCTAGTCAACCCAAACCGTTCCAGTGGGCTGTTCTGATGGGATCTACCAGCCTCTAAAACCCTGAAGGAAGAGTTCACCACTTGTTTTTATTAATTCATTTGTCATGCACTAATGAGTTCGATAAGTGGGCTAAACAGTTTGCACTGCAGTGCACCGATTGCCTTGTTCTCGCAGCCCTTTCGTTAACTTAGCTTAGCCTAGTTTAGCATAATGGCTTCATTCCTATGGTCAGACGTAGCCAGGCTTTTATCAGTCAATCAATCAATCAAACTTTATTTCCAAAGCACTTTTCATACATGGTACATGTAGCACAAAATGCTTCACAACAAAACCCCCCACTGTCCCGCAGTTGCAAATAAAAATACAAGCAACAAAGTAAAGTTTACAGTAAGGGTTTAATTAAAAGCTAGACTAAAAAAATAAGTTTTGAGTTTACTTTTAAAAATATGAACACTCGCAGCGGACCTCAGATCCTCAGGTAGGCTGTTCCATAGTTTGGGGCCATAAAAGCTGAATGAGGCCTCACCATGCGTCTTAGTGTGGACTCTAGGAACAGTTAAGAGATTACTACCTGAGGGTCCGAGAGGGCTCATATGTTAAAAGCAAATCAGATAAATAAATAGGGCTAAGACCATTAAGAGTTTTAAAAACCAATAAAAGCACTTTAAAATCGATCCTGAAGCTCACAGGTGAGCTTATAGGTGATTCGTAGTATTTTATGAGCGATTTTGTGAAATTCAATTCTCCCTAATCATTACTTTAGTCCGGTGGGGTCAATATGATCACAAATTGAGGCTCAAATCATGACGATGTGACTTACTGCAGTAATAAAATCTTGGGAAATAAAAACTAATGCAAAGCTAAAATGGTAAAGCAAAGCTAATTTAGCGCATGCATCCCTTCCAACAAAAAGATTTTCCAACTTCCGTCAACACAAGTCCCAAGATTGTATGAGTGCAGTAAGTCGCGGATCTAAAGAAATAATTAGGGAGAATCGAATTTCAGAAAATCACTTAAAAAAGACAACAAATCACCTTTAAAAAACTGGCTACATGTGACCATGGAAATGCAGTGACTATGCTAAGCTAAGCTAACAGAAGGGCTGCCAGAACAAGGCAACGTGAGCACTGCAGCGCAAACCCTTTTGCTCACTTATCTACCTCATTAATACCTCATGTAAACCTTTATTCGGGTTTAACATTTCCATGTAAACATAAGAGAAAATACTTTAGTTCCGAATTAATTTCTTCTGGAAAAATAAATCGGATTTAAAAAACATCATGTAACCGTACCCACTGAGCATATATGACTATTGGTACATGTAACATTTAAAATATAGTGTTGCTGCAGTGGCATGAGTATGTAGTTATGAGGACTGTGCAATTTAGAAAGAAGTGGATTTAAAAAGAAGAGTGTGGTACAACTGCAGATTGATGCAAACCTGAGAATGTGTTTATTTTTGTTTTCTTTGTTATAAGTTTTGGTAAAAATGGTGTCAACTGGAACTTGTCTGTCAGTTGTCAGTGATTGTTGGACTGCATTTTTATGTGTTAACATTTGTTACAAGAGGAAAAGGAAAAACTATTTACGAATTTGAATAAAAATAACAAATTATTTCTAACTGGACACACTGTTAGCATTGTTTTGTTGGTAGAAAATAATATGCACCAACAGTTTCGATTTAGCAGAAATGGAATAATTTCTGTTTTTTCTTTGTTGCTTTCTATTTTAGCAAACTACAACAAGTTCAACAAAGACAATCAAGTCCATGAATATTCCTTGGTGACTGTTACTATCACCTGTAATCACTTTGAATACTGTATTCATGTTTTTGAGTGTGTTTTGTGAGGAATTGTGGATGTGGAAATTGCTGCTTTACTATGAAGCAAAACACCTACAGGGCTTCAGTGTGAATGAAATTGGATTCACTAATGACTAATTATAATGAATCCCTGTCTGACATAATAAATAAGTAATACTGATCTGTTTGTGCTTTTTATCATGAATCAGTGTTGCTCTTGAGTGTTAAAAATACTTTTAATGGTACGCTGACCTTCATATCAGTCTGCTTTACTAATTGAAATAATGATTGACTATGCTATTAGGAAAGTACTAATCTCCCTCTGCCACAGTGGAATATGAAGGATCTCAGTGTAGTCTTGGGTTCTCCAACTTTACAGACCGGGTCTTGTGTTATGTGCATGATTTCTGAGCAAGGTAATCTAACAAAAAGTTACCTGCATGCCTCCAGTGTAGACACATACCGCTGGCACCCTGCTAATGCACTGCTCACACTACACCGTCACTGCAGACAAGGTGTAAAACTATTCTTCTTCATGTGCAAGACATAGTTCGGACACTTTTCAGGGTAGACACTAAGGGCCTGATTTACTAAGATCACAAAAAGCAGGCACAAATTTTCTTGCTTGCGCAAAAAAATGCGTGTGCTATTGATTTACATGTCATGAGCGATCAACTAAGATTGCTTGTACAAACAACAACAGGTGCAAAGTCTTGGAGACCGCCCTAATTAAATGAGGATTTTGCATGTGCTACTGGTTGTTGTCGAGGAAACAGTACACTGTAAAAACTGCTCTGGGATATGTCAGCACTAATGGTAACAGGGCGGTGGAATGATCTAGACACACAGAAATGTAACATTGCAAGGGGTTTTGTCATAGAAGGTATTGCATGACTCTTCCATGTGACTGGCGCCAAATCATTCTCTAGTTCAGTGGTTCCCAACCTTTTTTGGCTTGTGACCCCATTTTAACATCACAAATTTGTGGCAATTTTTTTGCTAAAATTAATTTGTTTTTGATCATGTAATAGTTTGCTATACTATGTTGCAAATAAAGGTTAATTTTAGATGACATTTAGTCTATATAATGTATATTATTATGGATGGAGGCAGAAAAGCCAGGTGTAGATTACTGCACAAAGTGAGAATTTTATTTTCCTTGGTCAGGATATGTACAGTCAGTCAAGCCTGTATTTACAAGGCTGACAATTAATACTGAACAAACAATAACTCAAACTATGAATTATGAAAGAGCTGCAGTATCTGAAACCGACCACAATGAACATTTGAAAGATAAACAGTACCACAGTGATTCAGTTTCAGCTTCATAGTTTGTTATGTCTTTTATATATTGGGTTTGTCTCTGTCAACTCACCATATATTTTTATTAGAAAGGGTTTTTTTTTGTTTTTTTTTATCAATTACTAGAAATTTCAGACGACCCCATTTGAATTCATGCGGCCTGGGGGCCAAAACCAGCCTGCCAAAGTGTCCAATCTGGCCCGCGGGATGAATTTGTGAAATGCAAAAATTACAATGAAGATATTAACAAACAATGATGGTAAAATCATTTTAGGTCAATTCAATCTAAGTGGGTCAGACCAGTAAAACACTATCATAATAACTTATAAATAAAGAAAACTGCAAATTTCTCTCTTTATTTTGGTGTAAAAAAGGTAAAATTACACAAAAATGTTTACATTTATAGACTAGCCTTTTACAAAAAATGTCAATAACCTGAAATGTCTTAAGTATGTAGAACTGTACCAATATTTTACCTGTTACTACAGGTTTTGTGTATTTATAGATCCACTGTGATCTGTAAGCTGTGATGTACATGTATAAATGATAAACTGAGGTGTAATATTGTTAAAATTACACTTATTTTTCTTTAGAATTTTCAGGTTCATATTTATTCATGTTATGTTCAAGTATAGTTTGTAGATGTAAACATTTTCATTACAGAATTTGACTTTTTTCACTCAAAAACATGGACAAAACTTTTGAGTTGACATTATTTATAAGTTCTTATCCCATTATTTATATTATTATACTGGTCCGGCCCACTTTATAACATATTAGTCTGTATGCGGCCCCTGAACTGAAATGAGTTTGACACTCCTGATCTAGACGTTCTAAAATAGCAATGCTGGGCAGATTCATTTTAGAAGTGGGGGGGCCGTGGGTGTTGCTGAATTGAATGACTGAGGCACACATAATTTTGTCACACTGTAGCCTGATGTCGGTGCATATTTTTAAACACAATCATCAGCTCAAGTGGAAAAGTAGCTTTTGCTAAGAGTCCTGTAAAGTGGGGGCGCCATGCGTCTCATTTTTTCTTCTGTCATTCCAAAAATGTTGAGGCGAATAGAACAGCTTGGTTCTCTGCGTTGCCTTTGGTTGGGCCTATGCCGCATCCTTGCCTCAACAACTGCAGCCAGTTTTGCACAAAGCTGTTAAAACCTGCCTTTCAGATGTGGTAAATATAGGCACAAAATCAGCCACTGCAGTCAGTTTCAGGTTTGGTAAATCACATTGCACACGCTACATAAATATTTGCATTTACTCCTCCCAATAATTTTGCACGTTCTGGCAGAAACGCCCGTATTGCATAATCATCAAGGCAAACACGAGCTAATTTGCCCATTTGAGAGACACAACCCTCGGTGCATCCTGTTAGTAGATGAGCTTAAATGTGTTTTTGCATGCGCAGTCAAGTTTGCACACGTTTTTACATGCGCAGACCTTTAGTAAATCAGGCCCTAAGTGAGTATTTTATCTGCTTTCTCGTAACTCTTCAAATAACTTGCCTGCAGTACACATGTGGATATACTGTTTTTAATAGAATAGCACAGATCTCATACAGTGCATACAAGAAAAATGTATTTAACAAACAATGAAATATACAGCAGGGCAGGCTGCCAGTCCACATAGACCACCATGCTGCTGAATAAACCCTTGCTTATTGATGTGGTGGGGAAATCATGTTGTCTGGGTCTTTTGGGGGACTGACTGTGGAAGCTGGATTAGAGGTTTCAGAGGCTGTGTGAGAGAGAAATGAAATCGGATTTCTTGCTCTGTTTGGAGCTGACTATCAGGAATATTCCAAGCAAAAAGAAACAATCCATCAATTTTATTTGTTAAAGGGAAAAAAGTACCATGCCAGAATTTTATTTTTTTTTGCAAATGAAAACTAGGTGTTTTCAAGGTTTAAACCATGTCTGCTGTCAGGTTACGAAATCAATTTGTGTAAGGTTAAGATGCACTTTGATTTGGATTCTCAAGGGCATGCTACATGGCTCGTTCCATCTCCTCTACACTGTACAGAATGTATTGGTGTGCCATTATACCACACAATGATAGGAACAGGGGAAAAAAGAAAAAGACAAAATAATAGAAGGGAAGTAAGACATGAGAGGTGCTGCAGGATTCACAATAGGTCTCAGTAATGCTGGTGGGCCTGCAATTGTAAATCCATTCATATTGGAATTCACTCAGCACAGAACTGTTGCTCATGGAGGAGGAGAGGAGATGACAGGTGGCAGAGAGAATGGGTCATTTTCAGTATTAATGAAGAAGAAAGGAGGTGTGTTTTCTTTGTTGCTTTTTTTCTCTTGCATCCCATCGGCCTCAGGTGTTGAGACATGAGAGGCTGCGGAGGTCAGATCAGGGTTGTATGTGGGAGTTTGTCAGTGGGTATGAGGGGGGTGGGGTGGGGTGGGAGCTGGGGGCCGAGGTGAGGGCACAGGTTATGGAAAGGTTGAATCCTGTTACACCTGACTGCACTGTCTTTCCACCTCAATCCCACCCAACTCCCCATGCCCTTCATGGCCTCATGCATGGCTGAACAGTACACTAAAGGAGTGCACAGCTGAGCTACACAGCAAGGATGGATATCGTCTTACAAATCTGTCAGTGGAGGAAGCAGCAAAGTAGATGCAACATGTATAAATGTGTGTTTATAGTTTAACAAAGTATACTATTGAGTAGCATGACAAAAATTTTCACGGTACATTATGATTCAGTTTAGTCCTATTATTGACAACCTTACATATCAACATTTTCACTCAATCTGAATAGATCTAAGAGCCTGAAATAATAATAATAATAATAATAATAATAATAATAATAATTATTATTATTATTATTATTGTTGTTGTTGTTGTTGTTGTTGTTGTTGTTGTTGTTGTTATTATTATTATTATTATTATTATTATTATTATTATTATATTTGGAAATAAATCTCTTCATTGCAGTAGCAGTTATGTACTGTTGTAAAAACTCAATAGACAAACAGAAAATTGAGTTTCAGTCTCATAAATAGATGTGAATGAAATCTCTGTTTTCAAGAGCAAACCATGAGGCTCCAACAGATGAAATGTTGCATTCAAGTACATCTCATAGAATAAGACATGAATATTCAAATGACAAAAAATATTGTTTAAAATAATTTTTCCCCTTGATATAAAATATATGGACCCACATTATCATCATTAAACTGAAAATGTGACATTTCTCCAGAGGACAGTGTTCCAACTTGTAGCTTTATCAACTTGTAAATCATGATAAATATCAAAATAAACAGGTATGCTAATTACGTTGCATCCTTTGAAAATATTAATTGTTGTGCTATATAGGTATAAGTGTCAGACAGAATACTATGCACTAATGATACATTCTGTACTACTTATTTTATTATTTGATCAAATTTGATCATTTTCCAGCTGTGCAGGTACACTGGTTCATCTGATATAACATCACCACTAATGTCCACCTCTACCTCAGCCTTCATACATTGTGTTTGTGTAAAATATGTTGACCTGTGTGCAGTTGGGGGAATGTCTCTGGATTGCATCAGTCGTCTTTATAGTAAGCATGGAGCAACACAATCTTATGAAAAAGTGGAAACTCTCAGATCAGCTACGAAATCTGTACTCCTAGGTAATAATTATGATAAAAAGAAAAAAAATTTTTCCCCAAAGCATCACATAAAAAGGTGTTTTGCAGCAGAGTAAAAAAAGAAATCCATAGCAAAAAAGGTTTAAAAGCAAGGTCAGAAACATAAAAGAAAACCATCAAAGTCAAGTTAGAAAAACATAGTTGCACAAAGTGTTTGTTTTCAGCTGCAGGGATGGGCCAGACCTTCTACCAAACTTTGTCTACTTATGTTAAAGGATGTATCACCAGGCCCTTTGGGCAGCAATAATTCGTCAAAATTCTTACATAGCTCTTTCCAGCAACATGCTGAGTCCAAACAAGTTGAGGATACTTTGTCTTTTTAAGGACATATAAACTGTAGAGAGTTCAGTTGGAGAATGAACTGTGCCCTCTTGGCCAATTAAATGAAATAAAAGTACTCCATGTCTACAGTATCAGCAGAATGGAATAAAACAGACAGTTCACTATCCTTAGGACCTGACGCTGGTGTAACAGGCCAAAGTGTACCCCCAGGTTGGAATATACCCGGGGTATATTATCTATTCTATTCTATTCTATTCTATTCTATTCTATTCTATTCTATTCTATTCTATGTTGTTATCAATGTTTAACTTTGAACATTTATATTGTAGTGAGGACTAGTCTAAGAACTTGAAGTTTCAGTACTTTTATTATATAATGAACAGTTAAATTAATCGAACACTATGTTGCAATTGTACTATAATGTTTGGTTTTTTATGTGCTTTTATTTTAATGTGTAAATATTACTCAGAAGTGTCATAGTAGTCTTTGATCTTTGTAGAAGACTAATATTTTTTACTGATTCAGGTTTTCTGGTTGAAGTAATAAAAGTAATTTGGAGATTTAAGATTTAAATCAGTTGGATTTCTCACATAATTTACCTGATAAAGCTGAACCCCAATAAAATCTGGAATAAGTGGTTCCAGGTAAAACAAACCCTGCCTCTCACACATATTGTAGCTTATTCTTGCATCGATCCAACTGATGTCATCATATCTGTGTGTGTGCTGATGTCAGCATATCAATTGCTTCTATATATGTGCCAAGTTTGAAGTAAATTGAAACAAAATTGATGTTTTTGTAGACATTAGAAATTTCAGCCATTATAAGTAAATGGGAAAAGAAAAAATGATTTTTAAAAATTCATTAAAATTATAACTTTGGCCTATCCCTTTGAAATTAGGAGCAATCTGAAACAAGTGGTGCCAGGCACAACAAACCCCGCCCCTCGCACGTATTGTAGCTTATTTTGGCATCAATCAACTCTGTCATCCATATTCAATATTTGTTAAATATAAAAATTATATTTGTGCCAAGTTTGAAGCAAACTGAAACAAAATTGATGTTTTGTAGACATTTGAAATTTCACCCATAAGTAATTGGGAAAACAAAAACATTTAAGAATGTAAGAAAAAATTTCAAAAGCAAGCTATCACTTAGATATTTTGCAGAGGGATGTCTAAAATTAATCTCTATATTGCTGCAATGTTTTAAGTAAATTGAGTTAAAATTGACATTTTTTAGATATTTGAAATTTTGCCCATTCTAAGTAAATGGGGGAAACAAAATGATTTTAAAAATTCATTAAAAAAATTTAACTCTGACCTACTTCACCCAAAATGTAACCACATCTGTTCTGGGTCACTGGCAATCTATATACCCAATTTGGTGTGAATTCAACCAACAGTTTTGCTGCTAGAGTGTAAACAAACAAACAAACTAAACCAAGAACAATACCCCTTGCCTCCCCTTTGGGGGGGCAGGGTAAAAATGCAATAATTCTTGTGTATATCTCTCAACACTACTGATACCATGGGGGTATAATCTGGCCTAGGCCACTTTAACCCTTGATGTATTCCGATCGAGAGTATACTTTGGCCTGTTACCAGACTACTGAGCATATATGAATACACTAAAATAGTGTATTAAATAAAGTAAAAACAACAAACTAATTTATTAATAATGTAGAATTAATTCTAATGGATAAATCAGTGTTTTACTCATACATTTTTTGCTATTACTATATTTCTTTTTTTTGATGACTTGCTTTTGAATGCCTTTGAGTTGTGAGGCCTTCAGGATCTGTTGGTTTTCATGTTAACATTACCTCTTCACTTCTTGTTGCAGAGTCTTGAAACAACAAAAGCTATTATGTTTAGTTGTTTGCATTTTTCCACCTGAGGAGCCACTGAGTGCAGGGATTTTCAATTTGCTGATGCCATTGTGCTTGCCATTGAAGATGCTTTGCACTTCTTCACTGTCAGAATAGTCTATTGATGAATTTTCACGCTTACTAAAAGGAATACAAATCTCTTGTTCTGCAGTCTACAGGCTCATCTGTTTCCCTTCCTCGCCACTCAAACTCCTCCTTTTTCACTCATCTGCTTTCCATGTGTCATCAGGCACAATAGAAAGGCAGTCTTCTGTTTGTTTCCCCATCAGTTTGTATCATGGTGTTGAGGTCTCCAGCCTGTTGAGTCTTGTAGCAGATCTTTTGTCATAAATCAAAGCCATATTTTGACCAATTAAACTGATTGGAATAGGTGTGTGAATATGACATCTTTAGTAATATACTCCAAACAGAGGTGTAGTCCAGGGTATATGGTGGTATATGGAGTATACCTACTTATTTTTCAGTCATCATTGTGTATACCCACTTCTAAATCCCCCTGATGCGCACCATTCAGGAGTATCTGAGCCAAATTGCCCATGTTTTCCCCTCGGATGGTGAAGCCATGACCCTGCCCGATTCTGTCTCTAATTGGCTAGTACTTGGTACCTTCACTGATTAGATTGGTTAACTTTAGACATGAGGACTGATGAGCCAGTCAGAGGCAGAGTAGGGCGGGTCATGCCGAGGAAAATATTGCTAACTTAGCGCCAGAGCCAGGGCTCTGATTAGTGCTGTCCACCTCTGGAACCTGATTGGACACCTCAGGTTCCAGTGCCACCTCAGTTGATTGACAGGTCACTGCACATCTCGTTGAAAGATGTGTGATTATTGAAAATGCGAACAAGAAAGGCAGAATAAACGTCTTTCAAATGACTGACACATATTGAGAGAACTTACTTTCATGGAACACATAATTCTGAGGTAAGTTTTAAGGTGGTTTCAGAATGAGTCACTGTTTTAAACTACTGGACATGTGACTGCACATTTACAGAAGAGATTTTCACTCCAATAGTTCAACTATGCAAGTAGGCTAACGTTATGAAAGGCTAACATTATGAAAGGCTAATGTTATCCTATGTTTGCCTCATGTTGAATACATTTACATTCATGCAGCTGCTTGTGTGAACAGTAATACCTACAAACTGCTCCTGATCAAGTCATGATAATTTTATAATAGTGAGTAAAGACTACTGAGGGATTTTTGGGTAAACTAAATACAGTAGTCTGACATGTCACTGTTTCTAAAACAGCATTTTTCTGAACTACTTAAAAAAAAAAAAAAGGGGGGGGGGGGGGGGCAAAAATCTAGAGTATACCCACTTCTCCAGAGACCACTACACCATTGACTGCAGAGGGGTAATGCTTTGTTGTTGTTTTGTCTTGTTTTGTTATGTTTACATACTGAAGTGGTTGCAACAAGGGGATTGGAACTGAGTCTCTCTGATTGTTCATACCACTAAGTGAAAAATGACGAGATATCAAAACAAACCAGTTTGCCTCATGTTTCGGTCCTCTTAGAACAGGGGTGTCAAATTCATTTTACTTCAGGGGCCACATTCAACCTAATATGAGCTGAAGTGGGCTGGACCAGTAAAATAATAACAGTGTAAAAAAAGGGAAATTACATTTTAATAATATTTACATCTACAAAGTTTCATTAAAATTGTGAATAACATGAACGACCTTAAATGTCTGAAGAAATATAAGTGCAATTTTAACAATATTATGCCTCTATTTATCATTTTCATATGTGCCTTACACAGAGCCGTCGGGATGACATAGGCAAGGTAGGCAGCTGCCTAGGGCCCCCTCGCTGAAGAGGGCCCCCGATGGTCGCATGGTCATTTATCTGTGCAACTAATTAAAAACCATCCATTGTAAACAAACCACCACAGTGAGGCAGCGCTAACCCTCTCCTGTACGGTTTTGTGACTGGGGCCCCCCAGACTAGAGGGATTCCCCCTATGCAATGACAAAGGCTATGAGGGTCATGTAGAAGTGACATTCGCCCTCGTGCACCCCCCATCACACCCCCCACCTGCTGTCAGTGGAACAAACGGTCTGTCCACACTGAGCACGGCGGCGGCCATTTTAAAAGAACACCAATGATGAAGCTCCTACCCTTCAGGGTTTGCAAAAAGACAAAAAATGAAAGAAGAAGAGGAAAAATGCCAATGACACAGCAGTAAGTATTAAGTAAACCATTGTTTTCTCCAAATAGGCTACAACTGTGTGATATGTTTGAAAGTGTGCAAACAAAAGCCCTCACATCAGTGACCAAACACACAGGTAGATGTTAGCATGAGAGGGGGAGGATTCAGTTCAACAACTAATCATATACACACAACACAACTGTGTTCTGTTTGAAGAATTTAAGGACAGAATAAACACAACTTCTCCATCACCCTTTTCTACTGTTGTACAGCGTTCCAAAACTTCTTTGGAGCTAAATAATTTTGATGTGGAGGATCGAAGTACGACAGCATTAACAGTATTTAGTCATGAAAAGCCAAAGCTAAGCCTACTGAAGTGTTTTCACTTACTGTGGACGGTTGTCTGCCTCCTGCTGCGGTCACCCACAAAACTTTATTCCAAACAAAATCGTCTGCTCCTATGAATCCCATCCAGTTTGGCCAAATAATCCATCCAGTTCAATGGACATTTTCGGTTAGCTAGCAATTTCCGCTGGTGATCTGTCCATCCCATTAGGAGAAAAATGTCCCTTTTCCATTGTGTTTGTCTGTCTCATCAGTACCTATGTTCCTTGTGTGTCAGCTGGTTTAGGCACAGAAGAGGAGTAGAGTAGGACTGCAGCTAAAGTTTGTATTTTCAAGCCAACATTTGTTAAAGTCCCTCACATCAGCTCTGTGCCCTCACTGCGGAACGAGTTTTTTCTTCACGTTCAAGGAGGCACACGTAAACAATACATGAGGCGTTCAGGAACAATTAGAATGATGAGGAAATTACAACACTTTTCAAAATCGTCAAATGTTCAGAATATTCAAATACAACATCAAAAAAATGAATGGCGGTGTCTGTGAACCATGTCTGTGAACCACGTAATCACAATCCTACATTTTAAACTCTGTAATTATCTATATTTCCCCCACTTGCCCATCAACACATCACAACACTTTGCACCATGTGCTCAGGTAGTTTTGCCGATGAGGTCTGACGTTACATTTTGGTGCATTATGGGAAGTGAAGTTCTTCTCCTGCAAAGTTACTATCAAATCCTCCGCACTTTAATCATATACTTCTAGAATAAGGACAAAAGTAAGCCTACTCACCAAATGCCTTTTTTTTTTTTTTTTTTTAGGCGCTTTGCTTAAATTTCTGTCAGCGCCAACTGATAGTGACAATTAGTGTCATTTCCATCAACAATGCCTAATTGAAGACACTGTGTCCTTTACTACACTCTGGTGGATACTCTGTGTTGCGTAATACAGAGTAATTCATGACTCATTAAATGCACCAGAAAACAGGAAATCGCATCTGGATTTTATTTTTCTTCTTCGGTGATTCGACCATCACATCTTCGCGTATTAAGGGCCTCACTTTACTTTCTTGCCTAGGGCCCCCAGATGTCTTGAAACGGCCCTGGCCTTACACAAGGGTGCCACTAGCAATTGTGGTAACCATGAAAGGTTAACGTTATTGGGTCCTTCATAAAATAAAGTATTTGTAAATTTGTTGTTTTTGGGGGGGGGGGGGGGTATATACATGGAGGCGCCTTCCAAAAGTGCTGTAACTGGCATGAAACCAAAAGTGAAACTTAACTTTGGACATCCGACTCCCGCCTTCTATGCCCCTCTTTTACTCAGTTTTCACAATTGCTAACCTAGATCCACTGGGCCCCCTGTGACTGCTGGGCCCCATGAATTCGTCATGTTTACCCCCCCTTTACGGCGCCCCAGGCATTACAACTTACAGATCACAGTAAATCTACAAATATCCAAAATGTTTAGTAACAGACAGAATATTGGTCAAACTGCTCTGACTTCTCTTAAGACATTTCAGGTTGTTTATATTTGTTCAGATTATTCACATTTTTCTGAAAGAATAGTTTGTAAATGTAACCATTTTCATGTAATTTTTTAAACTAAAACAAAAAGAACAATTTGGAGTTTTCATTATTTATACGTTATTAAGATTAAATTGCTCTGTATGTGGAACCTGAACTAAACGATTTTGACATCCTTGTTTGTTAATATCTTCAGTGTAATTTGGTCTAATTTTGAATTTCACAAATTCATCCCACAGGCCGGATTGGATCCTTGGGTGGGCCGGTTTTGGCTCGCAGGCCATATGTTTGACACCTGTGTCTTAGAAGATGGTTTTGATCTGGACGTAGATCACATTCGTTCATTTTTCTGAGCCGCTTAATCCTCCAGAGGGTTAAAGGGATGTTGGAACCCATCCCAGCTACAGACAAACAACCATCCACTCCTACAGGCATTTCACACTGACCATCCATACATTTTCTGGACCACTTAATCCTCAAAAGAGTCATGGGGGAGTCAGAGTATATCCTGGCTTCCAATGGGCAAAGGTGTGGAAACCCTGCATGCATTGTCAGTTCATCGCAGTGCTGATGTATACAGACGAACAACCATTCACTCTCACAATCAAACCTTCAGACATTGGCTGGTACTGAAATTCTTGAGGGGCGGGGCTGTGTGCTGGAGAGTGCTGATTGGTGGAACACACTTACAGTGTTCTACACTTACATTCTGCTTAACCCTTGATAGGGCAGTAGTCGCTTTTCCATTGACCCTCAAATTGCGCAAATATAACTTATGCATAAAAATTTACCTAATGGAAAAACAATTACAATTTCGCTAAAAGTCTCATTTTTCAATCAAAAGTTTTTTTCCGCTGGGAAGAGGTGGTTTTTCAGGCATAGCGCAAATGGTATATCACGCAAAACTGCAATGGAAAGACCTTTTTTCACAACTAGAGTCAGGTGAATTAAAAAAAATGGATGTTGATGTACATTGCAACAAGCGAAGAAGAAGAAGAAACATGTTGCAGTATGTGTGGACACACCAGGAAACCCAATCATTTTTTAATTTAGTACAAGATAGAGGGGTAATATATAATAATAATGAATATATCTGTAAATCAACACTATATTTACGCTTGTCGCCATGTTTATGGAATGACTTCTGGTGTCATCTTGCAATAATAAATAAACAAATTATCACATTTGTGATTTAATGGAAAAACCAACATTACGCACTTTTTTCAACATTTAGTAAATACCGGTAAAGTTTTGTGCAGATGTCCAATGGAAAAGCGAATACTCATAGAAATACTCTGAAATTCTAAATTTCAACCTTGGTGTGTTACTGGAGGACATAACAAGACTTTCTTACTTTTGTGAAATTTTTCAAAATTTTTTGTTGTCATGTGAAAATCAAGGTCAGTGAAGTTACCACATTTGGTTCTTTACCAGTACATTGGAGAAAAAAAACCCCAAGAAGTTAATATAAAAAACACAAGAAAAATGATGTAAGGTGAAAAGAACATGTATTTTAGAACATTAGACCATCATAAGTGCTGATCCAGACCCCTGTCCACATCCACATTATCCCTTTGAACATCATTCCTTACATTAGTACCATTACTTCATGGTACCTAACAAAGCAGGTACACTCACTGTTCATGCAGAGGTGGACCTTACAGACCCTGCAGACCACATTGGATCTGAGGTTCTTGACTCAGTGTCCTCACTGGAACTGTTGCTTTCACTCTCTTGTAATGTATGAGGAAATTACCAAAAATAGTCACTTGCCTGATAAAGAGTTAAAGCAGTGTATGATGTTTGTCACCAAATTTTCATCAAATCTGTAAAACTCAAGTGATAGCCTAAGTATCACAAATCTTTCCGTGATTACGTACCTGAATCACTCCCCTTACAGTGAACAACTTTGAAGGTGATTCCATCAGAAGCTGTCCATTTGTTTACATACCAAACCGAAACCAAACTGTCATTCAGGCCTTTTCGGCAGCAGCAAGAAGCAATGAAGCTGTTTCCGTATTTGTTGCTGCTGTAGCCATACTGTGGCTATTTGGAATTCTAAAGCAAGTGCGTATCGGTGTCCATCCTGACATATTGTGTTGCACAAATGATTTTGCGGGCTCATGGGCCGCCATTTATTGCTTCTTCGTGCTCATTTGTTTAAGCATCTTCTTACTGCTACCTACTAGAGGTGTAGTGCAGTGTCTTTTACCACTCCTCCGGACATCATCAGGCTGATTTTTGGTGGAAATGCAAAACCACAGAGATTTACTAGGATTTTTTGTTTTACCCAGGTAAATAACTTCCTGTTAACAAAAGTTCTTGGAAACATTGGTGGAATAAATCATAAGTCAATTTCTTGCAGATCTGGAAGAAGATCCCAAACTGAGAGCATATTTCAATTTCACTTCTAAATTCGCCATAATCGATGGCTGTTCCTGACCTCAGTTGTAAACAAGGTGAATTCAAATTTGGTGTTATACTTGTTGTTCATTCTTTTTCCTAACTACCAAGTATCAATAAATACTACATTGTTTCAAATTTCAATACTTAAGGAATAACTTTCATCAGTGTCAGTAGGTGTTTGTCACAAATTACATTTTATTAATGGACAAATTCAAGTTCATTAGGTTTATTTTTTGTGTTGCACATGACCTCACACCCACACTAATTTAAAGTAAAATATACATGTCCTTCTACCCCCAATACAACACATAAACTTTTACTGCAGATGTTGACTGTGCTTACCGATTAATTGACTTATCGATTATTTGTGCACATTTTTTGTACCAGAAATATAATATTTTGAACTCTACAGTCCTATTTATTCCTTATAGTAACACTGCAAGGATGGAGCTGTTTATATTATAGAGAGCTGTACTAGAGATGTTGAATTATTTTATAAAAAAAAAAAGTGCTGTACTACACAAATCCTAGGCTGTGATACATTGAGATGCTTTGAGAGACTTACACCAAGATTTATACCTTTGTTTTGGACCTGCAGTATGTCTTTTAGCTGCCTTTGTCTCTGGTCTATTTTCTCCGTGTTGCTGTTCTGTTTCGTTTCCCTGTTTATCAACCTGCATTTGGTTTTCTGACTTCTTGTCTGGCTGGCTTGTCCTGCTGGCCCAAACATTTGGCTGTATTGATCTCCTACATGAAGAATCACTTGTCCTCTTCTTGGTCCTGGTTCATCTGAACAGCCGCCTCCACTCCCTGGTTCCCACTGACATGGCCTGCTTCCAGTTTTCCATGGTTTATGTGCTTCTCTGCTTTGACCTCAGGCCACATGACCAGGTCAACCAACCTACTCTTTACTTTGTTGGTCTTTTTCCGCTGCTCTCCTGGTCTACAGCTCTGCCCACTGAGTGTCCAGGACAGTTCATCTTCCTTTCTGTTTAAGTCCCACACACCCCAGCCCACAATGCTTACCTCACTGTGGTGTGTACATTTAGGTCTCCTCTAAACATTTGTCAGAACATGCCTTGCAGCATTTTGCACCAAATCCAACTAAATACATCACAACCAACTGGATTCTCCTCAAACTTGAACAGATTTGTTTTTTGCCAAGTCCTTTCATCCCTGTGAGGAGAGGAAGCTGCACAAATGTAATTAATACACAGTTTGGCCCTTGAGTTAATACTACTCTTTCTAATGTCACCACAAATCAATAATATGAAGGGAAGGCATTACCACAGCATTAAGTCATTCTGGAGATTAGCAGAATCTTCCTGTCCACTTGTTCATGGACAGTCATCTTCACTCTTAGCAACTGTTATTATCCTGTCAGTGTCCTGTCAGTGCTGTAAATAATATTCCCACACTTTCAAGCCCTTCATTTTAGCATTGCAAAGTAACACAAAATGCCACAAGTTATAAGTTGCATTTATGTTATTACATTTCTGCCACAGTATATATTCCCTTGTGGTGCCCATCAGTCTTCACAGCAGGAGCACGACAATTAGTCCATGTTTGACACAGTATCGACATATACATTCTGACACGGCTATTTTTATGCACAGTAGGACATGCTTTAGGCCTATCCATATATTATAAGGAGGATAAGACTAAATGCTGTAACCCAGGGGTCTCAAACATGCGGCCTGGGGGCCAAATGCGGCCCGCCAAAGGTTCCAACCCAGCCCATGGGATGAATCTGCAAAGTGATTAAATAATGAAACAAGTGTTCCGTGAACGCAAACCTCCACCAAGCACCCCGAACGGTGTGCATGTGTGGATCGACTATTTCTTTTTAAATTAAACAGTTTCAAGGTTGTTCCATACAGCAGAAAAAGTTGAAGCTTGGTACCAGTCATGTGTATGTCAAATTATATTAAATTCCAATCGATATTTGTTGAGTTATAATGAAAAATGTGTAGTAAATGGTATTTTCAGTGTTAAATTGAAATGTCCACAGAGTCCATATTCCACAGTGGATGTGGACAATTTTGTGCCAGATACAAGATATTGGTATAAGCTACGGGTGTATGAAATTGGAGGCTAATCGGAGTTGTTTTGAATTTTTTATGAATTTTCGGAAATTGCTCAATGATGAGAGATAGGAAAATTTTAGATTTTGTGACCTTGCTGTGACCTTGAACTTTGGCCTACTTTGCCCAAAATTTAATGGGTTGGTCCCAGAGCCTAGGCCTATCTGTGGGTAAAATTTGGTAAAGATGGTTGTAATAGTTTTCCCGTAAAGTTGCTAACAAACAAACAAACACGCAAACAAACAAACACACAAAGCAAAGTGATCACAATACTTCCTGGCAGAGGTAAATATTTACATTTACAATCTATCCTTTAACAATAAAATGTGAATAACCTGAACAAATATGAACAACCTGAAATGTCTAAAGAAAATTAAGCACAATTTTAACCATTTCCTGCCCATTACTAAGTGTTTAGTGTCTTTGTAGATCCAATCCATAATGCACATGTATAAATGATAAATTGAGGCAGAATATTGTTAAAATTGCTCTTATGTTTCTTAAGAAATTTCAGTTTTTTTCAAGTTATTCACATCTTTTTTGTTTGGATAGTTTATAAAAGTAAGTATTTTCAGAATTTATTGGGGATTTTTTTTTTTTTTTGCATTAAAACAGAGACAAAAATTTGGAGTTGTCATTATTTTACTGGTCCGGCCCACTGGAGATGAAATTGGGCTGAATGTGGCCCCTGAAAGAAAATGAGTTTGAGACCCCTGCTGTAACCTATTATATGTATTTCTGATACAAAAACATGAGATGAAACTGTTTCTAGAAATTCAACATTTTTCCTTGGTGTCCAAAAAGAGAGCAGCAACGAACTGTGAAACATGTTTATGGGCAACTCATTTATCAGGTGCTTTGAAGGGGGCTGTGATTGCTTTTTAACAGCCTCATTTAGCCAGCAGCAGCGCACCTGGATTAATGACAAGGTGGAGTGGGCCCCAAGTCCCATGATCTACCCGTGTCCCATCAAGTCTACGCTAAAGTGTTCAGAATGGTTGTTTAAGTGTAACACAGCAGATAGAGAAGTACTTTTATTTACCAGAGCCACCCAACAAATCAGAGGATCACAACTTTTAAGATTAGAGGGTATCTGCAGCAGTCACTGGTCACATATTAATTTGTCATGGAGGGTCGAATGCCTTAAATATTCCTGAGGATTCAACCTATAGGGTGCAAAAGAACAGACATTTTTTGGCTACAAGAGAGCAAGACTAAGCCCCTTTTAAAAGAGCAACCTTTCTCCTCCTGTCACCTCTAATAAGACTTCATCACCATATGTGACCCAGGCATCTCACCTTTGTAGGATGACACATAATCCATAGAATGTCAGTGTTGGTGCTGCTAAGTGCTCGAGTCTCATACTTGTCATTGCTGCTTTGGGCTTACTCTATGCTACTGCTTTAATTTTCATATTCATGCTGCAGCATAAATGTTAGGGGATGATGGACGCACCTTTTCTGTGTCGATTTTATTGCTTTACTATTATTTTTTTATAAGATGAGTCTGTATTGAATTGCCATATCAGTACAATAATATTAAATTCATTTCCTAGTGGGTATTGAAATGGAAGTAATTATTCTTACATTCCCAGTTCCGGACTGTTTCTTTATTCTTGTATAGACTTTATCATATATTACAGTACATACAGTATGCTGTTGGTATTATTACAATTACCACTTACAGATCCAGATGAACGTTACTCATCCTTAGGGGGAATTCAGTTTTTCATCAGCTCAAGAAAAAAGAATAAAACAAGTGGTGCCAGGCACAACAAACCCCACCCCTCGCACGTATTGAAGCTTATTTTGGCATGGATCCAGCTGATGTCATCATGTCTATGCATGTGCTGATGTCAGCTCTATATATGTGCCAAGTTTGAAGTAAATTGAAACAAAATTGATGTTTTTATAGACATTTGAAATTTCGCCCATTATAAGTAAATGGGAGAATTTATTTTATTTATTTGTTTATTTTTTTAATTCATAAAAAATTTTTAACTTTGACCTACTTTTCCAAAAATTTGCCCATTATAAGTAAATAGGGGGAAAAAAAGATTTAATAAATTCATGAAAAATTGAAACTTTGATCTATTTTTTTATAAAATATAATTACATCTATTCTGGGTCATTGGCAATCTACAAACCCAATTTGGTATGAATTCAACGAAGAGTTTTGCTGCTACAGACATTTGAAATTTCGACAATTTTAAGTAAATGGGAGAAAAAAAAAAGATTTTAAAAATTCATAAAAAATTAAACTTTGATCTACTGCTCCCAAAATATAATGAGATCTATTCTGGGTCACTGGCAATCTATAAACCCAATATGGTGTGAGTTCGACCAATAGTTTTGCAGCTAGAGTGTAAACAAATAAACAAACTGAACCAAACACACTACCCCCTGCCTCCCCTTTGGAGGGTGGGGTAACCATGTAAAAAAACAGAAAATGTATTGGGATGGAGGGTTGAGATTTTACTAAAGAACTTATCACTTCTGGTGACTGGTCTCATTCTTCTCAATTCCTGATCAGCTTTCTGTAACAGAAAAGAAGTAGCCTGTGGACTGTTACCATTTCAAAACCCCATTTCCATTAAACTTGGGAAATTTTCCAAAATTCAGCTGACAAACTGAAAAAAGTGCAAAGTGCAGTTTTTCACTGACCAAATTAATCAAATTTTATTGATATAATTGAACACAGTTAGACTTTTATGCTTGAAATGCATTAAAAAAAGAAGTGGAAACAGAGGCAAGTTTTTCCTCATTAGGATCTGAGGATACTAGTGGTATCAACAACAACAATCTATGCAATCTAATTAATGCTGAATATGATCTGTCAGGGGCTCAGCAGTCCATGCTGGCTCCAGATGCACCTCCTGAAAACAAGTTTAAACATAGACTATCTGACCACAACACATGCTTCATTGCTTTCAGTCGATGTGAAATGAGCTCAGACCACAATGATTCTGCACAGAAATGATACAGGGCTCGCTCCTCGTTAAATACCATTTCAGGATGATTTCTCGATAGGGTTGGGCTGATGTCAAATTTTTCCAACCAGTTCAATATGAAGCTTAACACCGGATGTTACTGATATACCAGGGTTACATTTCTTTTTAGCAGAAGAAAATAAATGAGACTAAGCAGGACAGCCTTCAGTGCTGTTGAGATGGAGCTGGTTATAGGAAAATAAAGCAGCACTGAAATATGTTTTTTCCTGCAGTGTTTACATGTGTCTGTTTTTTGTCTCTTTTGCCTGTTTATCGTCTCTTGTGCCTCCTCACCTCACGCTGAAAACACTTCTATTCAGTTCTAGCAAACAAACACAACATGCACTGTGCACATCTACCCCCTCCCTCTTCTTAGTAAATCACTTGTGGCATATAATACAATATAACATAAAAATATATTAAGTTCATGTTGTTGCTATGTTCCTTATTACCAACGTTAAACAAGTTGGATGTAACGCTCAGATGCCGTTGCCGTCAAGTAGCTGATTTAGGACACAATGGAATTTGACACAGTCTGTCATAATGACAAATGTCGGTCACATTGAATAAATCAAAGTGGTTCAATCTTTTTCACCTGACCAGACCTGCAAAACCAAAAATCAATCCAATATTTTTCTGAAAGCAGCAGTGTAGTGACAACCGTTTTCCAAAGTGTTCCAGAGCCTGTGTTTCTGTATTCATCACAGCACCATGACAGTTTCTCATGTAATGCTGCCTGAGGCTTGAAGGTCACACATTCAGCTGTGGTTTCTGCCCTTGGCCTTTACACTGAGATTTCCCTGGACAAGGTGGTGATCCACGAGCCATCCTCTCTGGCAAAGACTAAGCCTTCATGTTTTCAGTTTCATGTTTGTTGATACTTTGATATTGCTGTATTAGAATATACAAATGAGTGAAATGCAAAAAAAAAAAAAAAAAATGCTGGCACTGATATAACAAAGTGATGAATTTGAAAGGATAATTCTGAAGATATGATCATTGAAACTGGTTCTTAGCTGGAAAGGTTTCCTAAATCCAAAAAAGATGGTTTATTATGTTGTTTATTTATTTAATTATACATTTACATAAACATGTACTTAGACGTAAGCAGAGGTGGGTACTAACTATATTAGTAATTATATTTATATTATAATTATATTTATTATTAATTATATTTACTCCGTTACATTTACTTAAGTAACTTTTTACATAAATTGTACTTTTAAGAGTACTTTTAATACGACATACTTTTTACTTTCACTCGAGTATATTTATGAAGAAGAAACTCTACTTCTACTCCATTACAATGGCGTACATTCCGCTTGTTAATTTTTATTTTTGGTCATTTGTTTAAGGCACGAACCATTTGTTTTGTTTTGTTCGAAAGACTTCCGCCAAAAACTCACATGACCATGTTTCACCAAACAAACGAAGCTAGTGGCTACATAAGGAACCACACAGACACAATACAAAAAAAACAACAACAAAACAAACAAATTATACAACAAACCTGCAAACCTATTAAACACAAGAATGAGATTAAACAAAAACACAACACAGAAAACAACAACAAAATAAATAATATTATCAACTCCTCTTTACAATGCTCAGGGCTGATTAAGAGTTAACATAATGTATACTAACAACACATTTTTCCATCAAGAGGACATAGGAGACAGAAGGATACTCTTTTTGGCAGTAGAGAAAAAAGGATTCCATTGCTGATAAAATAAATTAGTTTGTCCAGGAACAGAAAACTTAATCTTTTCCAACTTTAAAAAGAAAAGTAAATCATGCACCCATTGCACAAAAGTGGATGGCAGAGGTTCTTTCCACTTAAAGAGAATCATACGACGAGCTAATAGTGCACAAAAAGCTATTGAGTCACTCATGTTATCTTTTTTTAATTCTGTTTTCTTTTACTCCTATCTGTTTACGCACTCCCTCATCCTTGACTCTTTCATACTTCTCACGTGCCCTGTTTCACCATCAGTATGACATTTTTGGCAAGTGAAACATCATCATAGACCTTGACAGTGTTCTCTCTGCTTCTTACACTCCCTCCCTCCCTCTCCCTGTCTTTCTTTTTTTCTTTTCTTGGGCAGTTGAAAAGATGCTTAGAGTATAGCCTCAGGGGTTAAAACAAGGAGGTGTAGCACAGAAACTCATCTGGGAAGAGAGAGTGTGTGTGTTAGTGTGTCTGCATCAGCGGCTTTCTGGTCAGATGCCACTGTAGCAAACATGCACCATCTCTGGAGAAAACACAAAAAAAAGACAGGGAGATGTAGGAAGAAATGATCTGACATTTTCTTCCCTCAGATCAGAAGAGAAAACACAACAATTTCTTGAACACAAACATATGTTTATGCACAGAATGATCAACAAAAAGTTCAAAACTAATATTTTCTTAAACCCTTTAACCCATAAAGACTCAGGGATACTTCTGTGGCAGTTCCAAAATATTTTTTTTCTCTACATTTAATTTTTACTAAGTGATTTATCACCATTTATTATAATATTATCCTCTGTAATTTGCATTTTTTTCTCCAGTGAAAATCATGTATTTTCCTATATTTACCTCCGCCAAGGAGGTTATGTTTTTGCCAGGGTTTGTTTGTTTGTTTGTTTGTTTGTTTGTTTGTTTGTTTGTCTGTCCGTTAGTGTGCAACATAACTCAAAAAGTTATGGACAGATTTTGATGAAATTTTCAGGGTTTGTTGGAAATGGGATAAGGAAGAAATAATTAAATTTTGGTGGTGATCGGGGGTGGGGGGGCCCACGGGGGGGCCCATTTCCAACAAACCCTGAAAATTTCATCAAAATCTGTCCATAACTTTTTGAGTTATGTTGCACACTAACGGACAGACAAACAGACAGACAAACAAACAAACAAACAAACAAACCCTGGCAAAAACATAACCTCCTTGGCGTGGGGGGGGCCCACAGGGGGGGCCACTGATCAGCCTTGGCGGAGGTCTGCGCTCTCCGAGTGCTTCTAGTTAATTCTCTGATCATATAGATGTTCATAAAAGCTCAGATTAAAGTTCAGGGTTATTATTTCAAAAACAGAAAACTGAAGAAAAAGTGTCTTTTTCAGTAAAATATATCATTAATTGAACATAAACCAAGTGTGTTCATCCACTGTCATTGATTCAACTCTTTGGGCTTTACTGGGGAATCAATGTTGCAGAAGATGACGGTGTTTCCATGGTTACTACAAAGCCTCTGAATGTCCAAATGGGTCATGTTTGATGACCATGAAAAGATGACAAACTGTATTTTACACCAATTATTTACATGTATTGATAGGATTAGTGGATCAACAGGTATTAAACATTTTATATTAACAGATGTTTATTGGTAACAGATGTTTGGGTCTTTATGGGTTCAGTTTTGATTTTATGGCACATGGATACATGACAAACTGAACTGACCACTGATCATAACACTGCCCCCACAGGTTTGTACTGTAGGCACTAGGCATGATGGGTAATAATCACGTCATCTAGCTCTCTTCTCACCCTGATACTCCCATCACTCTGGAACAGGGTCATTCTGGACTCATCAGACCATGTGACTGTTTTCCATTGAAACACAGTCCAATCTATATGCTCTTTATCAAACTGTTTTTGTTAAAGAAATGAGAAGCTATCCACCGCATCAGTTTGGGTTGAAGAGCTCATTTCAACTGAAACATATTAATCACTGCTCTCATTATCCAAAAGAAGGTTCTTATCCATTTGCTAGGTGGAATTCAGATGGGGCTTTATTTTGACCAGGCTGTGAGCATTACAGAAGTAATGACTGTTACGGAAAATTTGCTGTGCATGCTGGCAAATAATGAAATAGAGACATCTGCTGGCTGACAAGATTTTATATCTTTGCAAAGAAAGGTCAGTTCTGCACACGAGTGGTGTTTGTGAAGAAAAGACAGAGTTTCTCACAAGGTCCACCTTTTATAGGGTGAATCACATTTGCAAGTGACACCTCCAGTCTTCTCAAAGGGCCTTTCGATTGAATGATGAACTCAAGGCTTTAACAATCAGTCACCTTTAGTTACCTTGCAAGAAAATGTACACACACAGTAGGGGGATTTAGGTAAGGATATGGGAAAATTAGTATGCAATGGGGGATATTCGGGAAAGTTAGCATGTAATGGGGGATATTCGGAAAAATTAACATGCAGTGGGGAAGGGTATTCAGGAAAGGATATGGGAACAAAGAAGGGAATCAGATTAAGAAGTTAAAATTCCATTACACGATCAAAAGCAGAGCTAATTCATCAGTTTGATGTATTAAAACATCAGTAAATTCATCATCAATTGACCTTTTCCTCCCGAGTAAAATAACTGATTTGTTGTAATTGTCGCATTACAGCAGCAGTTTCACCCAATGGCACGGACAGTGTATAACACTCATTACATGTCCCCCAATTATAACACAGTTCTTTCTGGTTTCCTGTAATTTTTATATATTCAGTTTTAATTAAAAAATGTAATTTAACTGAAATCTACTGCATAGCTTTCTTCTCAGTGAAATTTTTACCCAAAAGGTCATAGTAAGATTGTGCTTTTGTAGCCTGAAGTAGGGCTGAACACCAAGCAAACAGAATGTTAATTTGAAAGATGTTACAATTGTGATATGACTCATGATTTTAGAGCAGAGGTCTCAAACATGTGGCCCAGGGATCAAAACTAGCCCACCAAAAGGTCCAGTCAGGGTTAGGGTTAGCAGGATGAATTTGTGAAGTGCAAAAATTACACTGAAAAAAAAAAGCAAAACACAGAGGCTAATATTACAGTAAATGGTAATAAATCGCTTAAAAATGTTAAATAGAAAGAAAAATTCATTTGGGAAGTGACATAAAAGTAGCACTGGGTCTTTATGGGTTAATCATACAAGCATGTTCACATATCTGGGAAATACGGTTTGTGGGCTGGGGGGTGTCTTTAGCATTTTAGCACTCATTTATAGTTAGACAATTTGGATATTGCACTTGGTCATGTTGTAGTTTTGATAATATTTCGATGAACTGTTCAGCTTTAGCCACTGTAAGCCAACTTACCTTGTTATTACCCATGAAAAATGTCAAGACTTGACAAAGTGCAGTGACTGTCCTCATACTTGTAAAAGGAGAGGTCTGTCAAGAATCAGGCATACCTAAAGCTAAAGCCGATGCACCCATATACTCAATGTGCTATTTTCCCACCTGCCCACGACTCCCCACACACATACACACACTCTCTCCCCAGACCCATCAGCTCAGTGTAAGCCCTTCTCCAGCATGAAGCCAAAGAGTTCAGTGATGCCAAGCTGAGTCCCTTAATAACCCCACAGCTCTCTGGCCTGTTCCCAGTGCCAGCCCTGCTGCGAATGACAACTAATATGATGGTGGGCCCTGTCGAGACATGTGGTCTGCCTCCGGTAAGACGGAGAGAAACGGACTGGTCACATTTTGGCTATTAGTCCTACCTGTGGTGTAGAAACCTGCCCTCTGTTCAGAACTGTAGACTCTGTTAAAGTTAGACTGATTTAATTTAATGGAAAACCTACACTGAAATGTGGCAGTACTGTGTCTTCACAGGTTCAACTGTCCACACATGAGAATATATTTCAGCCCTCAAAAGTGACCTTGTTGTAAAAGTACTCTGTTTTGTCTTTAATAAGCCTGTTTTTTTTTTTTTTTCATATACAGGGTGGGGAAGCAAAATTTACAATGAACATTTAGTTGTTTTTTCTCAGCAGGCACTACGTCAATTGTTTTGAAACCAAACATATATTGATGTCATAATCATACCTAACACTATTATCCATACCTTTTCAGAAACTTTTGCCCATATGAGTAATCAGGAAAGCAAACGTCAAAGAGTGTGTGATTTGCTGAATGCACTCGTCACACCAAAGGAGATTTCAAAAATAGTTGGAGTGTCCATAAAGACTGTTTATAATGTAAAGAAGAGAATGACTATGAGCAAAACTAGTACGAGAAAGTCTAGAAGATACTATTAAAGAAGAATGGGAGAAGTTGTCACCTGAATATTTGAGGAACACTTGCGCAAGTTTCAGGAAGCGTGTGAAGGCAGTTATTGAGAAAGAAGGAGGACACATAGAATAAAAACATTTTCTATTATGTCAATTTTCTTGTGGCAAATAAATTCTCATGACTTTCAATAAACTAATTGGTCATACACTGTCTTTCAATCCCTGCCTCAAAATATTGTAAATTTTGCTTCCCCACCCTGTGTAAGTGTACAAATATATCATTGAGTCAGTTACTTGTTGAAAATCACCCACTAGCAGTGTTATAAAAGAGCACAGCCAAACAGTCTCAGTCTAAGAAAATAATTACTGGTGGTTTTCACTCATGCAGAAACAGATGTGTAACATCAAGGCAAAAACATCCCAGCAAAGCTCTTTTAGCATGAAAGAAAGTAAATCATAAACAGCTATGACCTTGAATGTCACTGCTTTAAAAAAAAAAAAAAAAAAAAAGGAGTCAGTATTTTTACATATCCTTTTTCTGTAATCTAGAAAATCTGCTTTAATTGATGCAAAATTTGGGAGAGTTTTATTCGTCATGTTATTAGTATGTATTTTTTCAGTACTGTCTCAAAATACTGTGTCCTGACGAGGATACAAATGACTTATTGTTTTAAAATGACACTAATCAGTTTTCTGATATTGACTGAGATAAAACCCATGAACTGTCTGCCTGTAGCTAATTTTTAGGCTAATAACCAAATCTCAGAGGAAAGAGACCGCAGTGCTGTCCTTCACATCCTCTTCCCCTCATCTTCCAGTAAAGCAGCAGTGTTGCGTAGTGATGGATAAAGCAGGAAAGCCTTATAGGCTCTGCGGGGGCTGATGAATTCTCTTCTCCTCCTCTGAGTATGATCTGACCTCAGGCTCAGCGTGAACTCCTGCATCTCAACAGCCTTGAGCGGTACAGCCCTCCTCAAAGGATCACACAGCCCCGTGGCCAGTACACATGCACCTCCCAGAGGATGGGGAAATATAGTTGTGTAAATGGAGCAGGTTTTTAAACCTTCACTTAACCTTCAGGCTATCCCATTGAGATTAAACCACTGTTTTCCAGCTCATGTAAAATCTGACAACTACAAATATATATGTATTTTTGTCAGTCTGATTAAACTTCAGTATTTGCTTTTTGTGTTGCCTGCACCATTAAAGCATTTTCTATTACTGAATTGATGTGTATTATGTAATTCATAATGCAGTACATTTCCTGGCCAAAAGAAAAAAAAAACCATCAATGCCTGGATTTAACAAACAGGTACACAGTGCTACTTTTGTGGCAGTTCTCAAATTATTTTTTTTCTCTCTATTTAACCTGTCTTAAGTGATTTTTCCCCATTTATTATAATATTATCTCCTTTATTTTCCTTTTTTTCAGTGAAAATCAAGTGTTTTCCTATATTGAATTTACCAATTGTGTAGATGTTTATTAAAGCTCAGATTAAAGTTGATGATTATTATATTAAAAACAAAGAAAACTGAAGAAAAAGGGACTTTTTCAGCAAAGATATCAACAAGTGAACATAAAAGCAAGTGTTTTCCTCTACTGCATGGGTTTTACTGGTGAATCAGTGTTGTAGAAAATGACGGTGTTTCCATGGTAACTAGTGAACATCCAAATGGGTCATATCTGATGACCGTGACAAGATGACACGCTGTAGTTATTTACATGTATGGATAGGATTAGTGGATCAGCAGGTATTAAACAGTTTACATCAGTAGTTGGTTTTGGTCGGTGGTGGCTGTTTGAGTCTTTATGGGTTAATATACTTCAGCTTCAATAAGTTCTTTAACCCAAACTAATGCTGTGAGTGCCTCCTCACTTCTTAAACAACCTCCAGTTTCTTACATCGCATAGAGATTGGACTGTGTTTGAATAGAAAAAGGTGATGTGGTCTGATGTGTCCAGGTCGATCCTGTTACCTGTCATACCTCTGTCCTACATTAAAGGCCTGTGGGGGCGGTGTTATGATCTGGGGTTGTTTCAGTCGTTCTGGGTTCAGGGACGTTATGTGTCCAAAAAATGAGAGCAGCTGAACCTGAACATACTGAATGACCAGGTTTGAACTTTGGTATATTTCTTTGTCCCTGATGGCAGACATATTCCAAAATGGCAATGCCAGGATTCATCAGGCTCACTGTGACAGAGCGGGTCAGGAGCATGAGATGACATTTTCATACGTGGAATATTTGAACTCCATTGAGAGTCTTTGGGATGTGAAAGACAATACTTTATACCAGGGTTCTGAAACTCATTTTCTTTCAGGGGCCACATTCAGCCCGATTCGATCTCCAGTGGGCCAGACCAGTAAAATAATAGCATAATAACCGATAAATAATGACAACTCCAAACTTTTATCTTTGTTTTAGTGCAACCCCCCCCCCCCCCCATTAAATTATGAAAATACTTACTTTTATAAACTATTCAAACAAAAAAGATATGAATAACCTGAAAAAACAGAAAATTCTTAAGAAAAATAAGTGCAATTTTAACAATATTATGCCTCAATTTATCATTTATACATGTGTATTATGGATCGGATCTACAAAGACACTAAACACTTAGTAACAGGCAGAAAATAGTTAAAATTGTGCTTAATTTTCTTTAGACATTTCAGGTTGTTCATATTTGTTCAGGTTATTCACATTTTATTCTTACAGGATAGTTTGTAAATGTAAATATTTTCATAATTTAATGTTATTTTTTGCACTAAAACAAAGACAAATCGGATGTTGTCATTATTTATAGGCATAATGTAATGTTATTTTTTTCACATCAAACCAAGAAGTCATTATTTTTTGTAGGTTTTATGTTATTATTTTACTGTAGATCATTTTGGTCTGTATGTGGAACCTGAACTACAGTGAGTTCCACAGCCTTGACAGTGGAATTTTTGCAGTTTGCAAATTCATCACACAGGCCGGATTGGAACCTTTGGGGGGCTGCATTTGGCCCCCGGGCCGCATGTTTGAGACCCCTGCTTTACACAGTGGTTCGACTCTCCCATTACAAGATGTTGGGGAAAAAAAAGAATGCAACTGTTGATAGAACTACCTGTTGTGACATTGCATGATCATTGTATGACATACAAGAACAAACAGTGAAAATATCCTGTAATCAAAGCTATAGGTGGTCCAAAAAAATACTTATTTATGGCTGAGCAGCATATTAAACACTAATAAGATAGCTCTGTTTATCTGAGATATATTGTTTGTTAAGACAGGACATTATATTGAATATGTACACATGTACTTATTTGCCATTCTACATGGCCTCAACAGGGTTCTCTCAGCCCACTTTAACCTGCAGGAGTATGTGAATTTATAGCCATGGTAACTAAAACTGGTTTAGTAAGAAAAACTGAAATGCAGTGAGCATGTGAAGACAGATAATTGTTTTCCTATTTTCATGTATTTTATGACCTTTTATATACAGTATGTGTTTGTTTGTATTGAAACACTTTCTTTAGATCTGTATAGGATTCTCCAGCTGTAGCATAGTTGCTGGGTTACTGAAAATCTATGACATTTTCTTTTATATACAGTAGGACTGTAAGTTATTATAGAACCTATATACATTTGTCATAAAACCTCAACTTTTATTTGATAAATAATTGTTTCTTAACAGCTTTGGTTTACAACTGAAGTTGCAATCCATCTATATGAGGATATATCAAGATGCATTACCATTCAGTCAAAATATATTCAGATATGATTTTTTTTTTTTTTTTTTTTTTTTTTTCCAGATTGATCTAGTGCATACTATTATTAGACCATCAAAAGTCATCAAAAACAATGGATATGCAAACAAGTACTAACTCCTGTGTGTATCATGTGACTAAAACAGACAGAAAAGAAAACATAGAATGCATAAAAGCGCTGTTTTTGGTAGTACAATGTCATAGCTCAGTGTTTTTCAACCTTGGGGTCGGGACCCCATGTGGGGTCGCCTGGAATTCAAATGGGGTCACCTGAAATTTCGAGTAATTGATTTAAGAAAAAAAATACTAATAATATATGGTGAGTTGAGAGAGACAATAACACTGCATAAAAGACATGACAAACTGTGAAGCTGAAAC
Organism: Sphaeramia orbicularis; assembly: GCF_902148855.1. Lineage (NCBI taxonomy): Eukaryota > Metazoa > Chordata > Actinopteri > Kurtiformes > Apogonidae > Sphaeramia > Sphaeramia orbicularis. The sequence goes on from NC_043965.1 coordinate 35,750,701, forward strand.
TGAAGCACTGTGGTACTGTTTATCTTTCAAATGTTCATGGTGGTCGGTTTCAGATGCTGCAGCTCTTTCATAATTCATAGTTTGAGTTATTGTTTGTTCAGTATTAATTGTCAGCCTTGTAAATCCAAACTGGACTGACTGTACATATCCTGACCAAGGAAAATAAAATTCTCACTTTGTACAGTAATCTACACCTGGCTTTTCTGCCTCTGCCCATAATAATATACATTATATAGACTAAATGTCGTCTAAAATTAACCTTTATTTGCAACATAGTGTAGCAAACTATTACATGATCAAAAACAAATTAATTTTAGCAAAAAAAATGTCTGGGGTCGCCATTTGTGATGTTAAAATGGGGTCGCAAGCCAAAAAAAGGTTGAGAACCACTGCACTAAAGAAAAAAATGTCCCCAGTCTTAGAAGTTAAAAAAACAGTCCCAGCTAATGATACATTTTCATTGCAGTTTGTATCCTAAAGATAGTCAGGCTACACAATTACAGATTACATTTTCAGCCAGTTTTACATAGTAAATTTTTAGCTGCACTCTAGCCTTTTTGTGAGATTCAGTCACATGAGAGTAAATTGATTTAGCTGAAATGGTTTGGTTATTTCTGCCCCCAGGGAACCTTTAGTAACCACAACCAAGGAAAATCAAATTCTCACTTTGTGCAGTAATCTACACCTGGCTTTTCTGCCTCCATCCATAATAATATAAATTATATAGACTAAATGTCTAAAAGTAATGTTGCAAACTATTACATGATCAAATTCATTTTAGCAAAAACATGTCTCCGTTTTGAATGTCTGGGGTCACCACAAATTTGTGATGTTAAAATGGGGTCACGAACCACTGCCATAGCTATAGGTGTAAGAAGTTAAGTGATTTTGGTTATTATCAAAAAAAAACATGGAAAATGGTTAGATAAATTAAACTCTTATGAGCTATTTTTGTTGTTATCATTATATTTGTCCAAACAAATGTACCTTTAGCCGTACCAGGCATTAAAATGAACAAGAAATTGAAGAAAAGAAGGGGTGGTTTAATGATTTTTTCCTCAACTGTATATGTTGCAGTATAGACTGTGTTTCCAGTGTGCTTCCCCTCCTCCTTCATGTCACTGACTCTGTGTTACACCACAGCCCCTCAGCCTTCCCCAGCAGGCGGTAAACTGCACATTACTTTGGGAGGCTCGGAGTAGTCACATTGGTTTTATAGGTTTCTTTTAATTATCCATTAATGAAGACAGAGCGGGAATGGTTCCACTGATCAATTGTGCACATAATTAGATCAAGGATTTTATAGTGGGAAGCGGAAGGGAGGCGGAGAGGAGAGGGAAGACGAGCACATTGAAACAGACAGGTGTTGTGGGCCTATTAGCAGTCATACTCAACGCTTCCCTCACATGCTGCTCTTCAGCCGTGTCGGGCACCAATCAGACATATGGCCAGAGTTTTCAGCACAAAATTAGAACTAAATCAATCATATATCAGAGAAGCACAGGGTCCTACTTTCTGCTGTTGGCCTCACTCACCATGCTCTAAATTTAATATCTCAGTAGGTCTGCTATCATTGGAAATCCAGATTTTCCTAGTCATATCTTGTTACATCATTCATGTGGAACCTGAGTTATGATGCAGTATTTCAGACAGCGCCAGGAGGCAGCCATGCTCGGCAGTCTGCCCATTGTCGCATGATTATGAGACAGCACAAAAAGTACCAAAAAACAGTGAATAGGCCAATAGTAGGATGAGCCATACAGAGGATTGATGGATGGATGCTGCCCCCTGCTGACCCTGAGGTTAATTCTTCCTTTAACTCTTTCTTAAGGAATGTATCTCACAAATTTAAAGCAGAGCACCATAATTATATGATGTATTATTTTGACATTTTCTCCACGACACTTGAGTTGCAAACTACAGATATATAATTAGTATCATTTGAATGATGGGATAAATTATTTCACTTCAGTGAGACATGATGTGTTTTTAGGTGAAAGTAATGATACAGAATAAAGGAAATTTACTATTTATGACAACCATGTGGGGGAAGAAAACTTGTAAATCTCAAGTACACATCATCTATATCTGGCAGTTATCAGTATTTGTGTTAAAATAAATTTAAGTTGTTCCACTGAGTTGGAATACAGATTATTTAAAGTAAATAAAGCACATACTCAAAGACTCCAGGATACTAATTAATGTAAATTATGTCATAAAATACCCCCAAATGGTGCATTTCATGTTTTTCATTTAGGAGCATATTTCCAGTTTTTTGTTTAATTAATCTATTTGTATGATTTGTTTGATAAATTATACAATGCCAGAACAATTTATTGCCCTTGCCCTGTTTATTTATTTATTTATTTATTTATTTATTTATTTTTTAGTTCCCTAGTTTTTTAGTTCCTTAGTTACCAGGCCACAAATGTAAATAAAAATGTTTTCTTAATCTGTCTTCCCTGGTTAAATAAAGGTTAAATAAAACACAAATTATTCCTCCTCTTTGCAGCAGTATTATGTTTGTTATTAGATGACTTACAGTTGGATTGGTGTTACATCAGCCTTAAAAATGCCTACAAACTGTATTTATCAGACATTAACATTACTATGCCACTTTTATTAGTGATGAAATGTATTAGTTCATGGTGTTAAAACATACAAAATTCATAATGTTAAGTAGAGCTGTCATCACATTATAACAGCCAATATAGTTAAGCAGTCAGTGTCATGTAACTATTTCACCACATGAGGTCAGCATTTCCTTAGAAACCTTTTGACTTATTTAGAGGACTATCATGCAGCATGTTAGTCAGTGCACACATTAGATTGTTAGATTTGTACAAATATATGGAGTAACTAATGATTGTGTTCTCTTTAGTAAAAGTGACTACCCAGATAGCAAATATTTTGGCAGTATTATGGCATACATTTGGCATTTTTGGCTTTCTTTTGGCATTATGAAAACCTTTTAGGCTTAACTATGGTATAATTAAGGTTATCCATAATAGATATGGAGGCACCAGCAATATATGAGTTATGAGTTATGGCATATGTCTGGTTAACCAAAAGACTGGGCAAAGAGCGGGATCAAGTATAGGGGTGGTATGACATGTTTATGGCAAGCCAGAAGATTGACTAAAGAGCAGCAACATCTTATTCCATATATGGATGTTTTTTGGCTGTGTTTTGGCATATTTCTGTGCGCAAAGAGCGGGAATTTCTACCCAGAAGAAAACCCCACTTCATTTTAAAAGCATGATCAACACAAATTTTGGGTGAATTTTGGCCTCCTTTTGGCCTCTCTTTGGGTCAGTTTTGGCTTCTTTTTGTCTGGATTATGGGGATTTGGGGCTTTTCTGGGACAATTCTGGCTATATTTTGGAAGTCTGCAATTAGTTTTGGGTGAATTGTGGCTTCCTTCTGGTTTGATTTTGGCTTGCCTATTCTGGGCCATTTAAGGCCCATACAGCCGCCCAGAACTTTGCCAAAATGGCATGTCAGTTTTGGGCCAGATTTAAGCCATAATGATTTTGCTATCTGGGTAATGTTGCTTTAAAGGTACCTGCTATGAGTGCATGACTATAAGGTAACTTTAACTAGTCAAAGGCAACAAAAAGTGGCTGTGATGATTGTTTTTTTTTTTTTCTTATCTGTGTTTTTTTTTTTTTTTTTTTTTTTAAACCAAAAACAGCTTTTTAGTAGTGAATCTAAATTTTGTTCTCATCACAAAATTAATGAAAGCAAGGGGAAATGTTTCTCTGCTCACTCAGTTTCATAAATTCCGAATAAACTAAAAGTCTAACAGATATGAACATTATCACAAAATCAACAGTTTTCATGAGTCATTAGTGTAAATAAATACACATAGGCAGCATGAGAATAATAATGTGTCCTGTTCTGTTTGACAGTGTTGCATACGTGTGCGTGTGCATTTTCCAGCCTCATTAAACTGAATCTGTACTACCTGCTGTAGTCTGTTGTAGTGTGCCTCAACTTTCCAGCCAGGATTACCCCCCACCCCCCTCTGTTTTTCATACCCCTCCTCAGCTGAGCCACACCAGAAATGTTTTATTCAGTGTCATGTACAACAGTAGCGAGATCTGCCTGCATGTCTGATGTGGAATTTGAATACATTTGACACCTCAGTGTGAATGACTTACGTTTAAATGAGATTAGGGTGATGTTGTGTATTCCTCTCAGTTTTTCCTTTAATAGCTGTTTGTTTAACACACTGAAAAGAGCCATTATTTCACAATTGATTTACATGCCAGTGAGCTGTGAGGATATATCATTTTGCTTCAGAGAGGGCCTCGCTTGCAATGCAAATACAGCCGGGTTTGTCTCAGGCTGTAGCTGGTGAGGTCTACGCTGTTGTCCTGCATTCGTTATGTTGTGTGTATATAACGTTATAGCTATAGATTAACATTTGGGGATTTTGGAAATTCCCTTGTGTGCATTTTCTGGTCTGGCTTCATATACTTGGCTGCCAGAGAAGCCCACTTGCAGAGAATCACATTCCACAAATGGTGGAAACTGCAATGATATGAAGCTGCAGAGGGACCATCTGGTGTTCAGAGGCTTTCCCCTAGATATTTTAAATTAGAGGGGTTTAGTTACATTACCATGACACCACAATATACTCTTGTGGCCTCAGTCTGTGGTGTGTCCACACATCTATGTTTCATGTTTGGCTTACATTACCCCCTTGCTAACACACAGACACATACATAGTACACAAACACAGGATGCCACAGGATGTAGTCTTTCCCGGTCAGTGATAATTTCCTGGAAACCTAAGTGACTGAGCAGCATCTGTGCAGTGTAACAGGACTTTATGGGACATTGGGGAGAGGGAGACAGGCATGCTTGGCTTATTCTTCCTGATGCTACTTTTGTCTCGGTTCAAATGCAATCACGACCACAATGAAATGGCACAGAAACACAAACAAGCAGCTCTTCGTGATTGGCTGGCAAGATGAGGTCGAACGCACAATGCAGTCTGCAGCTGTGGTCTTGCTTGTGTTGTGTTGTGTTGTGTTGTGTTGTGTTTTGTTGTGTTGTGTTGTGTTGTGTTGTGTTGTGTTGTGTTGTGTTGTGCGCTGTTTGGATAGTGTTCAGATGCAGGAGCAACAGTATATGCAGCCAAATGAGTGTTGGGTATACTGAAAGGAGAGGTGAAGCATAAAAACCAAAAGAGTTCTGTTTTCTCATTTACATAACACAATGTACGTTAGTATTTCTAGTGTTTGGCTTAGGTTGTTATTCATACAATCATATCTGGATTTCTTCCAAGATCTATTCTAAATACGAGCGTTATGGGCAGATGTAGAGAGTGCCAGAGTCAGAGGCATAAACCCTGCATAATAAATCCTGTGTTCTTATGATAATCGTGTATTTTGCATGTATTTCACTAACCTCTGTTTGTAGTGTTTTGGAGACTATTACTAACTCTACATCACACAGTCTCGGTGTCAGTGTCACACCGGAAACCACACTCATCATAGAATCAGGAAGTGGAAACTGCTTCCAGCATCCTTCTGTTTCTCACAGAGGAAGTGGTTCAGACATACAGTATAATATGACCAGATCCTCTTTGCGGCTTCTGCATGGGCTAGACGCGCTGCAAAACAATATCAGACTAAAGGATAACAATCTTACATTTAGATGAAAATGTAGCTGGATAAAGACTGTTATCTACTCTGAAGCAAAATTATAAAATTGACTTAATCATCATATACCTTTGGTAGAATTACAGCTTTTAGCATATGTACTTGTGTGTAAGAGAATACAAGGTAGATTATATGACATTGCTAAAGGTATTTTATACATTATGAACTATTTTTTCTCAAACGTGTGGAAAGAATAGACCAATACTGATAGAAAACTTCAGTTTGTTACATACTAAACTGCCTTATTTCAAGAGATCCACAGTGGTATAATTAAATAATAATACAGATGGTGCTATATAAGCCTCTATTTAGTTTCATTATACTAGTGGTATCTCTATTACTCTATTCACAACTGCAAGAGCTTTATTTTTGTGCTACAGCATTTAGTTTAGACCTGATTTGCAACTATTTCAAAAGAGAAATGGTTTAAAGTAGTTTTAGGGTGAAAACAGTATTGTGTTCCTGTAAAGCAGTGGTTTTCAACCCTTGGGTTGGGACCCCACATGGGGCTGCCTGGAATTCAAATGGGGTCACCTAAAATATTTAGTAATTGATTAAAAAAAAAAAAAAAAGCTTACTAATAAAAAATATATGGTGAGTTGAGAGAGACAATCACAATACAAAAGACATGACAAACTGTGAAGCTGAAACTGAAGCACTGTGGTTCTGTTCATCTGTAAAATGTTCGTTGTGGTCGGTTTCAGATGCTGCAGCTCTTTCATAATTCATAGTTTGAGTTATTGTTTGTTCAGTATTAATTGTCAGCCTTGTAAATCTAAGCTGGACTGACTGTACATATCCTGACCAAGGAAAATAAAATTCTCACTTTGTGCAGTAATCTACACCTGGCTTTTCTGCCTCCATCCATAATAATATACATTACATAGACTAAATGTTGTCTAAAATTAACCTTTATTTGCAACACAGAATAGCAAACTATTACATGATCAAAAACAAATTAATTTTAGCTAAAAAGAAAAAAAGGTCTCCGTTTTGAATGTCTGGGGTCGCCACAAATGTGTGATGTTAAAATGGGGTCACAAGACAAAAAAGGTTGGAAACCACTGGTCTAAAGAAATCTCCCCAGTCTTGGAAGTCAAAAAACAGTACCAGCTAATGATACATTTTCATTGCAATTTGTATTCTAAAGATGGTCAGGCTACACAATTACAGATTACATTTTCAGCCAGTATTACATAGTAACATTTTAGCTGCTTTCTAGCCTTTTTGTGAGATTCAGTCACATGAGAGTAAATTGATTTAGCTGAATTGATTTGGTTATTTCTGCCCCCAGGGAACCTTTTGTAACCATCGTGGATCTACCAATCATCCGTTGCAGGATATGTAAACTATACAACCTTTTTATTTTAACCTGGTCTGATGTGTCTTATTCTGGGATTCCTGTTCCTTTGTATTACATTCATTTGATTCTGTTCTACAATAGCGAACATTTTCCATTGCAGTGTTGCTTTTTTTTTCTCTTCTCCACATCTCTGTCATGGAACAAAGAGAAATGAACAGCAGCAATTTGAGTTAAAAGGGGCCACAGCAAAGCAGAGCATATAGAGTCATCACGGTTCCAATGAATCTCTGTCCTCTGCTGGCCTTCGCAAACAGGGAGCAACAGAGTGGAAAGGACAGCTCTTTTCTCAGCAACTGGAATACACTGCTGTGCAGTGGGATGCATGGCCTCCCACAATCCACTACAGCTCCATTACTTAGCCAAGAGTTCTCTGGGACACATCTCCACAGTGCATGCAGACACTCTCATTCCAACCTTATAAACCATCGGAGAGGAGTCATCAGCACACAGAGAGATTTACAATGGCCTGGCCCAGGGACCCAGACAGTTATAGATCCCTTTACCTTTCAAGAGCAATTTCACCACAAATAGGATTAAAACTAATGGCGTTTGACACCACCAGGTCCAGCACATTGAATCCATTGGGTTTTATCGTGCTGACATTTCAAAAGGTTGGCCTGTGTGCAGCAGGCCGCTAAGAGATGCAGAGCTGGGTGACATATAGAGGGCCCTGGGGACCCAGGCTTTTACAGCCAGCTCTGGAGATAATGCCCTCCCCTTCTGTGTCCACCACCCATCCAGTTCCATTACAGCAACTTTTATAGACATTAAAACCCAAAGATTGCAAATCATAACACCCCAGTGCACGTTTTCCTGCAGTTTGAGGATGTGAGTTGTTTTTCCGTCTCTGTTTCATGGGTCGGGGCCCTTTGGCGTGACATGCAGCGAATATGTAAACAGTCCTGTCAGTGAAATAATGCTCATTATCTCAGTTGTGCGCAAAGCAATATTCTCCCTGTGTGATCTGTTTACTTCATGAAGGTAAATTAAACCAGGGAATGATTTTCTTCCTCTTTGCTGCTTAATTTCAATTTGTATAAACAAGACTCTTCAAGGTCAGTAAATGAAAGTGGCGTGTTTGGAATGTGAATAGAGCTTGTTGCCTCGGGGATCCTGCGCTATTAAAATGTGCTCATTCAGTACAGTACTTGACCTGAATTACAATTTTAGTGTTGCCTTACTTCATGCTTTGACTGAGTTTACTCCCTGAACTTCCCTGTTAGATTCCGTACTTTCTTTCAGTCGGCTAACAACAGTTTGAGAGGAATATTGCATCAGCCATTTAAATACATTTTCTCCATGCATAACAGTGGGCTCAGAAACATGCCCATACAGAATTTATCCTCTTTGCTTTATTAAAATATGGGTTTTCTGTTTCATTTGGCAAAACAAACACTTCTTTGAGCTGCTGTGCCATTAATCCATAAAACCTTGAGTGTACAGTGTGTATTATGTAGATACAGAACCTGCATAATAGGCTGTTGGAGCACTTGTCACAATACTGTACTTTCAGCAAAACAGGATGCTTAGTATACAAATTATTTACTTAATTTGTGGAGTTCTCTGCTGCATAACATAAATTACATGGCAGTCATCTTTATTAGGATGTCCAGACTGAAAATGGGGCACAAATCACTAGCTGAGATTGAAAACCTAATCAAATTTACATACGGCTTCAAGGCCTCTCTCAGTCTGTGTTCAGTGCTCCCATTCATGCCTGTAAACACCACTTTTCAGAAATCATTACTTTGGCACACTAAACACTTTCCACCCTGAGAACAAAGCGAGTCGGAAAAACGGGAATACATTAGCAAACGAAATGAGATCATAAGCAGCATTTGCGAGGTGGCTGTGAAATCACAAAGCAAGGATGAAATATCTCTGCCTGTGGAGTGTTCGGAGCTGGCAGAGCTGGCAGTTAGCCGCTGTGAATGATTGAACTAATATTTGGAGTTATTAGTTCAGCTACATTTTCTTTGAGAATGAGCAGTGTGGCAAGTCCAGGATGACATAGTTTATGCCGCTGCTGGGATCTCTCAACCAGCAAGCACTTTAAAAAATATCAAAGTGATGAAAATCACTTCAGAACCACTCTTCTGTATTCAAGAGACAATTTTGCTTTTACATTTCACACAGAGCTCAGTCCAGGGCAATGTACTCAATGGATATAAAATGTTTCTGGCTACAGTATTTCTGTAGGTTCAGTGCTCCCAAAATGACTGCAGCCTTAATGCATATCATTATTTCAAGTGTCCTGGCAGATGTCCTTAATGCCCCTTGACTCTCCGTCTACTAGAAAGTTGGCAATTAGAAGTAATCACACTAGCACACACTGAAACATTAAGTGGTCACTTAACCTATACTAAAAAAAGAAAAAAAAAACATATGCTGTCAATTATCCCTACATGCAGATAGTGTTGGGTCATTTCTGATTATAGCCTTTATCGTTATTGAATATAGATTTTCTAATTAGATATAAAGCCAGTAGAGGCTCAACAAGTGTTTGTGATCAGTCATTGTGACCTACAGGACCCTGGTGTGTAAACACTAATGTAGTAATGGGTGTGAGAAAGGATGTGTTATTGATCCCAAACACCTATCAGGATTTTCTTTGAGACATCACTGTGAAAATCTGCATTTCAAAGACCAAAGTATTGAGTAGCTAGAGAGGGGGCTTCACGCTGTTATGGCAAAGTGTCTCTGTCAGACTCACACTGAGGTAGAAACTGCAGCTTTTAAACTATTTTTGCAATTAGTTTGTAAGTCAATATCCTCATATATTTAATCTCAATTTGGCCACAAACAAACATGCTCAGTGTTAAAAATATTAGGACGTGATGCTGTCTCAACACTATACAAGGCCAGATTCCCCCCCCCCCCCCCACTTATGAGTAAACACTGTGGGTTCTTCAGAGAGGCGTTGACTTGACAAAGGAGTTCTGATCCTCAAGTAATGACACGAGGCCTCTGCATCATTATCCGGCAGTTCTACAAATACCACACAGCTGCCTAATGGCATCTTGGCAACAGCAACACTTCACCCAGAGAGAGGGGATGTATGGGAGTAGGGTAAGCGCCATTTACTATGCTCTCATATGGAAAAGTACGGTTGCTATTGTGCCTCATGTGTATGGACACTTTACTGTTTCATCTAGCATAGAGAAACGGTGGTGTTGGTAATTCATGCAGCGAGTCTGGGAGAACAAATGGTCTCATTCAGCAGCACCCACAGGGAGCTTTGATTCAACACTGGCGGTTTCAGATTAGACCATGAGGTAGTTGGCAATACAAACACCAGGTGGCAGTCCAAGTCTTCTCTCTCCAGCCCCCCCACCTACACCCGAAACGATGATGTAATCCTTTTCAGGCCATTATATCACATGGCATAAACAGGCTCTTTGCTCCTCTCCATGTGGATACCCTTTGATTTCCAGTGATTGCTCCTACCATTGTTGCGGTTATCTCCTGCTAGTATGTGGTTATCTTGTATTCATAAGAAACCTCACAGTGTGTCTTTAATGAAATCAAAGTCAGAGCTGATTCTGCAGCGCAGCACAGAGACGAGCTCTCCCATCTGGCCACATATCCACCGACGCTGCTCTCTCATGGATTTTAAATATGGCTGTGACCTTAACAGTAATAAAAAGCAATTCTCACAGCACTAATCCTCTCCTCTGGTCTCACTAGCTCTTAACCTTTTCTGCCACCGAATAAGTGAACTGAGCTGTGAAGATGTGAATATGCAACCCCCACTCCCTATGCACTCCCACTACACTAACCCCCCCCCCCCCCCCTCCACTCACACATACACACACACTCTCCACCTCCTGTAAAAAATCAGCGCCTAATAATATTGGCTCAGCAGCAGACAGATTACAGCAGGAGGAGAGCATCTGCTGGAGGGAGAAACAATATGACGGCTTCCTCCCTGGGGAGCAGTGGCTGTAAAAGACAATCAGAAAGAGACAGAGGGATGGAAACAACCAGGCTTTCTTGAAGAAACATGTAAGCATCACAACCACAAGTCCCCAGGGAGAGTGTGGAAAGTGAGAGGGGGGATTTGTTTCCACATCATTGTCAGTCTGTGTACTCATCTAATATGCATGTCACTTATTCACCACCAACCAAACAATATTGTTTTAGTCCACGCTAATCTGATATGAAAGCATTTAACTTGCCTTGGGTTGTTTTTGCTTTTTTCTAGCAGGTTAAATGTGAGATTTATTTGATAAAAACAACATTTAGCTTGCAGGTACTGACATGTTGCATTGCCCCAAAAAAAAAAAAAAAAAACACTTAGATTTCAATTTACTTACAGCAAGTTGATCTCACCTTCACTTCTGTGATAACTGAATTCTGTTGAATGAGTACCTTTCTTTTCATTTTAGCGTTGCTTGGCTTGAAAAACTGCAGTAGATGTAGTATTTGTGCTTTTTTGCAGAAGGCAGTGGGAAATAAGTTGTGTTCAGCTATTTCGTCAGAGGTCAAAGGTCATGAGCAAAGTGAGGTTCCTATTTAATACATGGCCTGGACTGGTGGGAGGATGTTATGAAGCACTAAAACAGGGCACAATGCCAGCTGGTAATGGAGCATGTGATGTCAGAGTGGCTGCTAATGCACTTTGCACGCTTTTCACTACTGTTGTGTGTGCACAGAGATAATCTGTCTGTGGAATTGTCTGTATGAATGTGTACTCAAAGTATCTAGCAGAGAACCACGCAGAGGAATGAGCACGCTGTCTGTCAATGGGAGTTCACACTCAATGTAAGGAGACTAATTAGCAGCCACTTTCACTTTTTATTTGGTCGAACATGAGATCACACCCTGTGGTGGACACCAGTATAACCTCTCCTGTCTACTTCCTGCTTAAAGGAGATTTGAGGTTTTATTTGACAGGAAACAGCCCATTTCTGCAGAGGGGTTAGTATTTATGAGCCTGTGTTAAAGTCCTTGTTTATTTTACACATGTATCTCAACACTACATAACACAAAAAACAATATTTTGCCTGTAGTATAAAACAAATATGCAGTTTTAAGTATTAACTACTGATAAGGGTTTGATTAAGCCTTCATTGTCAAACATCTACTGAATAAAATAACAGTAATAAACACTTTTCTAATTAAAAGATTAAAAACAGATTGAAACTTAAACTTTAGCAAAGCTGAATAAAAACATGGAAAGCTGCCTGCAATTTAAAAAAAAAAAAAAAAAAAAAAAAAGGCATTTATTAGAAGAACGTAGCTGTGCCAAGTACAAATTAAGTTGTTTAACACTGTTTTATGTAAGTTATAAATGATCATATTGGCATTTTAGAGCATTATTGAAACTGTCAGATGCTTTAAACTGTCATTTTTAGAGTGGTAATATGTGTAAATCGTTTTGTGTGTGAAGTGTGAAAAAATGTCCCTCTCTATCTGTGTGTGTGTATCAATGGTTTTCCCTCTCAGTGGAACTCACCACCTACAAAGGTTAATGAGCTTAAACACAGCTCAGAGTGAGCTCATTAAACAGACCACAGAGACTGAAGAGGGGAGAGGAGAGGGAGGACAGGCGAGGGGGGAGTAGAGGGAGGTGTTAGAGTGGATTGTTTGCAGTCACTGAAGGTATTTTGGAAGATGTCACCGTTTTAGTCTCAGCAATATTTGAATGAATGCGCTTATTAATTTTTATGACAACATAGATGGAACTAGTCTTTCTTTTCAACCTCTTCTGTTTTGGCTAAAATCAGACTAATGTGAGGGGGAGTTATTCCTAAGTGGGCAGGCTGGGCCATAACAAACATGGTAGATGACTCAGAAAAACTGGACGCCAGTCTAGTTTGCTCCTCTGACTCTTTTGGCTCTACAGCAGAAGTGGAAAACCAAGTAATACAGAGTGTGCCTCCTATGTTCAAGAACTTTACTGTTGAAACTAAAATGCACTGACAGGGCTGGACATATACTGCAAAAATCAAAATCTTACCAAGTGTATTTTTCACATTTCTAGTCAAAATATCTCATCACACTTAAAATAAGATATAATCACCTAAAGAGTAACTTGTAAGTGAGATATAAGAACGTATTTTTAGACAATAGATCTTGAAAAAGATGACCAACTCACAAACTTATATTTTGCACTCTTTATAAAACTGTCTATTTTGCACTATGTATAAAACTCTATTTGCACAACAGTAATACACACACACACATGCACACACACACCTACACCTACACACACACACACACACACACACACACTCACACACCTAAACATATATTTTATGTCTTACAGACTGTATTCTCGTACATATCCACTCACTGCATAAAAACTTCAATTTGCACTTTCTGTACATATTGCGATGTAAAACCTACTGTAAATAATATATACATAAACATATTTTTAATAGATCCACACATCCACTCACTGTATAAAAACTCCAATTTGCTCTCTGTACATATTACATCCTAAATCCACTGTAAATCTTTACCCATTGTTGTCTTTGTCTCTAGTCGAATGTTTGTCTACATTATATCTACGTCCACATGTTGTCTGGGTTCATGCCTGTATGTCTGTATGAACTGTATTTTGTGAGCAATGTAAAAACCAAAGCCAAATTCCTTATATGTGTTCACATACTTGGCCACTAAAGCTGATTCTGATTCTGAAAATCTTACCAAGATAATTTTCACTTGTTCCATTGGCAGATTTTTTTTTATTTTTTATTTTTTTGCTTGAATAAAGCAAAAAAAAAAAAAATTGAATTAAGAAAGAAATCTGCTAGTGGAACAAGTGAAAACTATCTTGGTAAGATTTCCTGAAATAACATTTTCAAGATCTATTGTCTAAAAATAAGTTCTTATATCTCACTGTAAACTTACTGTTTAGGTGATTATGTCTTATTTTAAGTGTGATGAGATATTTTGACTAGAAATGAGAAAAATACACTTGGGAAGATTTCGATTTTTGCAGTGTAGATGATTGGGTTGATAGTAAAAGCATATACAACTGTTAAATACATGGTTTTTCTCTCATTTCTCAGTCAAATGTTCTAAAACACTGGAAAACTATCATTATAGCTTTGACAGCTTTGAGTGCTGTCATTTTAATGGCCTGTATTCAGATGACAAGCAGATCCCATTTTGATTTAACACTTCACCTAAAACCGAACACCCTTATAAAGCATGTTACACAAAAGCAATATTTGCAAATTGCAGCATTGAGTTTTACTGTATATAATATTATTACTGTGAAACTTCCTTTTGATACAGTTTGTGGCATATATCCTATTAACAGACATGGATTTTGAGTAATTAGCAGTGTAATGGTCCACACACACGCACACACACACACACTGTAAATCCACTTTGAATGACTCGTGGTGGTGGAAGCCAGAAAGGCTTGGTGTCTAATTATCGTAAAGGACAGGCTTTGTCCAATAATCAAGGATTGCTGAGCCAATCAACCCAAAAGAATAGGCATTTATGTGAATGCTTGCTACTAATCTGAGCAGATATTGCTTTAGTTATGTGCTGTTACACTGTGTAACTTTATAATTCCTCTGTTTGATTGCAGCATAGTGCCTTCTGTTCACACCCCTTCAATACTTGGCTTTGTGTGTGAATTAATTAAACTGAGATTTTTACTTCAATATGTTTGTGAGGACTGAGCTTGAAATTAACACTCTCTGTATTAGGCTCTAGCATGTGAAAAAACAAATCTATATTTGTTTAAACAAATCAAAACTGCAGTATTTATTCTATCAGTTCAGTGTCCTGTATATCTGAAATATTTAGGACCCACAAGCGACTCCTGAAAGCCAAGGAACCAGAGCCAGAGGTTTCCAGCTGAACAGAACATGCGTGATCAGCACATTTGCTTCGGATAAATGAAGGCCCCCAAAATGCCAATTAACCCTGCGACCCCTGTTAGGCATTAGTAAGGAATACTGCTTAATCCATGTCTTCGACTGAGCTGTAGGCTATATGCAGTACAGCACAGCTACTAATTGATTAATCGATATTCAATCAGCAGTTATTTTTATAATGGATGTATTGTGCATCTGTTATATGATATAGTGATGATATTTTCTTCTCAGATGAGACAATTAGTCAAAACACAAGACACCAGGGTTTTCCAGGCTCTGTCTGAGATCAAGCATATTCCTAAATTTGGAAAAGACAAGGTGGGAAATTGCTGCCCTTGACAATAAAAATGTACAAGAAAATGTCATATTATTGACATGTCATCAAAGCTGGCATAGATTATAAATAAACTTCCAAAAAGCTTGAACATAAAACGTAATAGTGATGATAACAATAATGATAGATAGATAGATAGATAGATAGATAGATAGATAGATAGATAGATAGATAGATAGATAGATAGATAGATAGATAGATAGATAGATAGATAGATAGATAGATAGATAGATAGATAGATAGATAGATAGATAGATAGATAGATAGATAGATAGATAGATAGATAGATAGATAGATAGATAGATAGATAGATAGATAGATAGATAGATAGATAGATACTTTAAGGGAAATTCAAGTATTCAGCAGAGAAGAAGAAGAAGAAGAAGAAGAAGACATTCCATATTCCTTCTATTTTCATTGTATACACAGAGCATACACAACAAAATTCTGATGGGCTTTATAGAGACGGAACTTCTTGAGTAAAATAAAAAGGAAATATACAATATGAAATGCAAAATATTTAAATAGTATTAAATAAAATAAAAATAAAAAAAAAACAGTAAAAACACACACACACACCAAGTGCAACCATTAGATCTGGGAACAGTCATTTACTTAGTCTTGATGCTCTTCACATTGATTTGACGTTTATTTTACGTTGGCACTGACCAAAACCACCTCAAAACCTACAACAGTAAGGAAACCCTGGGCACAGAACTCAAACATCTTTAGGGTTTGGACTCTTGGTTAACAGGACTCTCTTGACTTCTCCAAGTTAAGTTAAAAGAGATTTTGGTCACTTTCTAAAAATCTTTAATAACATAATAGACTAATTAACCAATCAATAAAACAATACAATGACCAATATATAATAAAAATAAGGAGCTATGTGCACTGATAACTCTAGTATATTTGTTGCTGAACTGTCTTTTCCATTTATTTTCTATCACTATATTCTGCTGACAAAAAAGACTTACTCATTAGGAATATTCTTTTCAAGGTCATGCTGAGCTGCAAATGAGATATTCTCTCTGCCTGATACTTTGACAGGATGAAGTTAATTAATAGGATCATTCCTGCTGTAATTTTAATTCTTTGATAGTCTTCTTCAAAATGAATGTCTCTAAAATTCTGCAAAAGCAGGCAGAACGGAGACAAGCTAATGAAGCCTAGTATTTTAAGTGCTCAGACATACAAAATTCAATATTTTATCTTTTTTTTCCCTCAGTTTAGTGTCACATGAAAAAGATTATTTTATGCAAACAGGTTTCACTTTAGTAGATATTTAAAACACAGCGTGTACAGGAAATATCTAATAAAGTGGATAGTAATAACAATGGCTATTGCAGTAGATTATAACAATGATCATAGTTAACCAAATCCAGTAACAAAAGCTTACATCTGGGTGCTTCTATGAAACTGGTCCCTAAAAACAGGACATGGGGGCTAAAAATTCAAACCAGATGTAGACTAATGTTATGAAGCAAGTTTGGAAGCACTTTGGGTCTATTTTAAAAATAAATATTTACTAAGATAAAAGAGAAACTATTTTTCAGATAAAACACATTTTTATATTATTCCACATTATATTTAATACAAAAATCTGCATGTAACACAGTCAAAAGGACACAAAAATTACATGCTATTTTTTCAAATAACTTTTTATGCTCTCACAGGTGCATTTTGGGAATTGAACTAATTATGCAAGGCGGAGTGTTTCACAAAAATGACTGCTGTTGCAAAATCATTCGCGATTTATATGCTTTTAAATGGGCAGGTTCTGCATGTAACACAAGTGGACACGAACTTGACACAGTGTCTTTATTTACAGTGGTATATAAGACTATTTCAAGCCACATTTTCCAGATAAAATGGCACCTGGGTAGCTTTTACTGTCCCAATTATGGTCCTTTTTTTTTGGCCTCTATATTTTATTAAAAATTCATTAATTTTGAGATGGCTCAGACCAAGAGTATAATTTTTTTGCATTTACCTGAGGTCATCATTAGGTACATCCTGGGGGGAAATATGTCTAAATTTCTCTTTTATTATTGGGTCTAAAAAAGCTGCCAAAGTGCCAGGTACCAAAATGTACCCAGTTTCATAGAAGCATCCATCTAGATTTAAAGGCTTGTTCAGATACATTTTTACATAATAGTTAAGGTTGTTTGGCTCATGCCTGTCAAATGTCTTCCTGTTTTTTTAAGTTCTTCCCCTATTGCTCAGTATCAGTATTTATCATGATTATGTTCTCATTCAATAGTAGTCGAGTATCTCAGTAAAGAGTTTAAACATTATTTGTGGTTATTAGATTCTAGAGGTGTATTTGTTTCACAATTTGAATTTACAAGGAGTACCTGAATGCACCATGAGGTTCCTTTTCCTGTTCTGTACATCTCAAACTCATACAGAAAGCAGCAGGACAGAAGCAGGTCACCTGCAATGAAACCAAAATGCAGTGCACACTCCCAGCATAGTTTTTTTTTTTTTGCTACAGGACTACTTTTGTATAATCATTTATCTGCCAGTGTGTCTGACAGCTTTCTGAGCTTTACTCCCCAAGCAGAAAATCTATCCCAGTGCTGCACTCGGCGGGTGTCGCATTTATTTCTTCAGTGTGATGGTCTGCTAGATCTGTCCTTATTGAATAAAAATGTCCACAGCTTATCGTTCTCCTTCTGATCCCATTTTGAGATTGTTTTATCACTGAGCCCTATATACACACCATATGGTGTTGGACTAATTCAGATAAGTGAACATTAATAAATAATCCTCCCACATGACTTCCTGCGCTGATGGGAACATATTTCAAGCACGCACACATATGCGTACACCACGACAGGCAGTGACCTTCTAAATGAGAAGGAAATAGCAGTGCAGCAGGTGAAGAGTGTTGGAGCCGGCAGGTGGCCGCCTGCCAAGGGTCACAAGGTCCCAGTGTTTACTACTGTGTCGCAGAGATAACCTGTGATGTGATGGAGGCTGATGGGCCTCATTTCCACAACAATAAAACAACACTACTGACATGTGTCAAACACTTTCCACTTCTCTGAATATAGGAACTTTCCTTTGAAGGTACCCTTTTTACCTTTCAGACACAGATAAGTACATTGATCAAGTTATAGTTTTAAGTACACATTTTGAGGTACTTGTACTTTATGTGAGCATTTCCATTTTATGCAATATCACATACTACACATGCCAAAAGTGAATATTGTACTTGTTACATGACAGCTCTGACATCTTTAGTTACACTGGTCTACAATCAAAATGCTTCCAGAATAAACTGAAGTTAAACATTGTGCTTAAAATTCTCCTCACTCTTAAAGTAAACAACCTTGTCTACAAACCCTGCTGGATTAACTGAAAATGAAACATCACAAAGCTGAAAACGGATTTTATGAGCTGATTAGACAGATACATGGTTCTCATAGGACAGATAAATATATGATGATCTCACAGAACATGAGTTACTTTTAATGTGATCATTGTGCAGTGTAAAAAAACAGTTGAAATGAGGTCAGCATAAGCATCTACAGCAGTAAAACAGCAATAAACACATCAATGCAGCAGTAAAATAAATCTAAATTGTTGTACTTTTCATTAGACATGGATTCAATAATAAATGTAACTACTTTTCATACTAGAAAAAGGGTTTGCTGATAATACTTAGTGAACATAAGGTTCTGCAGAACAATTACTTAAATTTACTAGTATTTTACTAAAATAAAGGATCTGGGCACTTCTAACATTTAATTTAATCATCAGTTTTATTTTTCATCATAAATCCACACCATGTATTTTACAGTTGTTTCCTCCTGTTAGGACATGCACTGGAGAGAAATAATAATAATGATAATAACGATCAAGTATATGGATGTTTTCCAAGATACAAGCTGTCAGCATCTTTTCTACTTGACCAGTCTTGGGAGTAATATGTTACAAAAGTAATCCAGTACAGAGATGGATTACTTTTTTTTTTCTTCTTCTTTTTTTTTCTTTTTTCTCTTTTTTTCTTTTTTTTTCTTTTTGAGATGGATTACTCTTTGATGTAACGCAGTAGTGTAAGGCGTTACTAATCAATTTTCAGTAATATTTTACTCAGTACGTTTTATTTATTTATTTATTTTGCACACAACAACAAATTAAACATTAGGACAAACAAAGAAACAGATAATGCAGGTGAGATCAGAAAACCTCATGGGGCTTATAAAATTAATCTCACCTCATTACAACATTAACAAAGACAATAAAAATGTAATTTAATTTTATAGCGCTTGCGTTAGAACACATTTTTCACCCATAATTTAATTGCTCAAATGAAAACAAAAATGAAACAGCTAGAACATCATGTTCTATTGCGCATGCACCATTTATGACAGAAGTCTGTATGTAACTCAAAAGTAATACAGGAGTCATGTAATGCATTACAATTCTGAGACAGTAATATTGTAAGGTAAGGAATTACTTTTAAAGGGCTCGTATTTTGCTAAACCCACTTTTATTAGTCTTTGGTATGTTTATTTGTGTATTTGGACCCTAATAGTTCAAAAAGTTTGAATTTGAACCCTCCAGGTGCTGCTAAGTTATCTTTATATCCATTTTGGCAAAAATCGAGTGGATTTCCACAACCTGTTTTAATTGCTGTTTAATATGTTACATTTATAACTAGTTACATCATAACATTTGCACATATAAGGTCCAGACTTCCGACGAACATTTCTCTGAGTACAACATAATTGTTTGTCAGCAGCAGCCGTTGTAGTAAAAACTGAAAATATGTCCAAACTTTGAGGCGATTACCTAAAATGTTTAGTTGTTGGTTGAACAGGACAGAGCAGCACAGCCAGCAACCTGGAGGGGGTGGGGCCTGAAGGTGCTCATGTGCATTTAAAGCGCCAGCGCTCAAAACAACTTTTCTGGTGTCATTACTCAGAAATAGGGTTGAAGATGGACCTGTGAAGTTGAATTAATGAAGAATTCAGACCCAAGCATAGCATTTACAGTTTATGTAGACCACAGGGAAATGTTTTAAAATGCAAAATTCCATTTAACAAAAGCTAAATATCACTCCTTTAACTAATGGTAACAAGTAATATGTAATGTATTATAGTTTGGAAGTAACTTGCACAACACTGTACTTTTATGCATACAATTCCAGGTGCATACAGGTTGAACTATGGAACATAAATATATCAAAGCTGAAGGAAATCAGCAGGCTGTTTGCATCATTTATACACTATATACAGTACAGGAGTATTTTATGACATTTTAACTGAGGAAAATGGAAAGTTATGATAGATTAGACACTTGATGGTGCAGGTCACAGCACAGTGTTCCCAAGAAAATCTCCCTTGTTACCGTCTTGCTACTCCTCCATCTTTTATGATCGTCCTGTCTGTGCAACAGTTCATGCAGGTACAACATCAAAGTGGGAACAGAAACGATGAACGGAAACGGCCTGGTGGAAAACCTTAAGTTGAATGAACCTCTTGCAGAAAAAACATAAGACCTTACACATGTATTAGTGATCATTCCAACACGAGCACAAAGAGCTTTTCATGACTTCATATTCCAGGCATGCTCCAGTGGGTGGAAAACAAGGAGGAATCCAACCAGGGTGCAATCAATACCAGAGCTTTTATATGTTGGTGGGATTTTGTAGGGTAGTAATCTCTTTATAGATTCATCAGCTGTTGGTCTGGTGTCCACACTATGACCATAAGGAGATGAACAAAACGAGCAGAGAAGCTGAAACAGAAAAGGAGGAGGAGGAAGAAGAAGCACATGGGGCTGTGACTGTGTTCCACTACCCAGCTGCAACACAAACATCAGCACTTATTCTGGGTTCAACTCCTAGGTGGTCCACCGAGAGCCATATTTCAAGTCTCCTCCGACAGACTTACAATGTCGACAGCAGAGATATTTCACTCACAGACTGAAGCTGGATGTTGACTTTGCAATAGAGGGAGCCGTTAACAACCATCGACATAAGGACCACAGACTCAAGGAATCGCTCCCTGGAAAGCTGCACTTAGCTCCACGTGCCCATTTTTCAAGAGCAGACTGAATTCTGTCGTCTATAAATTTCCCCATAAAGGAGCTTTTGTGTGCGTGTGTGCGCATTCGTGTGTGTGCTCTACGGCTTTTTCAGCCGCTATGCAAAGCATTCCTTTAACATACTGGATAATATATTCATAGGTCTCTTTTACCCTCATGCATAACACAATGCAAATCCTCGGGGCTTCTATTAATTAAGACCTGCTGAACACACATTTACACACATGGTAGCATGTTCTGTAAACTACCAGAAGAGCTCTACCGGCATTCATGCTTTGCAGCATAGCCCTAAGAAACCGTATCCTTTGTTACTGTTAGCACTGTAAAAGCTAGAGGTAGAGGCGAGTTCAAAGTTCTCGGGTCTCTGTGGGGATGAAAGAGGCTGTCATGAAAGCACCAAGAGGGCCTCATCCATAATAAAGGCAGGGAGGAGGTGAATCATCAATGCAAGGAGATCCCATCTGCTAGCTAAACAAATTTCAAGCATGGCCTTATTTTCACATTGTTTTCCAGGACACTGAGTCAGTTTTGCGATAATATTGTCAGTTGTCGCTGTAGTCCTACTGTATGTGCCGGTCCTGATTAAATATGAAACAAAATATAATTCCAGCAATAGCTTCTAAGTCAGTATATACTGTATATTTAGTGATTTACCCTGAACTCTACATGGAAAAAGCACAAAGCAAATGTAGTTTATATGCAGCTTCTGACTACACACACACACACACACACACACACACACACACAGAGAGAGAAATAACATAATGTAAGCTAAAAATATGTAATACTTCCTACTTAATACAGTAAAAGCATCCCTTTTACCATTAGTTCCATTCTGCTGCTGGACCTCTGTCATCTCTGCAGAAAATCCAGTCTCTGTGAGTCAGAGTGAAGGTTTTAGCATTCTGTAACATCACTACCATATAACAAACTGAATCTAGTAAATGTGTGCAGCGTGTTCCTTTTTGAAATTACTTACCACTGACAAAGCAGGTAAAAAATGACTCAGCTTCCACTCTATAAGGCAGCAGATAAGATGGCAAGATAGAAATCTAAAGCAGCAGACACTTAGAAGGAGATGCAAACTTACTCCTATTACTGTATTAACAAAACGTGTAACTGCGACTGGCTTGTTTTATGCAATTTATTTTAAAGTTTGTAAAACCCCAGTGATATCCTAATGATCACTTACCCATTAGTCTGTCCATGCTTATGCACCTGAATCACTTCCCTCACGGTGAACAACTGTGAAGATGACTCCATCATAAAAACAGTCCACTTGTTTACGTAACAAACTGAAACATCAGCCTTTTTGGAAATTTTGACACGAAGTGCATTGTGGGAATGGGAATTCCACATAGCAGCAATTTCACTGTCTCTTCGCTCTCTCTCTGAGTGCTGAACCCAAATGTCACCTTTACCTCCACTGCACTTTGCAACAAAATTCCCAAAAAGACCTGAGTGACGTTTTGTTTGTTATGTAAACAAGCAGACTGTGTTTATGTTGGAGTCATCTTCGAAGTTGTTCACCGTGAGGGAAGTGATTCAGGTGCATAAGCACGGAAAGACCAATGGATTAGTGATAATTACGATATCACTTTGGTTTTACAAATTTGAAAAAAAAAAAAAAAAATTGTGATGAAAGTCATATGCTGCTTCACACCAATTTTCAGCTGCAGTTCAGAATCTTGTGTTAGCTTTGTCCTCAGTACCTTATAATTCTGTAGAGTGAAGTAAACAGCATGTACAGTACATACCAAACAAACACAGATGAATATGTAAATCAAAAAATAATGTTAATAGTAATAAAACACTTAAGCAAAGTCTAAAAAAGTATAAAGTCCAGGATGTCATTGTGAAATTACTGGAGTAAAAATACAACACTGATGACCAGATTAACACCACCAGAGTAAATTCACAGGAAACACCATTTGACCCTTTATCACGTCAACTCTTTGCTGACAGATTGAGATTAAATTGATCTCATTATCACTAGAGTTACATTAACTCTGATCTGCTTAAACCCTCATTCAACACCAGAAAGTTAACTCCTCTGAATCTGCCAGATACACATGATAAAAGTTCATGAGAGCAGAGCCAGATTTGACCTAAAACCAGGTAAATGTCAGGAAAAACAACCAGCTTTGTGTTTTTTTCTCTGGTACTGTACCTTTTTTTGTTGTGAAATTCTATTGTTTTAGGCCATATACAATTCAGTCAGAATCAGCATCAAAAGAAAAACTCACTTCACAAACTGTAAACAGCTCAAACATTGACCAGCATCATTCCAGTTAGACTTCCTCCCACTCTCTGTTTCAGTGAAATCCAATATTTGTCTTCATCATATCTTAAGGCCACTAATGTGATTGAAATATAACTGTCCAATACCATATTTCTACTCTCTTGTTTCTATCTTTGAGCACGAGTGTTCTCTTAGGGTAGTGAAAATACCACCTGTGCTGCTCAAAATGAATATGTTAATGCTGATATATTTGACATTTATTAAGTGAGTGAAGATGAGGGGTTTGGTCTGCCTGCAGCTCTATAGTCTGCTTTCGACTTGAGTGTTTCAACATCAAGGCCACTGCCAACGAGATTCCAGAGGTGTTGAGGTGCTTTTGTTGCCCTAATTATTTAGTCATAATCCCAACCAAAAGGTTATTAACAGCCCCAAGAAGGATGATTATGAAAATATGCTATTGTAGGGCAGAAAAGCCCTTAGGTCCTGTCAGTCAGTGGCAGACTTGATGCTGTGCTGGCTCTGGGATCACAGCTGCGTCTTGTCTGCTGGCATGTTGTGAGTGTGTGTATGTGTGTTGGAGGGTGAGTTTGTGTGTAAATCTGGTGGTTTGTCAAGTACGCACATGTTTCTAGTGAATGAATTAATGCTACATAAGTGTGTCAATGGTCTCTCATCAGCATACATTTAGTTTTGAATCGTGTTTCATGTGATGTGTAACATGCCTCGGTTTGGTTGCATACATCTTGCTCGTGGAAACTGTGTTGTAGTGTTTCTAATGTGGGTTGGGAGTTATTTCAGAGTGAGGGATTGGCTCATTGGCTGCTGCTGTGATGACATCACCGCAGACTCTGAGGACCAACAAGCTTGCCAGGATTTGTCTGTGACTCACGCTCAGTCTACAATCTGTAATGTGCCAGTTTACAGCACACAGTCAACAAACACCAGGCTTATATTATATGGCACAATGAAGGAACACATGGAAGAGGCTACAAAGGGCCTGTGTGCCCATCTGCACTGTGGACTGAACTGAAGATTCCTCATCACACAGTGGTCCTAGTGGCAAAAATCACTTCACTGGTTGAGTTAGACTTCATTATTGGTTGGTAGGTGGAGGCAATAGGTGATTCTCACTATCAAGTTCGTCGTGTTCAGTCTTGCAAACTCTGTGAAGTTGGTCTTGGGAAGGATGGCCTGGGGCACCAATGGGGGGGGGGGGGGGGGGCATGATAAATTCATGGGGCCCAGCATTTGCTTTACAGAAGCTAGTTAGCATGATCCCTGTGATCAGCAATGGCAAGGTAAGCTAACATTTATGACTAGTTAGAAATTGCAGATGTATCTACTGGTGTCCTCAGTGCCACACCCCCTGTTTGAACATGTACAGGGTGGGGAAGCAAAATTTACAATATTTTCAGGCAGGGATTGAAAGACAGTGTATGACCAATTAGTTTATTGAAAGTCATGAGAATTTATTTGCCACAAGAAAATTTACATAATAGAAAATGTTTTTGTTCTATGTGTCCTCCTTCTTTCTCAATAACTGCCTTCACACGCTTCCTGAAACTTGCGCAAGTGTTCCTCAAATATTCGGGTGACAACTTCTCCCATTCTTCTTTAATAGTATCTTCCAGACTTTCTCGTACTAGTTTTGCTCATAGTCATTCTCTTCTTTACATTATAAACAGTCTTTATGGACACTCCAACTATTTTTGAAATCTCCTTTGTGTCACATCTGCCACCAGACATTAATCTGGTTTTGTCTGTCTTGTGTGTTTTGTCTGTCACTTCCTGTTTTATTTTGTTAAGTTCTCTTCATGTGTCATGTCTGGTGTCTTTGCTTCCTTTCCCTAATCAGTTCCACCTGTGTGTGATTACCTGTCCCCGCCCTGATTTGCTCCGCCTGTGTCTCATTGTCTTCCCTCCCTCTTGTGTATTTAAGCCCTGTGTTTTCCCCTGTCCTGTGCCACTTTGTATTGCCTAGTGTATTACTTACCAGCGTTTTTTGGATCCTGTTTGTCTGCCTGTTTTTGACCTGGATTGTTTTTCTGGACCTCTGCCTTTCTGCCCGACCCCTGTCTGTGCCTCTGCTGCCGTTTGACTCAACGTGTGTTCGACCTATTGCCTGTTTTTCTGGTACGTGAGCTTGTCTAATCCCAGTGTACTGTTGCCTCTCCGTTTGCCTCACCGTGTATGACCTGGCCTGTTTTCTGACATCCCTCTGCTCTCCCCTAGTTGGATACCCGATGTGTGTTTTCGGTCCAGGCTGTGAGGGTCCGTCTCCGGTTCGCCTCACAAACCCTGAGAAGAACCCTGAACTCTGTAACCTCAAGAATCTGTATTCTAACACAATCCTTGACTTGTCAGTTAAACCTGTGTTTAATAAACACTGTAAACTTTTACGTCTGCTTCCGGGTCTTGCATTTGGGTTCAGTCACCGTACTCATATCGTTACACTTTGGTGTGACGAGTGCATTCAGCAAATCACACACTCTTTGACGTTTGCTTTCCTGATTACTCAAATGGGCAAAAGTTTCTGAAAAGGTATGGATAATAGTGTTAGGTATGA
Source organism: Sphaeramia orbicularis (assembly GCF_902148855.1). Classification (NCBI taxonomy): domain Eukaryota; kingdom Metazoa; phylum Chordata; class Actinopteri; order Kurtiformes; family Apogonidae; genus Sphaeramia; species Sphaeramia orbicularis. Next base: position 35,776,782 of record NC_043965.1, read on the forward strand.
TTATGACATCAATATATGTTTGGTTTCAAAACAATTGACGTAGTGCCTGCTGAGAAAAAACTAAATGTTCATTGTAAATTTTGCTTCCCCACCCTGTAAAATCTTGAAAAAAAAAAGCAAAACATTCCTGCTGGGATTCAAACATCGTCGACCAGAGCGTTACTTACTGAGCTATCCATCCACATGTACTTTGGGTGGGTGGGGGGGTATACTGCGCACGTGCCATTTATGACGAGCGTCACATTGTTTTATTTCAAGCATTTACAGAATACATGCAAATTCCAAAAAAAAATCATTCTTCTATACTCAAAGGAGTGGGAAGAAGAAAAACTTATTTAATCACACCCACATTCTCATCATCAAATAACTTAACATAATAACATTTTAAATACTCACTCCTGTCCTTCAAGCCAGAACAATGAACAAAATAGACCTAAACCAAATTAGAATAAACTCATTTGATAGTATTTACATTGCACAACCAAAATGTGTGTAAACAAAAAAAAATAGAAACAGAGTACATTCCTGGTGGTGTTACCGCGGGTAACAGTTAACCATCAATTTACATGATAATTACATACCAATAATGGTAAAAACAAAAAACTGCAATACCTCAAGTGGTAAAGAACAGCAATAATTACATACCAACAACGGTAAGAAAAAAAAAAACAAAAAAACTACAATACCACTAATGATAAAGGGCAGCACATACCAGTGATGGTAAGAACAATAGCAGATGGTAAAGGACTACACATACTAACTAGATGAGGAACAACAAGCACACATTAACATTTAAGTCAGAGTATTTATGGAACATCAGTATTCAGACTCTCCATCTTTATACTAAGACCAGACCATATTTTTGTATAGCAGTTTAAATCGGTGGATATTTTGGCATTGCTTGTGTTGGATGTCCAAACTGTTCCAAAGTTTCACTCCACATACAGACACACAAAAGCGTTTACGAGTGGTTCGAAATTTGGGTAATACAAAATCTCCAAAACCTCTCAAATTTCTCTGTATGTAACTTAAAAGTAATACTGGAGTCATGTAATGCACAACACTTCTGAGACAATAATACTGTAAGGTAAGGAATTACTTTTAAGTAACAGTAACACGTAATCTGTAATGTATTACAGTTTGGAAGTAACTTGTACAACACTCATTTCCACTATTGGCTCTTCAATATTGTTTGTATGAGGTTAGCTTTATCGTTACCAAAGTTATAAAAGATTTGCTTTGATGTTAACAACATGGTTTGATAAAGGTTGAAGTGTCGATGGATTTTTAAAATACTTATTTAGTTGATTGTTTGTTTGGATGACCGCCTGTTCATGATCATTTATCTATTCCAAATCGTAAACTGATTTCTATAAGATGACAACAATAACTGAGGAGTATTACCTTAAAGAAAAATCTTACGATTGTAAGTTGCCTTCGAGAGTAAATTGACAGTAGTAGGAAACGCACCTCTGTATATGTGTCGAAGTCCACACGAGTCACCAACCAGTGCATCCTTGGTTTAAGGGAGGAGATAAGAACAACATCCGAGAAATCCATCTGATCTTGGTTTGTGCAAACTTTAAATGGTACAGTACTTGAGCCTCGACTGATGGCGTTTCACAAAATTCAACAGAAGAACAGACAAGAACTCTTATTGAGAAACGCTGACCGTTTGTATACTAGTAGACTCTGATGATATACCGCCTACGCTCCACTTAAAAGAGCACTGTCTACAATTTTAACACTCAAAGTCCTAAACAGCCTCTTCTGATCTAAAACACTGAACAATTTTTAACCACCAATCCTATCCATACATTTAAATAATTCAGGTAAAATGCAGTTTCTCAGTTTTTCAGCAGTATCAGATATGACCTGTTTGGATGTTCAGAAGCAATGAATGTTGAGTCACCACTAAAAATTATGTACAATAGATGGAAAAAGTTTTCAGACACTATTTCAGACACACTTATTTGCAAAAAAAAACATTTTTTGGGTTTCAGAAGTTGTGGCTGCATCACAAATAAATTAAAATGATATATTTTTTTGTTTATTGTTAACAAGAATGAAGAACAAGAACGAAACTCTTGATAGTTTCATCATGTCATGCCCTGGGTGTGTTCCAAGGGGATATTATTTTGCTGAAACAGTTTTGACCTCAGTGGAGCAACACTTGGCAGAGTTCAGTGACTTCAGAGTGATTCTTAATGCAACATATTACAAATGCATGGAGTGTTCGAAAACTTTTTTCTACTACTGGATTTTGAGAAATGGCAGTGGCTGTAGATGCTTTTTTTGTTTTTCTTTTCTTTTCTTTTTACATTTAATTAATGATATATTTAGCTGAAAAGTCAGTTCAGTTTTCACTGTACTGATCAAATTCACTCTGAACTTTAATAAAGATCTTCATAATCAGTAAATTAAATATAGGGATTAGAATTCCACTGAGAAATGCAGATAGATGTTGGCAATAAGAGTGATTCAGTTTATATACTTGATATATTGCAAAAAAGACAGCAGATAACAGACAAGAACTTGTGAATATATAAAAAAATAATATTTACCCCACACCCCGAAGGAGAGGCAAGGGGTATTGTTTTCAGCTCAGTTTGTTTGTTTGTTTGTTTGTTAACACTGTAGCAGCAAAACTATTGGTTGAATTCATATTAAATTGGGTTTATAGACTTCCACTGACCCAAAATAGACGTCATTACATTTTGACAAAAGTAGGTCAAATGTAAGATTTTTAATGAATATTTTTACATCTTTTTTTCCCCATTTACTTATAATGGGTGAAATTTCACATGTCTGTAACAGTAAAACTGTTGGTTGAATTCATACCAAATTGGGTTTATAGATTGCTAGTGATGAAGAATAGATGTCATTACATTTTGGGAAAAGTAGGTCAAAGTTAAAATTTTTAAGGATTTTTTAAAATCTTTTTTTTTTCCATTTACTTATAGTGAGCAAAATTTCATTCATTCATTCATTTTCTGAACCCGCTTTATCCTCGCTAGGGTCACGGGGGTCGCTTGGAGCCAATCCCAGCTGCATGGGGCGAAGGCGGGGTACACCCTGGACAAGTCGCCAGTTCATCGCAGGGCTGAACATATAGAGACAAACAATCACTCTCACTGTCTTACCTATGGGCAATTTAGATTAACCAATTAGTGCATGTTTTTGGATGGTGGGAGGAAGCCGGAGTACCCGGAGAGAACCCACGCAGACACGGGGAGAACATGCAAACTCCACACAGAAAGGTCCCACCCCCCTGTCGACCGGTGTTGGAATCGAACCCAGGACCTTCTTGCTGTGAAGCACGAGTGCTAACCACTGCACCACCATGTTGCCCAGCAAAATTTCAAATGTCTATAAAAACATCAGTTTTGTTTCAGTTTACCTCAAACTGGCACAAATATAGAGGCAATTGATATGCTGACATCACCACACGCATAGACATGATGACATCAGCTGGATTTATGCCAAAATAAGATACAATATATGCGAGGGGCGGGGTTTATTGTGCAGGGCACCATTTGTTAAAAAGTGAAACTGATTGTAATATGTTATATGCATTTCTAGTTATGCATCATCATTGTCTGATTTCCATCTCATTTTCAATACTTATGCAGTTTGGCTGTCTTGATCTTTAAGGAGCTTCAGTTCCAAAGAAACTAGATCTACCTTCTGTGATATATTTGTATAACTACACTCTCTTTCTTGAGAAATGTTGTAATGTGAAATTATTTTTAGCTTTCCAGACTTTTGGGTCTTGCTCAGAAAATGTTCTGTTTGTGTTTGCGCAGCATATTTACTGCACCATGTGTTTGCATCATGTCACACTTCCTGTTGTTTATTTGTTTTACATGTCTCTACCTTGATGGAATCTCGTGCTTTGTTTTATGTGGTGATAAATGTGTCAGTCTGTGCAACACCAAAATATGCACATGTTTTTATCCTGTCACGTAAAAAAAAAAAAAAAAAAAACACTATTAGATGCTTAAAATGTTAGACACAGAAAATTATTTGACGGATAAAAGCGGTATGTCAACAGACTTAGCCAAAATAGCATTAAAACCCTCCAGTGCTCACTTAAACATCATTTGCACAGATGGGTTGGAAGTGTTTTTGCTGAATGTTGAGCCTTATAGCTTCTTCTCCCAACTCTAATTTGCCACATAAGTAATCTGCTACTGTGCCTCGGTGCCAAGTGGGATGATTGAGTAGCTGTAATGATTTGTTCACATTCCACAGTAAGAAGTAAAAAGCTGAGAAGTAACTGCTGTAAACCATAGTCAGTGATGCAAAGAGCAGTTTGAGCTGTTTGTCATCTGAACACGTCTGACACATCAGTGCAATAAATTAATTTAATTATAATTTCTGACATCTCAAACCTATTTTCAAGTCTGTCTTTAATTCTCAAATACATACAGAAACAGATCACAGCAAAGATTTGTTTTACATGCTTCTTAATGGACTGGAGTGGCTGCAGATTGGTCCAAGCTTGTGTTGTGTGTGTGTTCAGCTGTATGCAGCCTGTGGAAGCTGCATGGCTGTTGTTGTCATGGCTGTCGCTGTGGTTGCTGTTAGATAATGAGCCTCTGGCACTGAGCTGCTGTCACTCTGGCAGACAGACAGGCCTTCACCCTGGTCACCGCCGTCTCTCGCCATCTGGGTCCCTGCACCGAGAGGGGAGGACGGGGACGAGCCAATGGGAGGACAGAGGTTAAGGTCATACACACACTGGCCTACTGACTTGCTGACGGTTTGACTGACTGACTGGGTGTCTTTCTTGTTTTTTCCATCTTAAGAAAGACCCAAGTGGACAAGTTTAGTCAGGTCTGAATTTTTTCAAAAGAGATAAAATGCATCAATGAGCATAAAATCTGATACGTGGGACTGAGGTGTTGCACATGAGACAAATAACACAAATGATTCACGACAGTCCAGGTTGGACTTTTTTGTCAGGACAAGCCTGGCTAAACAAAAAGATTAAAATGATTTTTCTCCACTTTAACTCTTAACCCAAACCAACCTGATAAATTGATCTCACAGGGACTGCTAAATAGTCGCTTTTCCATTGGACATCTGCATAAAACTATACCGATATTTACTAAATGTCGAAAAAACAGAAGTGTGTAATGTCCGTTTTTCCATTAAATCACAAATGCAATGATTTGTTTATTTATTATAGCGAGATGACACAAGAAGTCCTTCCATAAACATGGTGACGAGCATAAATATGGTGTCTATTTACAGATATATTCATTAATATTATTAGGGATGCACCGATTCCAATACGAGTATCGGGTATCAGCTCCGATACTCATTGTATGTACTTGTATTTGTACTTGTAAAAATAATCCGATACAAATGCACCGATACCACTTACGCCCGTGTGACATTCACAGTTCAGTGCAGCAGGTACGAGATGGAGGAATAATGTGTGGGGAGTGTGAAGAGTGTGGAGATTTTTGCAAAATAAATGACAGTGATAAAAGTAATGCTGACTGCAAGTAACGTTAAATACATAAACAGATACAGACACAGCGTTCTGTCCGTCCTCTGCGAACATTCCATCCGTTTTCCAGGTGCTGGCGGATGCGTACCCAGACGGAGAGGGGTACAGAGTGGTGCAGACCGTGGAAGTGAAAACCAAACTTATCACTCATTTCTCTTTTCTCTTCCTGCTGAAACTTCGCTTTTAAACCTTACCAGCGAAAACACTGCAACATTAGTATCACATTAGTGTTACCTCTGTCGTCTCCATGTTTGTTGTTATGACTTTCTTCTTCTTCTTCTTCTCAAACAACTTTACTCTTCTTCGTGGTATTTGTCCAGTATGGTTAATTACGAATGGCGCCCCCTGGTGGATTAATTGAGAAACGCTCATTCCAACACATTAAATGTCAGTTCCAGCACCTTGTTCCAGTCAGACTAATGACAATGACAATAAAACACATTTACAAAAGGAACTAAAAACTGGAATGGGATTATTAAGTACTAGTATTGGTACTCGGTATCGGCAAGTGCTCAAATGTAAGTACTCGTACTTGGTCTGGAAAAAAGTGGTATCGGTGCATCCCTAAGTATTATATATTACCCCTCTACCTCGTACCAAATTAAAAGATTTTGGGTTTCCTGGTGTGTCCACACATACTGTGACGTTTCTTCTTCTTCGCTTCTTGTAATGTACATCAACATCCATTCTTTTAAATTTACCTGACTCTAGTTGTGAAAAATGGTCTTTCCATTGCAGTTTTGTGTGATATACCATTTGCGCTACGCCCGAAAAAACCACCACTTGCCAAAAACTTTTAATCGAAAAATGGGACTTTTAGCAAAATTGTTGTTTTTCCATTAGGTACATTTTTATGCAAAAGTTATATTTGTGCAATTTAATGGTCAATGGAAAAGCGACTACTGTCAGTTTGGTGTTATCTCTGTACAGTTTAACTGTGAGAGACAGAAACAGAAAACTGCAGAGTGAGATCAGTCAAGACATTACAGTAAGCTATGTCCTATTAAGTAATAAAGCTTTAACAAGTCCATCTGTGATAATCTACTAACTTCCACGAATGTGAACCATATGGAGCCATAAATCCCTGCTGAGAGCCTTATTTAGAACTGCATATTTGTTGACAACATACTACAACATTGACAAGACACTCCAGAGTACAGCTCCTCCACAAACACACTTCTCATTATGCAGCTGGGCATGTAAACAGGAGAACAGAAGAAATACTGCATGCACTGATGAGCTGACCTCAGATCTGCCATTAAACACCCCCCCCCCCCCCCCCCCCCAAAAAAAAAAAGCTGAACCCCCACCTCTGTTTAATTATGCATGTGGGCTGAGCAATCAGTCTCCCTGTATGGTACTGTACACTCTATCGTGCTGCTTCCTTGAGCTTGCAAGCTGATTATAGAGCTTTGGCAGTCCAAGCACTCTGAATTATTTAAATCTCTGTTAAGCTTGCCGTACATATATCAATGGAAGAAATGGATTAGGGGTTGACATGTTTTTCCTCTGGTGTTGCCCCCCACTTGCCTCTTCTTCAGAACCTGACAAACACGCCACGCGAATCATATCACAGCGCCTTTCAAGGAAATGGCTTTTTTTTTTCCTAATTCCCCATTGAACCATGATTCATAGCGGATGTTGCTTTTAGCTGTATTGAGGTTGAGATTATGTAGCGGGATTAAGGATTGTTTTTGTTTTTTTTGTTGTTTTTTTTAATACATAGTTTTCACTCGGTAAAAAGGTCCAACGACAGACTTGGAGAGGGCTTTTGTTCACCCAGAAGGGCCCACCTTGGAGAACTAAGTTGCCCAAGGGAGGCCTTTCATGTGGGTGGGCTGTGGAGAGGTGATGGATCCCCTTTTCACACAAACCCTGAAAGAAAGAAAACAATCAATATCCTGCTGTCTGCCTCCAGTGTCTATAAATGAAAACACATGGGTGTAAAGAGATGAATAAATAAAGGGGGGCGCTCTTTTTTACATTAGGGGTGGGTTTGTAGACAAAGCTAAGCCGATACTGCATTTAGAAAGACTATAATAGTCTCTCCGTCTCTCAGCGGGGCGCTTGTTGCAAATTTATGTTTGCAGCTAACACATTTGTTCACAGGGCAGAAAACAAGCAGTATTTATTCACAGAAGTGCAAGCTGACTTGGATTTGTATAAATGTTTCAATTAAGCCTGGTGGAAATCGATGCTGTAACATTCTCCCTGTGTGCAGGTCGACAGCCGCAGCTTAGATGTCAAGATGGAGTGTTAAATTTGTAAATAGGTCTTTTTTCCTGTCAGCTGACATAAAATTACACCTAGGTGTAATAGAACAGAGGAGCTGTCTATCAGGTGGGGAAGAGAGAGAGTGAGAGCGAGGCCAGAGGAGAGCGACATGCCCATCAGGACGGATGAGTGACAGGGAATGAGAGAGGCACTTCAATCCCCTCTCAGACTGCCACAGAAATGAATTCTCTGCTCCTCAATTGGACCACTACTGGATAGACAGCAAAGGGAATGCTATTTTGTGCTTTTTATGCAGTCAAGGGAAACCAGAAGTGGGGCTAGCAGTGTTTTACTTATCCTTAAGTGCTTCATAATGATGATAATACTGTATGTCTTCTCAGTTGTATGACTATGCTAATCCTATAAGTGAGATATCCCTCGTGGCAAAGGATCTCTGGCAGTCACTGTATTCACATACTTGCGCTCGGCTCTAAATGCCAACAAAGAGACTCTTCACTTTCCTCTGTATTAGTGCTCCAGCTTTAACTAGTTATGTCTGTGTATCTGCTGCTGTCAGATGTTCGAAGAAGAGTCAGGATTTTCTGGCACTTTGATGTGGAGATATCTTGCATGAGAATATGACATTTGATTTTGCCAGGGGTCTTTTGCGACACCCAGCTGCTAACATTCACAGAAAAACATGGCGTGAACATGTTGAAGTTATTTGGTTTCTGTCGCCTCCATTATAAGTCCCAATTCCAGCACATAAAATGAAGTCATTTCTCTGCCACTGTTGGCAGACTGCCCAAAACCTCTGACAGTTTTCTGTCCTTTTCTGCCACAGAGCTCTGACAAGTGACAGGTGATCTATGGCTGCCTGAAGTCCGGGATCTAAATCTAAAACGAGCTTAGCCGCAGCTCGCGAAATGAGAATTGATAATCGAATGATGCTGAATGAGGGGGCCTGTCAGTACATTGTAAAGGAGCTGACGGATTTAGTTAAGGGAGAAGGAAGGCATGGCGGATGAATTTTGGCAGGATAAAGAATTGCTCAGCACAGAGAGAGAGGCTGATTCCCCTTCAGCTATTTCTGATTTTCTTTGCGTGTTTACATGTTGGTGGTGTTCAAGACGTATAACTGAAGGGTTACTGAGCACGTTATGATCAGCTCTTTACAAAACACCACAAGAAAGGTTAATTCTGTGTTAACCCAACCTCAAGGCCTGTCTGGTTTATAACTTTATAAATAGCACCACAGTGACAAAGAGAGAGAGAACTTTATCTGACAGAGGTTAGAAGGAATGGTCAAATCTGAGACGTGTCATGTAAACAAGCTCACACTACAAAGAATCTCAAACAACACTTTTCTTTGTTTTCCTCTTCTGCTCCAGTCACCACTGTATAATGCATTGACTTGAAAGTACAGTCCATTAACACTAGGCCTGGCTGATACATTGATTTTGCAATGTGAACCTGTGTTGTAGAAACTTTGCAAAAGACTGACTGAAAAGTGATGAATAACAACAATCATTTAGAGACAGCTTGAATTCATACTCAGCATGCAAACATTTAGCCAATAAGATAAAGCCCCAGCTCACCATTAACTAATCATTAGCCTCAAATTAACTGGTCAACTCTCAGTTTATTATTGTCAGTCACATCATCATTACTAGATTGAACAGTGTTAAATCACTTTGCAGCTCATATTGCACAGACCTAATTAATACTGAGAAAACGAACCTGGATTTATAAACCTACCTTAATGATAAGTGGCTTATTATTTGAAGAATATCTCATATCCATCATACATATAAATATACACTGTAAGCCCAGACTTTGTATTTACTAAAATGCTTTAATTACAATGTACTTAAATGATTTAAATTTCATTGCATTACTATACAATGTTAAGTAAATTCTACTAATTTGTAGACATAGACAAAAGTACAAAAAAGTTTAAGTTGAATGGATTTAAATCACTAAGTTTGAGTCATGACCACACCTTTTTATCTCCACATTGCATTGTGGGTATTGGGCATGTCGTTGAAAATGTGTTATTTTTATGTGCAGGGGTTCAGCAGGGTTGTGGTGTTAGTGTTAATTTGGACTTAATGTGTCTGTGGCAATGTTTATTGGCCTTTTTGTGTTTGTTTTTGTAGTTTTGTAGAGCTGCACCATGAGTCAGAGCCATAGGAAGAACAATGGATTTACTGTTCATCTAAGACTGTTTCTGTACAGTGTAAATCGTAATGTCTTGTCAAATTGAAAGCATTGTCAGTATTGGCTGATGACATTGAGTTAACTTCAATATGTGCTACCATATATTAAGTTGGATGTCATTACTATCTTAATCAGGGATAGAATTTTAAGTTATCCTAGTGACAGCACCAGTCAAACTTTACATAATTGTCATTTATCGTCCACCAGGGCAACTGGGTGATTTTCCTGATGAGCTTGACACTCTGCTTTCCTCCATCCCAGAGCATGACTGCCCCATGCTAGTCCTCGGTGACATGAACATCCACTTAGACAATCCCAGCTTCTCAGATTTCATGTCACTAATACTCTCTTTTGAGCTACAGCGGGTTTGCAGTCCTCCAACCCACAAAGCTGGTAAAGAGCTCGATCTCATTTTCACCCGAAACTGCATCACAGATGCCCTCACAGTCACACCTTTACACCTGTCTGACCACTATTTCATTCAGTTCAGTGTGTCTCTCCCTGAAAAACACTCTGCTCCCTCCCCCATGGTCTCTTTCCGCCGCAACCTCCGCAATTTGTCCCCCACCCACTTCTCCACTGTCGTAGCCTCCGCTCTCCCTCCCCCCAGCACTTTTTCCTCCTTAGAGGTTAACGATGCCACTGAGTCTCTGTGCTCTACACTTAGCTCCTGTCTGGATAATCTGTGCCCTCTATCTACTAGACCCGCTCGATCCTCCCAGTCCCACCCATGGCTCAATGATAACCTCCGGTCGCTGCGTACCAACCTCAGAGCCGCAGAGAGAAAATGGCACAAAACAAAAAGCTCTTCTGACCTGATCACATTCCAGTCACTATTGGTATCCTTCTCATCCAGTGTCACTGCTGCGAAGAAGGCTTACTATAATAACAAAATTCATTCTGCCACCGACACCAAGAAACTATTCTCAACCTTTAAAACACTACTCAACCCTCCACCTCCACCGCCCACTACTAATCTGACAGCAGACAATTTTGCTTCATTTTTCACAAATAAAGTGTCTACTATCAGCAGTCAGTTCACTGATCCACCCATAGACTGCACGCCTCCTTCTTCAACATCATCATCATCACACACTGCTTCCTCTCCCCTGACTATGGCTACTACTAACTCAACTGATAAAAGCCCAACTGCGTCATTCCCCTCATTTACTCCCCTCACAGAGAACGAGGTGTCTAAACTCCTTTCCTCTAGCCGTCCTACAACATGCTTGTTGGACCCTATTCCATCCAACCTCTTACAGTCTGTTGCCCCTACTATCACAGCACCAATCACACATGTGATTAATGCTTCACTGACTTCAGGAACATTTCCTACAGTATTTAAACAAGCGCAGGTGACACCACTACTCAAAAAACCTTCCCTCACCCCCACTCAAGTGGAGAATTATCGACCAGTCTCACTCCTCCCATACCTTTCTAAGATCATCGAAAGGGCTGTTTTCAAACAGGTCACAGAATTCCTCTCCCAAAATAACCTCCTGGACATCAACCAATCTGGCTTCAAAATCGGCCACTCCACTGAAACGGCTCTGTTGTCTGTGACAGAAGCCTTGAAAGAGGCTAGAGCAGCAGCCAAGTCTTCAGTACTCATTCTACTGGACTTATCAGCAGCATTTGACACTGTCAATCATGATATCCTGTTATCCATACTCTGGAACATGGGCATCACAGGCCACGCACACTCCTGGTTTCAATCTTACCTTACTGGTCGGTCCTTCAGTGTGTCCTGGCTAGGGCACACATCAGCAGTTCACCGCCTCACCACGGGGGTCCCCCAAGGCTCTGTGTTGGGCCCCCTCCTTTTTGCCATATACACCACCTCACTCGGTCAGATCATCCACTCACACGGCTTCTCATATCATTGCTATGCTGATGATACCCAGCTCTATCTGTCATTCCCACCTGATGACTCCACAGTCTCAGTGCGGATCTCAGATTGTCTCTCTGACATATCTGCATGGATGAAAGCCCATCACCTTCAGCTGAACCTGTCCAAAACTGAACTGCTGGTCTTCCCAGCTAAGCCAACCATACAGCTGGACATCTCCATCACTATTGACTCCATACCTCTGGCTCCTACCAGTGTAGTACGTAACTTGGGAGTCATGATTGATAATCAGTTGACCTTCACGGATCACGTTGCCTCTGTCACCCGATCATGCCGTTTCACTCTGTTCAACCTAAGAAAGATCAGGCCATACCTAACCGAACAGGCCACCCAGCTCCTGGTGCAGACTATGGTTATCTCCCGTCTTGACTACTGCAATGCTCTTCTAACGGGTCTCCCAGCTTGTGTTGTCAAACCACTACAGATGGTCCAGAATGCAGCAGCGCGTCTGGTCTTCAATCAGCCTAAAAGGGCACATGTCACCCCCTTACTCATTGAGTTACACTGGCTACCCATAGCTGCCCGCATCAAATTCAAATCTTTAATCCTAGCCTACAAAATTCTCCGTGGGTCTGCTCCTGTCTACTTAGGTGCACTAATAAAAGCTTATGTCGCCCCACGACCACTCCGCTCGTCTGGGGAACGTAGTCTGGTGGTCCCCAGACCTTGTACAAGACAATCCAGGCTCTTTTCATGGGTCGTTCCACGTTGGTGGAACGCTCTACCAAGTGCTACAAGAACAGAGTCATCCCTGCCTATCTTCAAGAAGCTCCTGAAGACCCAGCTCTTCCGAGAGCACCTCCTGTCCTAGCACTTTCAAACATTCCATTTTAAATATTCTAATAAGGTTTTTCCCAGGACAACCACAGATTCTTTCACGATTATCTCTGGACCTGCTGCGGTGGTCCGGCCTCTTCCCTGCCCTCATCATCACCACTCACTTATCCTCAACCGCCTCCATGTGTCTCCCCCTACTCCCCCCTTCTCCCCCTCTCCCCCAGTCCCTATCTCTATCGCTCTCTCTTTTTCCCCTTCTCTACTCTCTCTCTTTAACCCCAACTGGTCAAGGCAGACGGCCATCCTCCAGGAGTCTGGGTCTGCTCGAGGTTTCTGCCTGTTAAAGGGAAGTTTTTCCTCGCCACTGTCACCAGTCACAAGTGTTTGCTCCTGGAGGATTCTGTTGGGTTTCTGTAAATTGGCTTAGAGTCTGGTTTTGACCAACTCTATATATAAAATGTCAAGAGATAACTTTCTTGTGATCTGGCGCTATATAAATAAAATTTGATTGATTGAGTGATTTAATTGGTTTTCCCCTGTAAGTCGCTTTGGAAAAAAGCGTCTGCCAAATGCGTAAACATAAACATAAACATAAACATAAGTTTGGTTATCTTAAAAAAAGTTGATTAATCTATGATAAATTAATCTGGCTGCAATTCAGAAAATTAGTCGGTGTAACCTAAAATGAGTTGAATGGTTGGATAGTGGGGTTGATTTTACAACAGATTTAAAGTACAAACAACTTGTCTTTTAGTGTTTTCTACTTAATAGTTTAAGTTCAATACTTTTAGCATCAAAGTTAAACCTACTTAAACCAATTGATTAGTCGATCATTACTCAAATCATTTAAGTGCAATCACTTGCCTCAAATTTTTTGAGTAAACTCTACTTATCCAGGCTTACAGTGCTGTTCATCCAAGATTGTTTTTGTTTAATGTAAATCTTTATAGTCTGTCAAATCCAAAGAATGTCCTATACTGGCAAATTACAAAGAGCTAACTTCCTATCTACCTTCCGTCCATGCTGCAATATATTAAGTTGAATAATTATACAAAGTCATTTATGTTGCAAAAGATTTTAATTCAAATCAACTTGGAATTGAGTACAATGAGCTGATGATATTAAGGTAATGATTATACAAAGCGATTGACATTACAACAAATTTTAAGTTAAATTAACTTTGCATTTAGTGTGTTGTACTTAAAATAGCAATTCCATTCAAATCAAGCATTTAAGTTTAATACACTCAAGTTTTCACTACTCATTACTTAAATTTTTTAAGTAAACTCAACTTATGTGGTCTTGCAGTGTACTAGGCACTTACTGTTAATTGGACAGTCTTGGTTTAATCTAAAAGATCCAATTAAATACATCTGTTTTTATAATTGCAACCCAAAATGAACCATTCATTCCTTCATTTTCCATAATGTGATTCTAGTACCTAGAGTCACCTATCCCAGCTGATATTACCAATGAAAATTCACAATTAAATGTAAAACGGAATGCATGTACATCCTTCATTCCACTGAAATCAATCCTGTGCTTCTTTTATTATCTACTAACTTTACTTAATACGTCGGGCGACACCACTCCCAAATTGAATCAGTACCAATTCACAAGGTCCCAATTTGATTCCATTTTTGATTTAGTTCTGTTCAGTTCAATATAGTCGTTTAGGGGTATTACCGTTACAATAGTAATTTTAATGTAATAGAGATTCTCACAGAAATAATAATGATGAAGAAAAAAAAAGAAATAATAATGATGTAAATTGCAACCAGCATTTATATTAGGAATATTACGAATTGATCCCACAGAAGTTACGTTACTCTACTTTTTATTTAACATGACCATCAAATGCTAATAAATGCTTTCTTGATGGAAATAGGATGAATATTCCAGCTTTACCCATGCATGGGAAATGGCATATATTGTGTTAAAAAAATCAATGTCAGGACTTTATTAATCGACCTTGGACCAATCAGAAGAGGATTGATATGAGCCAGCTGTGGACTAAATCCATCTAGAGTTCCTAAAATTAATGAATTCATTAGACTTCATTAATTTTAGCCTAATGTTATTGTCTGTGTAATTTGCTTGTCTCAACTTTTAGCTCTTTAGGTGAATGAGTGATATTAGAAATGCCGTTAAATTTATTGTCTTTAATCTTATCTTATGTTTACAGCTTGTAATGATCATGAACACAGTCAACGCCACTCACCACTATCTCATGTTGCATTACAACACTCACCAGACACTCATGACTCATGACACACTGTGGATATTATGACTTCCAAGGTGATATGATATGACAGGCCTTAGTGCTGCAGATATTTTTGCTTTTCTTGGACCACATCTCACAGCGCCTTTTAGTGTTATACAAGCTGCAGTGTGAAAGCTTTTGTTGCAACCAGGGAATTAATTGGAAGCAGTCGGTGCAGCAGCTTTGTGAAATTACATTTGAACCCCATTAAATTTCTCAAACTCTACTCAAGGATGGAAACTTGAAATATTACTCATGATAGTTCTGGGAGTTCCCCCTATCCAAAAAAAAAAAAAAGGCTGTCAGAGCTTTGACTCGTCAATATCAATTTTCCAGTTCCCAAACTTTTTTTTTTTTTTGGCAGGGAACCCTACTTTGAGGTCAGAAATTTCCATGAAAACTGTTTATAGTGGTTTATCATATAACACAATACATACAGTCTCCGAGGAGCAGAAATCTGAGTCAGTTTTATTTGATGCCTTGCTTGAACCCATACACTGCAAAAAAAAAAAAAAAAAACGGGGGGGGGGTTCCTAAAAACAAAATGAAAACACTAAATCTGAGGAAAAAGGTGCTCAAAACAAGTGAAATATCAGCAGGATAATTTAACTTGACAAGATTTCTCTAATGAGGATTGTTAAATCTAGAAATAAGCATGTCTACAGATGTACTTGTATTAAGAAATTAACTCTTAAAACAAGATAAATTATATAACACTTCTAAAAAAAATTTTTATCTTGGTACAATGCAAAAATCAAAATCTTATCAAGTGTATTTTTCTCATTTCTAGTCAAAATATCTCATCAGGCATAAAATAAGACATAATCACCTAAAGAGAACTTTTCAGTGAGATATAAGAACTTATTCTTAGACAACAGATCTGGAAAATCTTATTTCAAGAAATCTTACCAAGATCATTTTCACTCGTTTGATTGGCAAATTTTTGCAAAAAAAATCCTGAATTAAGCAAAATAATCTTATATATCTTATATATCTCACTGAAAAGTTACTCTATAGGTGATTATGTCTTATTTTAAGCGTGATGACATATTTTGGTAGGAAATGAGAAAAATACACTTGGTAAGATTTTGATTTTTGCAGTGTAAGAACTAAATAATTTGCAATGTAAAGACCCAACCCTCCACCGGCAAAAAAAGCAACACTTGTCCATCCAAAAATCCAGTGGTTGTCAACCAGGGGGGCACAGACACTCTCCTGGCAGGGGGGACACATCGGGGGGTTGCAAGCAACATCGTCAACTTACGGATTGAGGTTCGTTGTGTAATAGAGGCATATGCCCCCCCCCCCCCCCCCCCCCCCCCAGTCGCAAATTTGTTTCTGAGGGGCTGCAGGTGGTCAGTGATGAGGTGGTCAGTGATGAGGTGAGGGGGGCTTTATCTACAGAGCCCACCATGTACATGTTACTTTTACAACTACACCCCCCCGGTCCCACATTTTTTCGAGGATGGGCGGGGGGTGGTGGCAGTAGGCTCATGATGCCATTAGTGGGGCTTTGTTCAAAAAAGGTTAAGAAACACTGCACTAATCCTATCAATCCATGTAAATAATTGGTGTAAAATAGTTATTCATCTTTTCATGGTCATCAGATATGACCCATTTGGATGTTCAGAGGCTCCGTAGTTACCATGGAAACACTGTCATCTTCTACAACATTGATTCACCAGTAAAACCCATAGAGTTGGATCAGTGACAGTGGATGGAGACACTTGGTTTTTGTTCAGTTAATGATATATTTGACTGAAACATTCCCTTTTTCTTCAGTTAATTCTGTTTTACTATAATAACTTTTGAATTAACTCTGATTTTTCATGAATATCTAACTCAAATATAGGAAATTAAATATAGAAAATACATTATTTACAGTGAAAAATGCAAAATATAGAGGATATTATTTTAATAAATGGTGAGAAATCACTTAAGAAAGGTTAAATAGAGAGAAAAATTCATCTGGGAACTGACACAAAAGTAGCATTGGGGCTTAATGGGTTAATATGAACAGCTGGAGTTGAGCAGTGCAGTGCAGCCCATGACCTCCTGTAAGTAGATTTAACCCTTTCATGCACAGTGGTCACTATAGTGGACAGATATTCTCCAGCTGTTCTCTTATATATTCATGGGTTTAGTTGTTTTAATTCCATGTCCTCCTGAGACCCAGCAATGCATTTTTGTCCTCTGTAGGGGACTAAAGTTTGACAGTTTTAATTTAAAAAAAAAAAAAAAAAATGCTGCTCATTGCAAAGGACATTCCATTCAAAAATAAGTAAATGAAAATCATTTCTAAAATATATCTGAAAAAACTTGCATTTTGCAGTTTCCAATCAAGATGACTGTTTAATGTAAAAAAAAAAAAAAAAAGCTACAGATTTTCACTTTATTGGATCTCAAGAGGATATCAACCAGCACAGTGGATGCTCATGCATCATCTACACTGATATTCTGACCATTACTTTAACTTTGCTGTTCTTGATAAACCAGGTCTTCACTAACATGTTTGAGTGTAAATCAACAGCTAATTTTCTCAAACAAAAAGTTTTTTTTGTTTTTTTTATGTATTATCTCCCTGAAATGAGTAAAAGCTAGTCTTAGAGTATGATAAAATTTGAGAAAATATCAGATTAGCTGCGTTAAAAATGTTTTTATTGCATAGTTTTCACACAGTATATCACTTTATGATGATGGGTTTTAAATATATGTGTCTTTGCTTCAAAAATTGAATGCATGGTGTCAAGGTGAGTGGACATTTTTGTAACTCCATGAAAAATAGATTCATAAAAATAAAAAAAATTCAATCACATTGTTTTTTTCATGTCTAAATAGGAATAAAAACACTCAGGAAAAAAATCTTGATTAAGGTTCTCATAATTCACGCATGAAAGGGTTAATTAAATTCATTTAGTCCACTTTGGGCGTTCAGATCTTTTTCAGTATTTTCCCCCCAAAAAAACCAAACACACAGTTTAGTTTGTTCATTTGCTGCATAATTCATCACTGCGGGTGCTCTTTAAATCTGCGCGTTCAAGTCTTTATTGACGTCTGCGAAATGATTTGCTATGAATTACTTTTATAGATATAATTTTCATATGAAGTGCTGCTCAAGATAGTCATAACGTCCAATGCAGTGATGTTCGGCGCCATTATCATCCCCATCATTCCCCCACGCTGAACCTGGCCTTATCAGCCTGCTGGATACGGTCCTGTCCTCCTCTGCAATGTCGTTAACAGCACCCCTGCGAACGCCCGATCAATCCACCGGGGCTAGGAGGCTATCCCTGCTAATGGCTAATGAAAAGTGTAATTACAGCAGGTCAGCGGAGGCATTCAGACACAGGAGAGAGACGGCGACGAGTTCATTTAGATCATTAGAACCGAAATCTGTCTGCCTCGTTAGACCGCAAGTCACCCGCGTTACCCGATGATCTTCCATTGTTGCTTTTAGAGTGAGTGGGTGGCATGTGATGGTGCATTATGAGTGGAGAAAGGTGAGTAGATTTAATTAACCAGCGCCTAAAGCGGAACAGAAAGGAGTAGAGGACAATATGAACACATTTAAGAAGTCACAGCCGCTATTTTGTCTTTTTCCAAAAGTCAACGTAAGCATGCGCTGTTATCTCCCTTAGTATTTACCACTGATAACACACAAAGCATGACACTTATCGCCTGTTTACTCCTATGTGTCACTTCGCAGTATCAGTAATAAGGGCTCCAGTCTGCAGCGATTTCAAGCAGCGCTAATAGCAGGAACACCTTACCTCCGAGGGACCCTGGAAATAGACCTGCAGCTATATTTTTAGATGGCTATTAATACCTCCAGCTAATTCATTTCAGCTCTCCAGGCACCTAGCATGGCCTCTCAATTATGGATGAGGGGAAAGTCATTGGATTCTCGGCAGTGAGAGGAGCTGACGGTGGCGACAGGACGCTCGCTGCAGACGTGTGACAAACAGTGAGACAGCTGAAGGTCGGGCACGAGGACAAGGCTGCGCACTTAAAGAGCCGGGGTTACACATAAATAAGAATTGCTGTTAGGTGACAAGTCTAGGTGATCGGTTTGGAGAAGACTCCTCTGATGAGACAGTTAACCCTTTTAGGTCACTCACACAAATACTCTGAAATTCAAAAATTTCAACCTTAGTATGCTATTGCAGGACACAACAAGACTTTATTTTTATCTGCCAATTATTTAAGTTTTTTTTTTTTTTTTGTCATGTAGAAAAGCAAGGTCAATGAAGTTGCCATATTTGGTTCCTTGCCCATAAGTGTCAAAAAATGAAAATAAAAAATCCGAGAAGCATTTATAAAAAAAAAAAATACTAGAAAAACATATACAGGGTGACACAAAAAAACAGGAACTTTTTAACAATCCAATAAAACCAAGAGTGATGGAAGAAAAATATTTTATTCATAGTAATTGAAACCTTAAAACATGCCATTTAAGAAACAATGATGGAATTTTCATTTTTTTTAAATTACAGGGTGACCCAAAAACACGGGAATTTTTGAAGTGCGTATTGGCAGACATGAGCAAGTGGCAGTACTGTGAGACAGTGACCTTGAGCAAGTAAACACACCCCCATTTTAGTAACCATTGGCGGCTGTGCGAGAATTGTTCGGTAACCGTGTGATCTCAAGATTCGGTAACGTTCCCTGGCCCCCTAGATCACCAGATTTGTCCGTTTGTGATTTTTTTCTTGTGGGGCTATCTCAAGAGTAAAGTGTACACGACTTGACCAAGAACTCTGGATGAGTTAAAACAGAGAATTCAGGATGAAATTCACAGTATCCCAGCTGAGATGTTGCAGCGGTCAGTGAGGAATCTCAACAGCAGATTTCAAGAATGCATTCGTACAGGAGGACGCCATCTACAGGAAGTAATTTTAAAAAAATGAAAATTCCATCATTGTTTCTTAAATGGCATGTTTTAAGGTTTCAATTACTATGAATAAAATATTTTTCTTCCATCACTCTTGGTTTTATTGGATTGTTAAAAAGTTCCTGTTTTTTTGTGTCACCCTGTATAATGTGAAAGGAACATGTATTTTAGAACATTAGACCAACATAATGATGGCCAAAAAACAAAACCTCCTATCTGCAAATTTTTAGATTTTGAGTTTTCACATTAAATGGACTGCACTTTGGGAGGCATAAATACCTAGTATGTATTGTTAACACATAATATAGAAAGAGAGTCTGAGAACAGTAGAATATGCTTGGAAATCTTTAACAAAGACCATACTATAACAAAACTAAATGTTTTTTTGTTTCCTGAAAAAAGTTATTTTTTCAGATAGGAGGTTTTGTATTCTGGCCATCGATAAGTGCTGATCCAGACCCCTGTCCACATCCACATTATCTCTTTGAACATCATTCCTTACATTAGTACCATTACTGCATGGTACCTAACAAAGCAGGTACACTCAATGTTCATGCAGAGGTGGACCTTACAGACCCTGTAGACCACATTGGACCTGAGATTGTTGACTCACTTCCCTCACTGGAACTATTGCTGTCACTGTTTTGTAATGTATGCAGAAATGACCAAAAATAGTCACTTGCCTGATAAAGGGTTAAGACATACAGGGTGGGGAAGCAAAATTTACAATGAACATTTAGTTGTTTTTTCTCAGCAGGCACTATGTCAGTTGTTTTGAAACCAAACATATATTGATGTCATAATCATACCTAACACTATTATCCATACCTTTTCAGAAACTTTTGCCCATATGAGTGATCAGGAAAACAAACGTCAAAGAGTGTGTGATTTGCTGAATGCACTCGTCACACCAAAGGAGATTTCAAAAATAGTTGGAGTGTCCATAAAGACTGTTTATAATGTAAAGAAGAGAATGACTATGAGCAAAACTATTACGAGAAAGTCTGGAAGATGCTATTAAAGAAGAATGGGAGAAGTTGTCACCCGAATATTTGAGGAACACTTGCGCAAGTTTCAGGAAGCGTGTGAAGGCAGTTATTGAGAAAGAAGGAGGACACATAGAATAAAAACATTTTCTATTATGTCAGTTTTCTTGTGGCAAATAAATTCTCATGACTTTCAATAAACTAATTGGTCATACACTGTCTTTCAATCCCTGCCTCAAAATATTGTAAATTTTGCTTCCCCACCCTGTATATGTATATACACAGGGTGTAATTTGTCAAAAAAACAGAGGGGGGTGTTTGGGTTTTTTGACTGAGCAGGGGGGGGGGGGGGGGTCCATAAGTAACGTAACTAGCTAACTAACACTGGCGTGAAATGAAAGTGAAACTTTACATACTTTCAACGTCCAACTTAGATTTTTATTCCTCTCTTATACAGCGGATCTTACACACAATTTTCCCAACTTCTAACTTGTATCCACTGGACCCCCTCCACTGCTCTATGGGCCCCCCGCAAATGCTGGACCCCATGAATTTCTCCCATTTACCCCCCCTTTACGGTGCCCCAGTGCATTGAGACATTCGTGAATTCTGAGACTGCCAACAGTTCGGTTCAGGTGAAGGTTAACGCGAGTAATGTAGGATATAGGTGGAAGAAAACTATCACAACCTCCTTGTTATTATAATTGGTTGCCCCGCCCCCCCCCCCCCCCCAGGTTGAAATTCATTGAGCAGAAGTAGGGATGTAAATACCAGAGTCCCCCCCCATCGCCCCCCAACAAATCGCACCCTGTATATACGTACATACACATATATATACACACACGCACACAATGGAATGCCCTTTTATTGCAGTCTCGAGTGTGTTTCAGACATGACTACAGTTAGGTTGTAACTATAGAGGGAAGTTTCCTGCTAAACTAAAGGGCATTTGTCCAGTCTACCGTGACTAGCTGCTGAGTGTCATAACATATATCACAAGACCACATAAACTGTAGTAGACATTCACATTACGCATGCTGATTCCTTTTCCTGATATCATGTAACAACAAAGCGTGCAGCTTGTTGCATTCTGTCTGCTTTTGATGAATATTTAAGCCTCCAGACTTCACAGAACAGTTTTATGTTTCTGTAACTTCAAACCAAATCAGAGGGGGGTTGTATTTACTCTGTATTCACTTTCATCATCTTTATGAGTTATACAAAGGCAAAAGAAAAGAGTATGGAAAGCAAACTGCAGAATATCACTGCCTCTCTCCTGGGAATGAGTCGGCCGCAGATGAACCACATTACATTTTTCAGAAAGACTAAATCCCTCTGAACAGTTTCTCAGCTGGGCTCCTCCTGGTTCGCCACCAACATATTCATTACTCTTGTGAGCGACAAGGAGAGCGTGCGGGTAAATTGGGTTTAGCTCCTGACCTTTGGGTTTGATTAATGGGCCCTGTGTTCTGCAGCTCCAGCAGAGGTCCAGGGAGCTGCTGCCGGGCACTGAAGAGGTGAAGTGACAGGCTAAGAAACCCAGCACAAACCCATACATCCTCAATCCTGTTATTCATCTCGAACTGAAAGGGCTGGACCTAGTCAAGGGCTACCGACCCTATCTGAAGGATTGCCTCTGCCTTTAGAATTCATCACACCGGCCAACAAGGCTTTGGGAGTGTTTTTATACTCCCATCTCCGCTCTTAATCTATGAAGCCATGTTTCAGCACGATTATTTTTATGTGTGGATATAGGGCTGTCACAATGTTGAAATTTGCATTGATGATTCATTGTCCTACAAGCAACTGTGGTTTACCCTTAACCCTTTATCGGGCAAGTGACTATTTTTGGTCATTTCTGCACACATTACAAGATTACAGTTACAGTGAGGATTGTGAGTCTACAATCTCAGGTCCAATGTGGGCTACAGAGTCTGTAAGGTCTACCTCTGCATGAACACTGAGTGTACCTGCTTTGTTAGGTACCATGAAGTAATGGTACTAATGTAAGGAATGATGTTCAACGAGATAATGTGGATGTGGACAGGGGTCTGGATCAGCACTTATGTTGGTCTAATATTCTAAAATACATGTTCCTTTCACCTTACAAGTGTTTTTTCTTCGATTTTTATATATACTTTCTTGGATTTTTTTTTTTTTTTTTTTTTTTGCCACTTAAGGGCAAGGAACCAAATATGGTAACTTCACTGACCTTGATATTCTACATGACAATAAAAATGTTTGAAAATTTTCACAAAAGTAATAAAGTCTTGATAGGTCTAATGACAAACTAAGGTTCTATGAGTGCCCTATAAAGGGTTAAGGCCTAAACAGTGACCAAAAGCATCTACTGATCTAAAATGTTTAATAACTTTTCAACTACTAATCCTGACAATACAATAAAAGGCAGTTTCTCACATTTTTACTGGTATCTGAACGTTTAGGGGTTGCACAAGGCTGATTCACCTGCAAAACTCATGTAGTGTGACACATGACAACAGTTGTAGATGTTTATTTTTATGTTCCGTTACTATATTTTGTTGTAAATGTCACTTTTATTTCACTTTTTTTGTATTTTGATATAATAACTTAGCTTTTATGAACATCTATATGATCAGTAAGTTAAATAATGGAAAATACCTGATTTTCACCAAAACATGCAAAATGCAGAGAATAGTATTTTTTAATAAATGATGATAAATCACTCAGAAAAGGTTAAGTATAAAGAGTTTGTCACGAAAGCAGTTCTTTAAGGGTTATCAATATTGTCTATTCTGTTAACTTTATGCCTCCAAGGTAAGATAAATGTAATCTTAGTTTCATTATAAACATACACCTCATGAAGAAGCAAAAGAGACACTTGTTGTCATAGAATTTTAACGCTATAATGCTAAACATATCGTATTTGATACAGGAGTTTTGAAGGCCTCTCCATGATCAATGTGATTTTTTTTTCTTGAAAAACCTAATGTATACAATTAGATACACGCAATACACAGATAATCCACCAGGGGGGAGGAAATTGTTTTTCCAGAGGCCTTTCTAGTGACACTACAAGACTGACAGTAATGAGGAAGGAAGCAGAACTTTACAAATTTTGAAAAGGAATTACCAATTTGTTAGACATGTTTGTGTTATGTTATGTTTTTGTTTGTTCAAAAATAATAATATTAGAGCATTGAGACCCGACGTATCAAATATGATACAAAATTGAAACTCATACATGGAAATTGATATTTGAAAACTTGTTTGTTTTTTTTTTGGTTGTTCAGAAGGACAAATAAAGAACTGGAATTTTCTGTCAATGATTTAATGGCTCAGGCTTTACAGGGTTAAGAAATAAAAATGAATACTGTTAAAAATTGAACATGGCAGATATGGTACATATAGATAAAAGTACAAAATTTAAAAATAAATAAATAAATAAAAAAACAAATGATAATAATACACCATGCTCTATGGCCAAAACTTGTTAGAATAAAGTATTTTGGGCATATATAATATGATATGATTCAAATGTATACACAGCCTGTTACTGAAATGTTGGCCTATTCTTCATTGAACTCACAGCAGAAGAATGGGACACAATGAGATGACATGATTAAAAGATCACCAGTCACATGAAGGGAAATGATGTGGAAATAATGATAAAATATGTTATTTCTGAGTGAATGGAGACAATTATCATGATTATGTAAAAATAATGATTCTAATAGCAGCTGATTATCATGTAACAATGGTGTCAGACTCTGATGGACACCACCAAATTAAATATCTGCTCTCAAGGACAGTTGGATTGTTTTGATGGACGTACAGATTATTTTTACAGTACTTATTGTGAGCTTGATCTCCATACAAAATGTGTTGTTTATGGCGTTGTGTTATTTTTTTTCTCCCTTTGATGAGCAGGAACACACACATATCAGTGCTTGACTGGCGCAAAAATGTGATTAGCGATGGTCCAATTTCCAAATCGAATCCACCTGACAGCATAAAACAGAAAAGGCAGCGAGCCTCCTTAAATAACCCTGCTTGGCTTCAAATTGTATCTGCCACACATGAGGAATCAGAGTCCAAGAGCCAGATAATCGGGTTTGCTTCCTCTGCCCTCCTATTATGACAAATTAAAGAGGTCTGGAAGCCATATTTTTCCGAGCAGCGGGTTCTTAGCTTGTTATTAGCTAACAGACTGACAAATTGATTAGTATTGATCGCAGCCAAAGCCTTGCAGCAGCCTGCCTTTTCAGTGGTATTCTACAAGGACCTGCAGGAAAGGTCATAACATATTCAGGGCAGACTAAAAGATTTCATGTGGCTTTAGGGCCGAGGGAAAGAATCAGAGCAAAGATGTCATGGACTGTTGGCCAAAATAATAAGTCAGAAAATGGAGTTTAAGCAGTAAATATACTAAATGTACCAAAAAAAAAAAAAAAAATCCCCCTGGCTGTATTGATGCGTGTATTTCATCAACTTTTAAATGTACTAACGATTTTTTATTTTGCAGATGTTAGCTGTTTTTCCCAAGGTTCTGATAAGGACCAAATAAATGAAAACACAGAAAATATATATAGTAATTTACAGCTCTGGGCTTTATGTGTCATCTGTTTCAGCCTAATTATTGTAGGATACATAGTGAGGTTCTACATAGTTACAGCTGAAATTGATCCATTGGGGTGTAGCTAGAAGGCAGATAACCCTGTAATTTTTTTTTTTTTTTGCGTTGTTCTATGTGGATGAGATAAATCTACAGTCAAATTGTAACTGATGGGTTGTATTACAGGAAGTACATCATGCATGGCGTAGAAACAAGAATGTATAATGAGAAACAACCATCTCATGAGGTGTACTGCAGATGGGTGTTAGAGGCTCGTAGCTGCACATTAACATTAATGACATGTTCTGTTTTTTAAGTCAGAAAGTTAATTCAGAACTCATTCTTTTCAAGGTTGAGCAAATAGAGACGTGTCAAGACAGTGGTTTAAAGTAGACGGTAATAGTAGCATGTCTCAGTGGAGTTTTTTTTTCTATTTTATTGTGAATAATTCATTTATCAAGACAGTGTTAGTTGTTTGTTTACCTGCTTTACTAGTTTTAGCTACTTCCTGTAGCCTTTGTCAGAAAATAAAACGTAACGTTAAAGGTGGGATAGGAGATCTTAGAAAAATGTTTTGAGCAATCTACATTTTAAAACACTCAATTCAAAAGTCCAAACCCCTTTCTTCAGACATCCCCCCGAAGCCACGCCTCCAGAGTACTGGCACGCACAATGCTTGTTCATGAGGGTTCACGAGCGCTGCACAGCAACAATTCGCCCGATCCATGCATACCTCATTCAGTCTCCTCCAACACCCCCGCTCTTACAGAACAGCCCCAGTTCATACCTATCTGGCTAACGTTACATTTCTTCGTGATTTATGTTAGTGACAGAACAGTTTGCCGATGAACTTTCCATCCTAATTTAGCTAATATAGCCAAGCTCTGGCTCTGGCTTCGTTTCTTGTACAAGTACTCCAAGCTTCTGAGAACGCAGGATTCATGCACAAGGAGGGGTACACGCAGAGGGGGGAGGGACAAATGGCAGTTGAGTTTCATAGACATATCACCGTTCAATCATTTCGACTGGGCGATCAAAATGATTGGATGGTGTTTTTTCAGTCCTGTCTGTTCCACAGGTGACTGAATTTTTTTTATTTTTGTGTTAGAGCATTTAATTAATTGGTTTTAATCAGGGTGTGAAGGGGATTTTAAGCAATATAGTAAAAAGTGCTGCAGAAAAACATCTCACACCCCACCTTTAATACACCAGTCAAACCACATACAAAACTCCGACAATTCCTAATCAAACCCAAAGACAGAATACATCAAGAACAGAAATGTGGCATCATATATGAAATTCAAAACAAATGTGGGAGAGACAAGGAGAACTTTTGGAGTAGAAAAAAAGAACATCAGATGGAATACAAAAATGAAACAGGACACAGACGAACAAGAGCAGCAAAAGAACAAGCACATCAAGAAAAGCTAAAGTCAGCCATACCAGACCGTTGCAAAAGAGAGAACCACACTATGGACTGGAACAACACCAGGGTCATCCAAGCTGAGAGCAACAAAACCATCGCTGGATCAGAGAGGTCACTGCGATACGGAAACGCACGTCCAAGATGATGAACAGGGATGACGGCGCATACACCTTATCACACACCTGGGATGCAGTCCTGGAGAAGATGTCAGACAACAAGGGGTGTAAACCTTCCCTGATGTCTGGCCAACCCTCCTGAACAGCCAATAAGATGCGTCACAGCAACATCATGTGACGCCTCTGACGAAGGCTTCAGGAAGTAGTTGAAACTAGTAAAGCAGGTAAACAAACAACTACCTCTGTCTGATAAATGAATTATCTACAGCAGGGGTGTCAAACTCATTTTAGTTCAGGGGCCACATACAGCCTAATATGATCTAAAGTGGCCCGAACTAGTAAAATAATATAAATAATAGGATAATAATAGCTTTTGAGTGAAAAAAGTAAAATTCCGTAATGAAAATGTTTACATCTATGAATTGTACTCAAGCATAACATGAACAAATATGAACAACCTGAAAATTCTTAAGTAAAATAAGTGCAATATTAACAATATTACACCTTAGTTTATCATTTCTACATTTGAATCACAACTTACAGATCACAGTGGATCTACAACTACACAAAACATTAAATAAGAGGCAGAATATTATTAAAATTCCACATACTTCTCTTAAGAGATTTCAGGTTATTCCCTTTTTTTTTTTTTTTTTTTATGAAAAGCTAGTCTGTAAATGTAAACATTTGTGTAATTTTACTTTTTTTACACTACGACAAAGAGAAAATTTTCCAGTTTTCATTATTTATACGTTATTATGATAGGATTTTACTGGTCTGATCATTTTTAGATTGAATTGACCTAAAATGATTTTAACATCCTTGATTATTAATATCTTCAGTGTAATTTCTGCATTCCACAAATTCATCCCAGGGGCCAGATTGAACCCTTCAGCGGGCCGGTTTTGGCCCCCGGGCCGCATGTTTGACACCTGTGATAAACAGTAATTGTATGTGGAAGACAGTATGAAACTCTACCAGACTTTTTTTTATGTTTTGTTTTGGGGTTTGTTTGTTTTTTTGCTCATAAAGAAAAAAGCTTGCACAGAAATACTAGGAATTAGAAATGCTTTAGGTGTGGTTGAGGTAGAAAAGTTGATCTATGGATGAAAACAAAATGTTTGGACCTTTCCTTTGGCTTTAGAAAATTAATCATGTTGTGGAGCAAATGTGACTTAAATGTCACCAGCGACACATAGACTGATGATGCACCACACCCAAGTCTTACAAATGCAAACTGGAGATTTAGAGTTCAGAATTCTGCATTTGTTCTATCTGTTATTCCCATCACGTGAAGTTTTAATGGCCGGGTTGAAGCCATATGGGCCACAGACACCCTGGATCAAGCTGAACTTGCTGCATGTCATTTCCCATCTGCACTTGTTTGTTGTAGAACTGAGAGCCTTTATTATTTTTATTTTTATTTTTTTTTAGCACCATGATGTCTTGTTTTTTTATGACTTTCTGCTCTTTTCCACGCCTGACTGGAGTGCTATAAACTGTTCTGTATAATCACATAACTCTGCCCATTTGCCCATTTCCTATAAATTCAGTTCCATTAGTGCTGTATTTGAGACTTAACTAAAAAGTTACAACAGCATAACTCTGGTCTTCTCCTTGCTTTTGATATGGTTGTTGTTTTTGCCAATGCGGGAGTGTATTTTCACAGTGTCACTAATTGAGGTTATGCAAACTGCAAAGCTCTATTTCACGCTGGACACGGATATCACAACAACATATGGCTATTTGCAGAAGGTAGTAGAGTGTTTATTGTTCCGTGGCCCTCCATACTGAATATTCAATCAGTAAGTTCTTGGACAGTAGATGGTTTTACTAGATTTATGGAGCCGCTATCATCCCAGTCGAACAGGTTATTTATTGTGTGCTGGCAGATTCTCCAATTCATTCAGCGATACTCTCCAGCAACCAACAAAAATAGCAGTGCTGGCTTGTTGCAGGTGCAGCTTTCATCGAGCTGATGATGAGGTTCACTGCGCAGGCTAAAAAAACCAGGGAGGCATTTTGGACCAGGTTGGGCTTCGCTTCTCCTCCCAGGTTGTCATGGTAACAGCAGCAGCAGGGCATTTTAGGACGCCGTCTCTGGCCAAAAAAGCATCTCCAGGGCTCAGTGTAATACAAGAGCCCAGAATGGGAATATTGAGAAACATAAACACTCAGAAGGAATTCAAGGGCTACAGAATGACATAAGGCTAATATCTAAATGACTATTTTCTGCCAGCATTACCATTTGCAGCACATTGTGATTTTTATGAGCACACAATGTGGGATGTTTGTACAATTGCGTATGTGTGATGCTGTCACCAAGAGAGTCAAACTAATACCTATAAAGAGTGTAAAATGTAAAAGTGAAAATATAGGATTCCGAATTATTGTCATTTTGCACACATGAAATGGGAATTTGCCAAGTTTAATGCACTTGTTACAGTAATATCGTTATATTGCATTCACTCTGCTCTACCAAAAATATAATAATAAGGTAAAATGACACTTCCACTTGGGGAAACACTCCTTTTAAGTAGAAGGAAGGCTGCGTCAAGAACGGAGAGTCAAAAGTGCTTAAGTGTTGTGATTTTCATGTCAAGGATCTAAGGGTATTGGTCATGTGTCATCTGTCAGCATAAACCATGTCAAAAGTACCCAGCATTCAACGGGAGTGTATTTCCTGTGCTTTTCATGACATGAATGCAGTCTATTCAAAAGATAGAAAACCACTATGTATAGCTGTAATGTTGGCCGATTTGACATGGCACGATTATACTCAAGACTTGGATGGATTGATTTTGACGCTGTGTGTTCTGTGAAACACCATACATACTGAAAAGTACACTGAGATACTGAAGCAACACATGCTGCCTTCAAGAGACAGCAAACCTTTCCGGGAACATCCATGCATATTTCATCTTAACAATACCGGTAGCTTTGTAGGAACAGAACACTTGAAACACTTGAAACACTTGAAACACTTGGTGTCTTCAGGCCTTAAATAGGTTTGTGTTGAGTAGTGTGATGAAAAGAAACTACAGCATTACAAAGAGGGAAATGCTGTACTGTCCCAGCGTTTTTGGGATGTGTTGGAAGGGCCGTTCGTATTGCGACGTATCGAGACGCATCAGCCACCATGGTGCGCTCTTGCGTCTCAAAATGTGTTGTCCATTTTTTTTGAGACACAACACAGCAACATATGTAATACCATACATCACCAGCGGGGGCAATACGCCAGTGATGTAGTTTATTTAACATGTTATATTGCAGAAGAAGAAGATGATGGAAGAAAGCGAGTCATTCGACCCAGCAGGTCGGAGATAGATATTCGGAAATATTGGAAATTCCTCTCCCCATCTAGAATTCGCATAGGCCGAACAAGAGATTGGAATTCCCCGTCCTGATTCCGTCTCTGCTACAGTTCAGAGATCAGACATACCACTGTCAATATTTGGCATGTTTTATTTGTGCCGTCGATTCAAAATCAACATTGTTATATATTACAACCTGTTCTGTGTTCTTTGTGCTCTTAAATTGAACGGTCAAACAGGGTGTTCACTAATAAAAAAGTGACACAGGCTCAGTGAGTTCCAGTGAACTTTACCAATGGGTGAGTATGTGGTTATTCTCCCGTGAATTGGGTGAGTTACCACGGTATTCCTACCCTTAAAATGTCCAGTGCAACAAACATCAGAATACACTCTTCTTCAGTAGCCATTTTGATCTGAATATCACCCGATTTGACACCCGGACTGTACCTGACTCAGAGCTACCCCCTACTGGTATTGCATTTTACACATCGCCCGGCTTGCTTGTGTTCAGTGTATTAACTATAGTCACTTTGGACATCTGTGCAAAACTACAGATATTTATGAAATGTTGAAAAAATAGAAGTGGGTAATGTCCGTTTTTCCTTTAAATCACAAATGTGATGATTTGTTCATTATTGTGAGATAACATGAGAGGCCATTCCATAAACATGGCAACGAACGTAAATGTTGTGTTGATTTACAGATATATTCATTATTATTATATATTACCCCTCCATCCCATACTAAATTAAAAACTGATTCAGTTTCCTGGTGTGTCCACACATACCACGCCAAGTTTCTTTTAAAACTCTTCACATCTGTTTTTTTAATTCACCTGACTCTAGTTGTGGAAAAAGGTCTTTCCATTGCAGTTTTGCGTGATATACCATTTGCGCTACGCCCAAAAAAAACCCTCTTGCCAGCACAAAAACAAGAGTTTTGGCGAAATTGTTGCTTTTCTATTAGGTACATTTTTATGTGCAAGTTATATTCACGCAATTTGAGGATTGATGGAAAAGTGACTTATGAAAAGAAATGCATTGCACACATTGCTTATGTAGGCAGCCTTAAAGCTGCGGGAGACTTTCGTCACCAATTTTTAATCAAATCTGTAAAACCTCAGTCATAGCCTAAGTATCATGAATCCGTTAGTCTTTCTGTGATTACTCACCTGAATCTCTTCCCTCATGGTGAACAATTTCAAAGTGCCACCCACCATAAACAATCCATTTGTTTACAAACAGAGTCAGGAGGTAACTCGGGCATCTTCAGAATTTTGTCATGATGTGCATCGTGGGAAGCGGCAGCCGTTTCCATGTCATGTTTGTTGCAGCTGCTGCTGCCAGGCAGAGCTCCACTTGCTCTGCTTTCCTCCAGCCGTTTCCGCGTTTCAGCCGTTTCCATGTCGTTTTTGTTTCATTCATATAATATCATATGGTTGCACTTTCGCTGCCGCTTCCCACAGTGCACATCGCGACAAAATTCCAAAGATGCCCGAGTTACCTCCCGGCTCTTTTTGTAAACACATGGTTTGTTTATGGTGGATGGCACTTAGAAATTATTCACCGAATACAAGAGATTCAGGTGAGTAATCACAGAAAGACTTACAGATTTGTGATACTTCGGCTATGACTGAGGTTTTACAGATGTGATGAAAAATTGGTGACGATAGTCTCCCACAGCTTTAAGATCAAAATTAAAGTGTTTATTTATTTAAAAAAAAAAAAAAAAAACAGGACAATTTTTAAAATTAGTTTTATGAGGTGAAGTGTCAGATAATATTCTGTTCATTTGTTCTTGGTGCAAATGTAGCAATCACTGTGTTCAAGTGATAGTTTACTTTTTTCTCATTGAACCAGAGCAACACTGTAACTAAAGAGCAGTAGTTCTCCTTAAAAAGCATGAAAAAACAGTGATTGAAGCTCAGTCTCCCACATTTCCCAGTAATACATCTCTTCTCGCTGCATGTCTGATCTCAGAATAGCAGAAAAACCACACCTCCACACGATTTGCTCTTGCTGTGCACCTCTGGAAATAAATACATAGGTACACATCAGAAAATAACTCCCAAATTTGAGCATTTTGAAGCTGAGTGGCAACATCCTACAATGTTTGCTTTTCAGTAAGAGTGCCATCTCAGGGATGCTTATTAAGCTGTTAGTCACCACTCTAAAGTTCACTCAACTATTGATTATCAGCCTTAATCATGTTAGAATGCTGTAATTCCTTCTATAGACTTTAATACGGTGGGATCAAGAGATAAGTCATTCTACAAATTGTTGTTAAATCCTTAGAGATTATCCTTGTAAATCTGTCACCCATAATACCATCAGTATTCTACACTTGTTCTCAGTCCACATCACAATAGCAAACAGAAATAATCCTAAAAGAGAAAGGAAGATTCTGTTAATCCTCATCATCACAATATTTGCTGAGAAGTTGCAGCTCTCTTAAAATGGAAATCTCAAGTGTGCACCATTCTGTAGGCTTTAAAAATGAGTAATATATGCAAAGGCAAATGATTTACTGCCAAGCTAGAATAACTAATGTGAAATCATATGTTAAAAAAAAAAGATACACTGAAGGATGATGAAGATGGAGTTACTAGGCAGGAGGTAACAAGGACCAAAGAGGAGATTTATGGATGTAATGAAGTAGGACATGCAGGTCAACGGGTCAGATGGAAGTAGTAGTAGTAGTAGAAAATATATTTGCACACTTATTATTACTTTAATTATCATATTGATAATATATTGTCTAGTACATATTGTACAAATTGCTGTTCTGTTTTTGTGTCTTAATGGTGTTTTAACCCTGTAAAGCCTAAACCACCAAATCATTGACAGAAAATTCCAGTTCTTTGAAACTGGAGCCTTTATTGGTCCTTCTGAAAAAACCAAAAAAAATGATTTTCAAATATCAGTTTTCATGTATGAGTTTCAATTTGGTATCATATTTGATACATCGGGTCTCAAAGCTCAAATTTTATTATTTTTGAACAAACAAAAACAATATAACACAAACATGTCTAACAAATTGGTAATTCCTTTACAAAATTGGCAAAGTTCTGCCTCCTTCCTCATTAATGATAGTTTTGTAGTGTCGGTGGAAAGGCCTCTGGTGAACTAATTCCTCCCCCTGGTGGATTATCTGTGTATTGCATGTATCTAATTGTATACATATGGTCTTTCAAGAAAAAAAAAACATCACTCTGATCATGAAGAGGGCTTCTAAACTCATGTATCAAATATGAAACATGAGTTTGGTGTTATAAGGTTAATATGTATATTTGCTATACATATATGTATATTCAAAGCTATATATATGTTTGTATATTTAGAGCTTTATATATGTATATATTTTTTTTTTTTTTGCATTTTCTGTTGTATTGATCATTTCTTTCCTGCTACTTTTTATTGTACTTGAATGGAGTGACTGTAATACCCAATAATTTCCCCCTGAGATAAATAAAGTACTCTGATTCTGATCGTTTTCTCTTTCTGGAACCTTTAAAAAGCCATATGTTTTAATACTTGTATAGATCATCTACTTCTTATTCCCTAAACTGATCTAGCAATCTCAGTCATTGATTAAAAAAACACATGAGAAAAAATAAAAGACATAAATAACAATACATGCATGAAAAATCCATCTGTGTACAAGTACTTAAATGACAGAGCGGTTTCAGCATCACAACATTCCATCTTTAGGAAAGGCATACTGCCCTTGAAAGATGCTGTGAGCTGAATGCTGTGACACCTTGCTTCCCTCCCCCTGAGGTTGCAGAGTTGTCAGTCATGCAGAGTGATGTGGGGACATTGACTGCATGCAGCTCACACAGCACTCTGCAACAGTCAGGGAGTCAGTCACACACACCTTTAGATCTGTACATGCAGAGAGAAAGGAAAGGACGGTGTCTGGGTTTAGACTTAGCATAGGATTAGCATCAATTATATTTAGAACAGATATAATGCAGTGTGTATGATTCCATGATTAATCAATTATGGGCTTGTCGTTTATGGGAAGGCCTTAATCTGAATTGATTTTAATTGATCATTGTGTTAGAACGCTCTGATATCCACAACACAGTGTTTGGTCACTGAAGTTGTTAACTGCACTGTCATAATGTGATAGCTCTCAAATATGTATTGGAAACACACTGCAGACAAAGTACGGTCTGTGTAACATTTCATCCAATGAGAGAGGAGCAGTCTCAGTGCAGATGGTTAAATAAGTGAACATCCCCAGAGACTTCCCAAGGTCACCCAGAATACAGCTTTAAACTGAGACCAGCTGCTGCTGCTCTGGCCATATCTGGACCAAACACTGCCTACAGAACAAGCTGCCAAACAGGCACTCGTGTGTGTGTGTGTGTGTGTGTGTGTGTGTGTGTGTGTGTGTGTGTGTGTGTGTGTGTGTGTGTGTGTGTGTGCGTGCGTGTGCGTGTGTGTCACATTCTTTTTTTCCACAGCTAAATAAACATTTCTGCAGAGTCCGTTTCTCAGACTCATTACCTGTCAACCTTTGTGGGTCACTGACTGTTATTAATGTGGCGCAGAAGTAGCCAATGTTGGAAAGTAACAAAGTACTTTAACCGGTTACTTCACTTAATAATAATAATAATAATAATAATAATAATAATAATAAAAATAATAATAATAATAATCATCATCATCATAATAATAGATTAGATTTCTATAGTGCTTTTCAAGGCACCCAAGCGCTATACAGTATTGATCCATTATTCATTCGCTCTCACTTTCTCACTCTGGTGGTGGTAAACTACATCTGCATCCACAGACTGACAGAAGCATGGCTGCTAATTCACGCCAAACAGCCCCTCTGACCATCACCAAACATTCATATGCATTCATACACCAGTGTAAGTGACACTGGAGGCAAGGTGGGTGAAGTGTCTTGCCCAAGGACACAACGGCACATGACTAGGACAGAGCAGGATACAAACCGCCAACCCTTCGGTTTATGGATGACCCGCTCCACCTCCTGAGCCAAGGCTGCCCCCTTGAATACAACAGTAACATTATACAGTGTTTACTATTGTACAATAATAGTAATCACTGACAAGGACCATTTTACTACATACTTCGTACTTATAGTGTTCCCACT
This sequence comes from Sphaeramia orbicularis, assembly GCF_902148855.1. NCBI lineage: Eukaryota > Metazoa > Chordata > Actinopteri > Kurtiformes > Apogonidae > Sphaeramia > Sphaeramia orbicularis. The sequence continues at coordinate 35,812,140 of NC_043965.1, forward strand.
TTATATTTACTCATACGTACATACATTATTGAATTCTTTTCCTCATTTCAAAGTATTTTATTAATACTGACATCCAACTTTTAATTAAGAAGTAATCGTTCCACCAATGATGGTAAGGTATTAACTGGAACAAAGACTGTATGTGCATAGTTTTAACCCTTCTATGGTGTTTGTTTTTTATTTTTATTAAAAGAAAAATGATGTCCTAAACTTGCATCATTTTAGGATAATGTATATTCAACAATTGTTAAGATATTGGGTTATGCAATCCCTAAAATATGCTTGGTGATGTATTTCGGATGTATTATTGGTAATAATGTAATCAAAAATGATAGATATTTGTTTAAAATACTATTAGCAGCCTGTAAAAAGGCTATCACCAAAAAATGCTGCACATTGGAACCACCTACAACTAACGACTGGCTACAAATTGTGAATGGAATATTTGAGATAGAGGACTCAAGAAGAGCAGAGTCATGATAAATGGGAGAAACGGACAATTTTCATTTCAGTGTCACATTACTAAAACCAACTGTTGGTCACAAAAGTTTTTTTTTATGGTCAGTGTTTCCCAAATGTCCCTCATGTTTGTATTGTACAGAAATCAAGCAATGAAAATAAACCAAAAAGAAAAAAAAACAAAAATGATGAGTAATTATTTTTTTATGAATTTTTTCCTCTCATATCTTGATTATATTACATTTTATAAAAAAAAAAAAAAAAAAAAAAAAAACTAAAAACTAAAAATGACCAGCACTTTAAATCTAAATATGATCTAGTAAAGGCAAAAGGCAAATATTAAATATAAATGTTTTTATGTTGCTTGTAATTGGGATGAAGTAAACATCTGTTGATTATTTTAACATAAAATTGTTCGATTATGTTGAATTAAAAACCCACAAATGCAGCGGGTCCACCACACCCACGAACACTGGCTGAATAACAAAAATCCGAACACCACACAAGAGTTAAGAACTTGCAGAAAGTGGTCGAGGGCATACGTTTCACAGCATAAAGCAAATTAGTAATTGTTTCTCTTTACACATTCATCTTTGAAAAAGTAATTACAATGTGGTTTAAGAGGCAGTCATCCTGTAAGTTGTGAGGGGGATTGACTCCCAATCAGCAGTTAACTTTACTTTAGTTAAACCCAGACTGCACACTGCAGCACTTCAGGAGTCGTCTTTACAGTGAATAAACAAAGCTGCTCTGAGATTAGAAACTGTAACGTAATTAACTGAAATTCAGATTATATTGCCTCTATATTACTCCCTGAAAAGAGCGATTGTGTCACTGTAATTTGTTAGTAATGCATTAGTGGCCAACCCTGCATACGTCAGATTAATAAACACTGAACCTACATTAATTCCCGTAAATGTTGAGTCAGCATCGATTTTTAATTACCGTCCTTTATGTCGGTGCCTCCTTAAAGCTGCCTGCATTGTTTTTCTTTGATCAGGTACAAAAGTAATAAACCTCTTCTTTTTCTTCTTCTTCTTCTTCTTCTTCTTCTTCTTCTTCTTCTTCTTCTTCTTCTTCTTCTTCTAACATTCACCTCTGCTTAGTTTCTTCATCATTAAAGCACTTTTAGACTGAAACAGAACAGTCAGAGGTAAAAGAACCATCAATGATGTGTTAATCCACACATGCTGATTTAAAACACCTGAAAAAATAAACACTACGCCGTTTTTGCTCAATTAACCTTTATTGTTCACTTCAGTCAAATTAGCCTTTTTCGGCTTTTCTCCATAATTAGCCCTCATATCCATAAGGACCAGAGGCTCATCTCTCACCCAAAGAAACAGACACTTGGGGAAGGAATGTATCAAGGAGAGAGCCATCACAGACTCAATTAGGGAGGACCCTTCTGCTGCTCGGGATGGGAAATGTTGTGACAGCCCTTGATGAGACATCACCGCCGCACACAGAGATGTCCCTGCAGGCACAAAACCCACAAAGACAATCTACTAGGGGCTAATTTTCCTTATTTATCATCAACAAAACGGTAGCAGGTCTGAGAGCGAATCCTCAGGAGATCAGCGGTTACAACTGATGTCATATGAAAATATCACTATCAATTAGTCCCAACCTCCTCTCTGATCTGTATCTTCATCTCCAGCAGTGAAATGAAGCCACCGATCCGGTTTAGAGTGCGTTAGTGTGCATGCTTACACATCCACCTGCTTCACAATGAGGCTTTCTTTCGGCAAGGCCATGCTGAGCAACACACAGACACACACATACTGTGTCTGGTTTAATCCAAAACGGCACATCGACCCAAATGGCCATGTTTTTGTTTCCCCGCGGCCCTCTTTGATGTTAATGTCCCTGTGAATTATTTATCTGTGTGTTCTCTTTGCCTTCTCCTCATGCTCTCTGAAGGAATAAATCAAAAGAGCGAGGCACACACAGAGAACAGACAGGAGGATTTATCACGGGGTGTATTGTTTACTGCGCTGACCTCCAGGCCCTGCTATATACACATATCTGTGCTTTGCAATCAAACAACTGCCTGTTCTCACAGGGCAGAAAGAGATACACACACGTATTGTGATCTTTTCAATGTGATTAAAAAGGATTCTTATTGTTTTTGCCTTTGGCCATTATTTCTACAAACATGATCATTCTGAGGACATAATACACCTATTGTGTGTGTATTGTGCATTTATGTGAAGATTGTCCACTTTCTTCTGTGTGCTTTATCATGTATTTTGTTGCAGAATTGATGATATATTACTTGCATAGATGGGAAGTAAAATACAGAGATACAAATGTGGAATGTTTTGATCACCGTGCAAACATGCATACACACTGTGTCCTAATTTTACCTTCTCCATCTACACTGAATGAATGTACAGCATGCTTTATTCACTTGTCTCATGCAGTTATTCTCACATTGATTACAGTATATACCCATGTGTGTCCTATCTACAGATTTATTCCATCCAGACTTTTAATGTTAAAAATAAAACAACTTTGTTTTGTAATTCTCACATAGCCGGCAGATATATTTTTAATCACATACAAGCTAGTTGTTATCTCCCATCACAGTGACAACAGCATATTTTTCCACATTTGACAGGTCGGTGATGTCATTTTAAGCCTTAACGCTATTTATGTATTGTATTTCTGTTTTTTTTTTTTTCACAAGGATTGTTAAGGGGAAGAATGACACCTGAAGGATGAAGTAGTAAAAGCAGGGGAGGGAATAGAGCTGCATAATATGGACCGGATCTACTAAAGGTTTATGTGTATAAAAACGTGTGCAAACTCACTGCACACGCAAAAAAATGTGCAAACTGAATGGGCTCTACGCACAGCTCCACTACTTCCTGAATTTAAGGCTGTTCCTTTATTTCCTGTCTTTCATTATTGGACACACTGATTAATCCCGGTGTGTGTGACCACAGTAGTCACAACAAGAAGTAGCAGACACACCTGGATTAATTAATGTGTCCAATAATGAAAGACAGGAAATAAAGAAGCAGCCTTAAGTTCAGGAAGAGGTGGAGCTGTGCATAGAGCCCATTAGTAACAGTGCATACTAAGGACTGCGTCTTTCAAAGGTGCAAAATAGCACATCTGCCTCCAGTTGGTACGTTTGACACAATGAATATGCAATCTGAGGTGTTTACACACAACTGTGCGTGTGCTGGGAGGAGAAAATGTAAATATATTAATTTAGCACACGTAAAGTAATACGTATTGACATTAGGCTACAGTGTGACAAAACTGTGTGCACCTGACAGTCATTCAATCCAACAACCCCCCATGCCCCCCCCCACCTCTACAATGAAAAATAGGACCAATGGCCCTGTAGCTTACCGGCCAAATTAAAAGCTTTGGGAAATGTATCCAGATGCCATTTATTATCACCCAGTTCTGTGTATTTATCATTTTACAGAAATAGCCCATGTTTTGGTCATATTCCAATCAGATCTGTAAAAAATTCAACTTCCAACTTGATATCATTGATACTTACTGATTTATTGGATCAATCCACTTCCTATCTGTTATAATGGGAACATTTTTCAAAGTCGCACTAAATCCAGATTCAGATCTGGATCAAAATAATTTCAGTACCTTGTGTTGACATCATCATACAGAAGCTGTATACCAAGTTTGAAGTCAATCGGAATTGTAGTTTCGGAGAAGAAGACGATTGAAATTTTTGTAACGGACGACAGACGACGACGACGGACGCCGCATGACGACAATAGCTTAAAAATAAATGAATAAATGAGTCATGCAATGCCTTCTATGACAAAACTCCTCCAACTTTACATTTCTGTGCATCTGGATCATTCAGCGCACTGTTACCATGAATGCTGCAGAATCCCTGAGCAGTTTAGCGCATGCAAAATCCACCTTAAAATAAGACGAACTCCAAGACTTTGCACCTGTTGTAATTTGCTCAAGCAATTTTAGTAAATCACCCGCAAACCGCAGCTCAACCCCACACACTAAATTCTAGATGGCGCACGTAAATTGGGACCTTAGTCATCGCAATGTACAAGCGCGCAATAGTCACATCACAAGTCCTGCAACGTAGGAGGCAAATGAACTCAACGTGTTCTCATCTAATTTCAGCTCGGGTACCTGACACACACTGCACGTAGCAATCCACCAATCACAATCGTTCTTAATCATTTTGCTGAAGCAGACCACGCCCCTGAACATGGAGGGAGCCACCGATAACAACATTAAAAAAAGAGCAATGAACAAGAGAAATCACTGAAAACTAAGACTCGGTGC